>NW_012267421.1:618062-863947 GCF_000151885.1 Dipodomys ordii
CAGGCCTTGAGAGTATAAGATTCTGGGTGGCTCCAAAATCTTCAACACAAAATTCCAAGGGTGGGGCATGTGGATTCCCCAGGCTCATCATTCCTGGGTCCAGGGCGTGGGATGTGTTCTATGTCCTGGGATGATGCATGTGCCTCTCTCCCCCTCCCCAGATACCACTCGGGCCACCCCTGAGGATAACCACAACGACCTTGTCCCTCCACTGGAGCTCTGCATAAGAACCAAGTGAGTCAGGCCTGTCCCCATCTCAGGTTCTACTCTGCTCTGAATGGGAGGGAGGGTGTGCTTAGGGGATCTGACCTAGTGGTGTGCCAGGTAAGAGCCCTGTGGTTGGAGCCTATGCATAGCAGATTTCTCACTACTGTAGCCCTGCTGATTCTAAGCATGACTGCATAGCCGGATGAATGCTGGGCTTCCCTGGGGGAACGCCCCAATTGTGCTAAGCTCTGTTAGACCTCATGGGGCAGCTGGGACTTGCTGGGACTTGGTGAGGGAGGCTGTAAACTGGAACAGGACTGGAAGGTGGAGTGGACTGGCCAACCAGGGCCTGGTGGGATGTGACTGCCTGCAATAGAAGCTTCCTGACCTTGCCACCCTGGACCTGGAGAAGAGGAGGCTCAGCGGCTGGGAGTTAGGGGATGCCAGGCTGGGAAGGAGCACCCCACACCTGG
Source organism: Dipodomys ordii (assembly GCF_000151885.1). NCBI lineage: Eukaryota > Metazoa > Chordata > Mammalia > Rodentia > Heteromyidae > Dipodomys > Dipodomys ordii. The sequence continues at coordinate 618,743 of NW_012267421.1, forward strand.
GGGAGTGGGCTCATTTCCCTATTGAGTTCTGGGTGGGTTCCAGGGCTAGAGCTATGCTCTGGAGGGCTGGGTTGTCACTGGCATGATGGGGAGGCCTCATTGTGTGTTGAGGGAGCACCTGAGGAAGGAGTCCCCCAGAGAATAGTAGAAGGGGAAGTCAGAAATCTGAAGCCAGGGTGCCTGGGTCCAAGCCCTTGTACTGCCGCCTACTATGAGCTATTGGATGTCACTCTGCCACTCTGTCATCTGCGAAGTGGAGTAATGGCAGTACCAGGCCTGCATGGTTCTTAGGAAGATGCAGAACCTTAGGTCCTTAACACTGCTCTTGTCATTATTGTCTTAGCCATGCATGTGCCTTGTGGCCTCGGGCAGAGTCTGTTTCCTGTGGGGTCATCCCAGGCTCTGAACTTATGGTTGACTGAGATCCAGGTGGCACATCCGGCATCCAGGGTCACTGCCTACCCGAAGGCCTTGGGTAGGGCCAAGGAAGAGTGAGGACACCATGTGCCATAGAAACAGCAGGAAAGGGAAAAGGAGAGGGGATGTAGTATTCCCATCAGTGTTGTGCTAGGACTGGGCAGATGCAGCATTCCTAATGGCTGTGTGCTGGGACCGGCTGGATGCAGCATTCCTGCTTGGCAGTGTGCCAAGGGCTGAGGGCACAGGCAGGTTCCTGTCCTTTCATGTACAATGGCCCACTCATTCCAGGTGATGAATGAAGAGCTGCCACTTTGGGGAAATGAGGTGGTGCCAGCTTTGGCACCTTATATGGGCCAGTACAGGAGACCACAGGGCATCCGTCCTGCCAGGGACGCAGTCTCTGCTACGTCTGGACCCCTAGAGCCTCCATCATACTTTCTGTGCATCCTCCTATGCGGCAGGCGCCCAGGCTCTCCTGCTCTTTCTGGGTGGGGAAAGGACAGAAGTGAGTGGCTTACCTGGGCCTTCCTGGGCTCATCCCTAATTGGCAGTTGTTGGAGAATGACTCAGGGTACTGGTTGTCCCCAAGGAAGCCCCTCAACAGAAGTGGCATGGCACGGAACTCAGGCCCAACTCAGAAATGGCACCTGGGCCATCTCAGCTGTTTCAAAGGCAGTGAGGGGAACTAAGAGGCTACTTACATCAGAGAGAAAGCCCAATGCCTGGGGGCACAGTCTCTTACCTCTGCTTATACCCTGGGCTGAATAAGGCCTTGCCCAGCCTGTTCTCCACAGTGCTTCCCAGAGGGAGAGTAACTCTGCTTGTGCAGCCATCGCATCAAGAATACCAGGCCTGGGGACTTGTCCCTAGGGGCCTTGTTTCTAACATGTTTTCTTCTGCCTGTTATATGTCCCTGTCATGCCCCACTGCTCCTAATGCAATACAACTTTGCATCACCATTCTCAGAGATCCTGGGCAGCTGAGTGAGGACAGAACCATTGGGTACTGACCCATCAGATAACATACCATCATAATGGGGAACAGCAGGCCAGGCCCCGGAACCCCGTTCCAAGGGTTGGATTACAAAGGCTTTGTGCTTTGCTTTCATCCCAACTCTAAAACAGCTCAAAAGAGAAACTTGGGAAAGTGGCCTCGAGGTCATGGTGAGGATTCATTGGAACTGGTCTTGTCCCTGCCCATGATGGGGGTGTAGGGAGGGTTCCTGCTGCCTGGAAACAGACTTGTTTTCTGGTGAAATGGGTCAGGGTGAGAGCTGGGTATACGTGCTGTCCTCTCCAGCCTTCTTACAGGATGGATTAGGAGCTGGATAGACTACCGGTAGGCTAAAGGGTTTCTTTTCCATTGCACGCCTGTTATGGAACCCAAGGTAGACTCCATGGAGAAACATCGACTGGACTCCATAGAAGAAACACCTAGAACCGGGGCTAGACTCCATGGGAAAAACATCTGAAACCCAAGAATCAGTTCCTGCTCTCAGAGCTCTCAGCTGAGTGGGAGCCAAGTTCAGAATGAACCCTATGCCACTTCAGAGGAGATACACCTCCCGCCCTCACACTCAGCTCCACACACTGCAGGACATACCACACCCCTGTCATCCTGAAAGTTGCGTGGGTCCATACCAGTCTAGCCCTTCCTTTCACAGATGGGGAGACAGGGACTCCAGAAGGGAGGTCCGAATGTGCCCAGCCACACCCCAGTTATGAGCAGCTTAGGCCCTCACAGTCCAGCCTGGTGGAAGGTCACCAAGAGGGCAGTTTGATTTCCTGCCATCTGGCTTTGTTGCCATGGAGACATTGCACAAGCCGACTGTGGGTTTTGCCTCTGAGAAGACAACCCTAATTGGAACCAGTGTCCCTACTGTTGCTGCTCTCCACTGTGATGCAGTCCTAGCCCCATTCAGTTGTCTGTTCCTTGTGTTGGTTTAGGAGAGCTGAGTCTGCGCCCCACTCTCCCCTGCCACTCACCTGGGTCTGGAGAGCGGGGTCTGTGCTTCACTCCTCCCCTGCTGCTCTCAACCATATCAGCAAAAACCGTTAGCGTCATTTCCAAACAAGGCTCACATGAGCTCTCCATGCTTCTAGACTCACTGGAGTAAGAGAAAATGAAGCAGTTGTCACCAGTCCAGAGAGAAGAGGGAAGAACTCATGACCAGGCCTGAGGCGAGGGCCCAGATGTTGCTGTTCACTCAGAAGAGAGATTGAAAATGTAATTCCAGCTGGATCAGTGCCTTCAAGGGCCTGGGGCAGATCAGTTTCCCCCTTCTTCCTGCAAAAGCCCTTGCCTGTGCTCTGTATTTGTGGTCCCTGCCCAGCCCTACCCTGGGCTCTGTTCTCACAGTGCCCTCACTCATGGAGAGGGCCTTTCTGGATGTCGGCTGCCTCTCTGGCCACACCATGCATGCTCTTCTGATGTACTTCTCCCACACACCTGCCTGGCCCTTGAGGTCATTCCTGACCTCATGACTCTTCCCCGAGCTATGCAGAATGGAGAGTGACAGGCAGTTAGTTCCTTCCTGTTTGGGAACTGGGAGAATCAGCTGGTAGCACCTAGGCAAGGGTCTGGTTGGAGGCAGAGTTGAGGAGAGGGTGTGGGCATGGCTTTGAGACCACTGAGGTTAAAGGCAAGGAAAACCAAGTTTCCCTGTTGGGCCAGGGAAGGGCATCCTCCTGCTACACAGGTCTGGGTGGTGATGGTCCCAGGTATTCCGTCAGCCAGAGGTCACTTCTGTGAGAATGTGAGAGTGGGCAAGGGAAAGAATGGAGAGCTGCCTGGGTTCCAGATGGCAAGAGTGCAGGGACAAGCTTGACATGTGCCTTTCTGTAGAAATTCAAAGTGAGCAAGAAGAGGCCCTGAGTACCTCTCTACCAGGTCTGCCCTCTTTACTGCTATGGCTGTACCTAGATCTTGCCCCTCCATGAAATATGCCAGACTCATTGGTGTTCTGAATCTGCGGAAGCAGGGAACCACTGTCCATTTTGATGTCCTCCTGGGTGGGAAAGGGCCCCATTTGCAGCCATGGCATGGCCTTTCCACAACGGAGTACATTTTGAGCTCCAGGAACCACAGCATTTTGCTGAGGTCAGCCTCCATGCTGGTATCTTCAGTGAGGGGGTGTAGCATGGAGTCAACCTGCTGAGTTATTTGGCAATAGGGGGGTTGTGTACCTGTTAGTTTTTGGCAGTGGAGAAGTCGCATACCTGTTGGGTTATTTGGCAGTATGTGTGGCAGGGGTTGTATACCAGTTTGGTTATTTGGCAGTATGGGGATCACATACCTGCTGGGTTTTTGGCAGTAGGTGGGTCGCATACCTGCTAGGTTTTTGGCAGTAGGGAAGGGCATTTACCTACTAGGTTATCTGGCAGAAGAAGGGTTGTGTACCTGCTGAGTTATCAGTAGAGGAGGGTCATGTCTCTGCTGTGTTATCCTGCAGTAGAGGGGTCGTCTACCTGCTGGGTTATTTGGCAGTCGTAGGACAGGGAAAAGGTCCTGAGCATCCTCTAGTGTACTGGACAGGCCCCAGATGCCAAGAGTGCCCCACTGACAGCCTGTGCTTTGAGCAGTCACACTGATGGTCACCTCCTGAGTCAGCTAGGATGACGATGAGCCCAGGTTTTTGACAGGAGTGAGGCCGCCTTTCCATCTCATCCCTCCCCTCTTTCTGACATCCCTACTTTTTGTTGATTGCATATGCAGAACTCTTATTCATCTTGTATTTGGCTCAGACATTCAGAGCAGCATCTGTTGTATCTCAGCCCTTTCAATTTGTAACTTGTCTCAGTTTTCCACTGTTGTTACAAATGACTCCCTAGTGGCTTCCAAGCTTTGCACTTACTGACTGACCAAGAGTTAGCTCTCTCTGTAAATGCATAAAGGGCTGGAGGTGTGACTCAAGTGGTTGAGCATCTGTATAGCAAGTATGGGGCCCTAAGTTTATACCTCAGTACTGCCAAAAATAAATAGAAAATAAAGTCAAATGTTAGGAAATGTCATGGTCTTACCTACAATAACTTTTACATTAGAACTGAATTGCTATTGTATCTCATCTTGAACTGCTATTTAATGCTACCCCATGCCTCCTAAGGCTTCAGAAAGCAAACTCTCAAAAGTCTGTCATCTCCTGTGATACACATAGCCCTTCACTGGCTGCTTGTGGCCTGAGAGGAAAGCCCAGAATCTTTACAGGCCCTGCAGGCTCTTAGCCCCTCCTGCCTCTCTTCCCATTGTTCTGGGCTTCTCCTGCACTGTGAAGACCTCATCCTGCCCAGATGCCTCACAAGGACCCACATGAGGTGCCTCTAGGAAGCCGCTGGGTCCAGAGGCCTGAGGGATACTCTGTCAGCAGAGCCCAGAGTACAGTACAAAGTTGGCTGGGGTGCAAATGAGTAAACCACCATCTACTGTCTTTTCCACTGCTTCTCGGGGTCCTGATGTGTTTGTAAGGTGTTTGGGGGGCTGTGAGTGCAGAGGAACAAGGCAGGCCTTGGTGCAGAAACTTTTGGTAAGTGAGGGTCCCACCAGGCCTCTGTAGCTCTAAACTCTTCCTCCCTTCCCCCTTAGGTGGAAGGGGGCTTCTGTGAACTGGAATGGCTCAGACCCCATCCTGTGACCCTTGGATGCACCTAAGTTCTACAGCTCCATTGCTCATCACCAGCAGCCCTTGCACCTCAAGCCTTGTACAAGTCTCTGAAAGTCATCTCCACTGAGGCCAGCATGACCACAGACGTGTAAAGAGGCTCCATTACCCCCTCTCCGAAGGGCCTGCCCAGGCCCCGGGGGGCCCCAGCGCACTGTGGAGATTTTCTTCTGCCAAGCAGCAACTGCCAAAGACAGGATTGTTCCTTGAAGGCCTTAGATATGGGTGGCCATGCATTCTATAAAGCAAGAGTCAAATCTGTGCTGAGGACTTCTTTTTTTTCACCATTGGCAAGGTCTGAGGCAGGAAGGAGATGTTGGAAGCCCCAGAGCCAGGACTATAGTGGCTGCCCTGGCAGGTGGGTTCCTGTCTCTTGCATGGCCAGCACTGGTCTCAGGTGCCACGCTACAGAGGCTGAGCTGACAGAAAGCAGAGCAGCTCAGAGGGAGAGCTGGATCCCCAGAGGCCTGGTTGGATGAGGGATCCAGCCAAGCGGGTGTGAAGAAGAGCCAGCAGGGAAGGGGCCTCTTGGGCAGGAAGGGGGATGGGAACAAGCCAAGGGACAGGGAAGTGAACTGTTGAAGTGTGAGTGGGCAAAGGCTCTGAGCCTGCAAATGACAGTGAGGGAAAGCAGGCCACCCAAGTCATGCCTCAACATTCGTCTGTGTGCTGTGGGTTTCATGAAGGAATACTAGTAGAAACTCTGGTAAAGAGGAAGGGGTAGGGGATGAGTTGTGCCAAAACCAGAGGCCATGACAGGCTAAAGAGGAGGAGGATGCACCTGCCCTGGTGAGGAGATATAGGAGCAGGTAATGGCAAAGCCCAGAATGAGTAACTCCAGTGCAAGAACAGGTAATGGCAAAACCCAGAACAGGCAACAGCTATGCCCAGAACAGGAGCTGCCCCCCTTGCCTGACCCTGTCTGTGCCCAGTGAGTACCTGGGCTATGACCTGGGATTATGCAGAACTAGGCGTTTGTGCTTGTGTTAGAGGCTGACAGAGGACCAGGTAAGGCACAATGCTGGAGGCATCCTGGCCTCAGCCTCTGAGTGCCCTCCTGGGACTTAGGATATAAGCCCTGCTAGAGCTAAGTCCCTCTATAGTGTGGTGTGGAGGGGATAGAGCTGGCATTTGGATCCCTCAGCACTGCAGGTGTGAAGGGGATCTAGTTGGCATTTTGAGTCCCTCTGTGATGCAGATGTGGAGGGGATCTAGCTGGCATTCGGTGATGTCACCTACAGAGCTTGCCTTGTATGCCTTGTAGATGGAGCCTGACTCTGGAGAAGTCAGGAGGTGCCAGTGAGGCCCAAGGGAAATGGGGGACAAGGACTACTCTGCACTGTGTCTGAGGCCCCATGGGGTTGACTATGTAAACTGCAGTGGCTGCTCACCGCATGGTTCCTGCAGAACCACTTCCTATATCCCCTGCAATGTTTATGGGTTTGTTTTCCTTGGCCAGGGACAGGCACTGGGGACAGAGCTGGGCAAGGAAGTCAGCTGACCTGTGGAGCCCTTGTTTATCTACCTAAGGAGGAAAAGTGTCTTTCAATGAAAATCACTTAGCCTTTCAGCTGGGGGGGCTCTTTGGCAGGGCTGGAAAAAAGCCATGCCCAGCCTAGCTCCAGAAGGCGGCATCTAACAAGCACGGAACACTCAATATTCCAGGGCGTTCCATGCCCTGGATTGGAAGGTGAGCAGAGCTGAGCACCACTGCTTCCAGGCTGTGGTTGCAGACCGGCCCTCTGTGCCTACCAGTCGTCAGGAAGGAAACCACCTGGCCTGGTCCAGCCGGGCATTCTGTATCTGAGAGCATTTTCTGGAGCCCATGACAGGCTTTGGAGTTCAGAGCTCTTCCTAAACTATAGTGAAGCCTTTTGTGCTCATGTGCATATGTTAAAGCTTTAAAACTGGAGGAACCTCTTCCAGTTTCCTTCCAGAAAGGGTGAGAGGTACAGCCTTATAGTTTATGCCTCACCCCCACCCCCAAAGCCTCACACCCACAGACATCAGGAAGCAGGCCTCAGTGGCATAAGAGCAGAGGACAGCTGTTCACTGCCACACTGCTGCCATTCTCTCCCCCTTCCCTTGGTCTCTGCATGGGCTAGCAGGCCAGGACCCCAGGCTTTCTTGAGAGCAGAGCCCCTTCTCCCACTGTGGTGGCCACTGTGGGAGGGAACTATCACTGACTCCTTCCACTCCAGGATAGGGTAGGACAGAAAGCCCTGGAGGCCAAGTAGACATTCAGGGTTCCTGCCCAGGAGGGCGCCTCCTGCTAGGGCTCTCCAGTGGAGATATTCTCCAGTTGCTCTCCTGTTGGGCCAGCCCCTGCACCCCTGCATTCCCCATGCAGAGCACCAAAGCAGCTTGCTCCCTGTCCAGCCCTGGCCTCTCTCATCCTTTCCCGGGTAAGCCGGCCACCATTCCTGTACTCCGGAGGCACACACAGGCCTTACATCAGTTCTAAGCTCCTCTCCTCTGGCTTTAGCATGTGGAGATAGCTTGAGACACTTGCTAGTAGCAGGCCTCATCGACCCCACACTGCCCGTACTGTGCTCATGGCCAGGAGGGCATGACAGGATGGCAGGCTATCTGTGCAGGGCTCCATGACTCTACACAGAGGTAAGTCATGGGAGTCATTTTCAGGATGGTCAGGGTTCTGCAGGGTCAGAGCCCTGCCAGGGACTGGGGGAGGTCCTGAGCCAAGAGTGCATGGGACTGCTCCATAGATTTGCCATGTCTAGGCTCAAATGAGGGCAGGGTCCAGCCCATCCTAGAGCACCAGGGCTGTTGAGGGAAAGAAGTCCCCATGAGGGCCCACAGTGAAGGGCCTGAGCTGTAATAGCTCCTAGGCACTGACTGCTCTGGACCCTGGCTTCACTACTCAGCACGGTGGGCCTTAGACCTGAACATGAGCTCTACGTGTCAGCCCCACCTGAGGTCTTCAGGAGACGGAGCCTCAGGTGCTGCCTTAGGCCACTAAACCAGAGTGTGCATTTTCACCAAATCAGAGCTCAAGTTGGAAAAGCTCTGGACACAGGCTTGTGATTTTCACAAATTCTGGAGAGGTGTGGTAGAGGCACTGAGGCACTCAAGTATGCTGCCTTGGGTCAGATGGTCAGGGTCAGCGTGGTGCCCTGTTGCCTAGCCCAAGTGGCTATCAGCACTTGACTGGGCCTTAGTGGTTTCTCTGTAAGATTGAAGCCCAGAGGGTATAATGGGTTGAAATGAACTAACACATCATGAAGCATGCAAAATGGGGCTCAACCAGTGTTGGCTTTCGGTTCTTGCAATGTGGGTAGAAGCTCCTTGGCTAGCCCATGATAGAAAAGTGCAGAAAGTGGTATCCAGAGCAGACCCAACAGTCGTCTGTCTGTCTTATCCTGTGTGCCTAGAGAGGAAGGTGGTTCAGAGGACCGGGAGGTAGAGAGTGGGAGTCAGCAGGAGGCTGAGAGCAGAAGGCAGAGGGCAGGTGGAGGCCACAAATGGTGGCCAGGGCAGAAGCTTTCCCAGGAAGCAGAGTGCTGCTCAGACCTCTCCTATGGGGGAGGGCCATGTTGGGTAGAGGTAGGGAGTGGGTTGAAAGGCTGTGTGTACTCTCAGGATGGCAGTGTAGGCCTGTGTGAGGTCAGGGTACAAGGAAAAGTGGCTGATGGCTTTTTCACATGCCTGTGGATGATCCTTGCATGGCTACCAGCCCTTAGGGGATCCCCAAAGTTGTAGTAGGTGAGCAGGCTGCAACATTTCTGCCAGCATTGCTCTCCACCCTAGTCCTCCCTGCTCCCATCCCCTTGGGCCTGTGGGAGGTGTAATTTCTGAGCAAAAAATGTCAGGCATTTGTGATAGTGGAGATTGTGTAATGCAAAGGCCAGGATAGGGTGGGCTGGCTGCTTATAGTGGGGCAGAGCCCAGCGGGGGCCTGTGTGCAGGGTGGAGATGTGCACATCCAGAGCTCTGAGGGGCACAGGAATTAGGACACCTCCTTCCCCTGAGAGGCAGGAGGGAATCAGAACAGCTCCCTCTCCTAAAGGGTCACAGGGGAATTAGGAGACCTCCCTACCCTGAGGGGTTACAGGGAAATGGACAGCTCCCTCCTCAGGTGGTGGGGATTTGGTGATGTCAGGAGCCTGCAGGTGTCCTTCCCTGAACACTCCTGACCACTTTCCTACAAATACACATCTTGTAACTTGCTTGTCCAGCCAAATCGTCCAAGGCCTTTTCTAACTACAGATGGGGAAGCTGAGGCCAAGCAGGAATTCTTATGTTAGAGGCCTCTTGGCACATTTCTGTTTTGTTTTGTTTTTGGGGTCGTAGGGCTTGAACTCCGGGCCTGGGTGCTGTCCCTGAGTTCTTCAGCTCAGGGCAAGCGCTCTATGCTTGAGCCACAGCACCACTTCCATCTTGGCACATTTCTTTGCTGGGCTGGAGGATCTAAATCTGCTGGGGGTGAACCCAGCCTGCCTCACCCCTGCCTCCATAGCCCACTCTAAATCATGGCAGTGGCTTTGAGGCTTGTGATCCTTGCCTTCTGTGCCTGTCATGTAGCAGGTCCCACCTCTCCCACAGAGCTGACATTCCTTTGGGAAGACTTTGAGAACACCTGGACCACCCATTGGAACTCAGCCACAGGACTCTGGTGTACCTAGCAGGCTAATACACATGTACACGACACACATGTGCACACATACACTCACACACTTCTGCACATGGTTTCTTCCCTAAGCCCAAGGCTCATGCGCCTGCCTCCCTCCTCTCCCAATACCTGTCCCAGGACTCCCATGGAGTGCAGAAGGAGCCCCACCCTGTGCCCACTGCTGCCCCACCTCCAGCTGACAGCCTGTGTTGTGTAGTGCTGGGCGGGAGAAGTTGTCTGAGGTGTCTAAACCGTTGGTTCTGGGTGTGGTTCTGAGATTAAACCTGGCCCCTTTCCTGTGGCACTTGATAAGGGTGATCCCGGGTGTTTATCTGGCTTTTTCTGTTTTAGGGCCTTTTGACGTCTGTGAGACTTGGCCAAGTCCCTCCTCCGAGAGCCTCAGAGTCCTCAGTGATAAGCGTGGCAGCAGCCGCCTCCCAGTGGCTGTGGCTTGCTTGCTCCCCGCCACTTGAGACACCTGCTGCCAGCACTGTCCTGAGCCCTGCCCCTTCCTGGCCTGGCCCTGGAGGGAACCTGGGGTGCTATTAATAATTACATCAGGGATGATTGTGTAAACGGCCACCACGGAGTGTGGGAACCTTGTCTGAGGACACATGGTTGGGGTTTGCATGGTGATTTTCCCACCAGCCTCTGGGGCTGGATTCCATTGGGGCACAGAATTCAGAGGAGGAGCCCCTATATGACTGACAAGTCAAGGAGTCCTGGAGGAGGATCAAGGCAGAGGAGGGGAATAGGACACTCTGAGTGGGGGCAGGAGTATTTGGGGGTGATGGGAAGGACTGGGTCCTGCGGGGCCTTGAATACTAGGCTCTCGGTTTCCTCCTGTGAGTGTGGGAGAGCTTTAGAACAGGGCAGTAGTGGACAAGCTGCATTCCAAAGATGGTGTGACAATACAGAGGAGGGGGATCCAAAGGAAGATGCTAACTCTGAGCAGGCAGGGGATAGCTGGCATTGGGTGATCTGGCCGGGGAGCAAGGGTCAAGGCAGGCCTTGGACCCACATCTCCTATTTTGCCTCCACTTCTAGGCAGGCAGAGCTGAGCCTCAGTGGCTTCTCCCTCTCTTGCCCTCTGGCAGCTGCAGCTGTGCCCACAGACCATACCTGCTCCCAGAGAAGGCAGCTTCCATCCGCCTGCTTTGGCAAACCATGAAGAAGGGGCCTCAATGTGAGGAAGTGCCAGGTCTTTGTTCTGGCTCCGGCTGTGGCTGGACCCACTGCCCATTGTTCTCCCATCTGTGTGTGACCTTGGGCAGCTGCCTTGGACTGCCTGGCTCCCCTGGGCCTGGTCTCCCAAGTGCACCATGGAAGACAGCCAGGCTGGTAGAGGGCTCTCAGCCCCAGGGGCAGGGCCTCTTCCTGCAGGGTACTGTGTCCCCTCCTGGATTCTCAGGGCCTATTCCTGCAGGGTACTGTATCCCCTTGTAGATTCTCAGGGCCTCTTCTTGTGTGGGTACTGTGTCCCCTCCTGGATTCTCAGGGCTGCTTCCTAAATTCTCAGGGCTCCACTTTAGCCTCTTTGGGATGGGGTGAGTACTGGAAGAACTCACTTCCTGAGGACCAGGAATCTCTTAACAGGTGTAAGAGCAGCTTCTGGCCTCAGGATCAAGTCCACAGTGTTCCCTTGCTGCTGTTGGCCTGGCCCATCTGGACCTGTGCATCTGTCTGCCTACTCTGGTCACTCTTGGGTGGGAGATCCTTGTGCTGGTCTCAAATCCTGGCTTCTATGGTGTATCACTTGCATTAAGTTACAAAATAAACCCACAAAATAACGCTGTGTCTCAGTTTCTCACCCATAAGACAGCATCTGTGACACCACATAACTGGGGCCCATGCCCTATGCTGTGCTTTGGTCTGCCATTTTACCTGAGGGCAGGTGTGAGGCTCAACCCCAAGCTGGGCTTTGGTCCCAATGAGGTGATAAGTCAAGGTGATTGGACTTTACAAACTGTGACAGCTCTGGAGACTGATCAGCAGTGAGTGGCAAGTACCAAGTACCAGTCTCTAACAGATCTGGCACTTGGTCCTACTAGGGATAGAGAAGAACAGTCTCAGCCCAAGTACTTGCTGGGAACCAAGGCTAACAGGTAGCCAATGTCAGGTCCTTCCTCCTAGCCCCTACCTCCCAGAGGACCTGCTGGGGTTCTGGGAAGCCCACCCCATGGATAGCAGGGGAGGGGAAAGAGGCCTGCTGCCCTCCTCTCTTGGCTCCCCTCATTTCCTGAGACTTGGGGACTCTGGAATATCTTTGAGTGTCCTGATTCTATACCCACAAGCTATTGTGTGGGAGCCCAGCCTTTCCTTCCATTCAGCCCTCTCCCCAAGGGTATGTGGAACAGAGAGAGCTCTGGGTCAGAAGCCAGGGGGCTCAGAAGGAAGCCAGTTGGCCCAGGCAGGCAGCCGATCTGACCATCACCTCGTGCAAACCCCGCTTCCTTGGCAGAAATACCCAGTGCTTTTCCCTCCTTCCTGGCCATAGCAGGCACATCTTGGGTTTATTTGTATAATGGTTTTCCATTTCCTTTTCTGGAAAATCATCAGGGCTGTGCCCCACTCTCATCAGAGGGGAGACTGGAGGGAGAAGGCTGAGAACTGAGGCTTGTGGGGTCCACTTGTGCTTACTCTGACACCTTGTGGCACTTGGGCAGGCTCCTCTAGAACATTCCAGTTTCTGGAGGTCATTGCCTTCCCCGAGGCCTCATCTCCCCTGAGGCCCAGCTGCCCAGGGCCCTCTTTCATTTCCGGCTCCCAATCACACTTGCCTGGTGGGAAAGGGCTCCTTGAGGACCGAACTTGGAGTGTCTTCACCTCTGCATACCCCAGGCCTCTTCATTTGCATACCCAAGGATGGGGAGGCAGAGCTGCCAGCCATGGAGAGAAGTCAGGGTCACATAGGGACATCCTGGGGGAAAATGAGGTGGGGCCTGCCAATGACTACCCCTGTTCCCACTGTGTGCCAGGCCAGCCCTGGGTGAGTGGCTCTGTGGGTATAGAGCCCACCCACAACCCCAACTGTTTAGACCTTTCTCTTCCCAAACCACCTCCCTTCCTTCACATAAACAGATCTGCAGACTGTATCCCCTCCTCCAGGAAGACTCTCCTAATTACCAGGAAGAGGTGGGGCTCTTCCGCTGCCACACCCCCACCTCTTCCTGTGCTGTAAGCCTGGGTCCCAGCTGCCCCCCCCCCCCTGAATATCTGTGTGGCAGAGCATCACAGGGCCAGCTTCTTTCCAGTGGCTGTGGCGTCTGAGCCAGCAGGTGCCAGAGACAGGACTAAGTGGCAACATAGTCTTGTGGGGAAGCCCAGGCTGGGCACCAGGGGCTCTGTGCCACCGGATCAGTAACTCAGCCATGTTGCCCTAGTGAGGTACCTGGCCCAAGGCCTTTCCCTAGAAAGCTCTGTTGTTCTGCTAAGCTTGGATGACCTTTCTACTCTGACCAACTCCGGCCCCAGAGTCAGGGAAAGACTTCCTGTCCATCTACTGTCTTGGAGCCCTAGTTAGTAAATAGCTCTTTCCATTCTCAACGTGGCTTTCAGGAAACTCAGTTGGGGACTAATGCTAAGTGGCAATCTCTCTCTGGACCCTGAACAGTTCCCTTCTGTTTTGTTTTCACTGGACTGAGATTTAAAACTTTTCCGGATAATTTGGTCCATTACTGCTCATAGTTTGGTTCTGGGACCCTACGGCATCGACATTACTAGAAAGCTTATTAGCATTACTGTGCTCTTTAGTGTACAGTACATTAGTGTCTCTTAGGCCCTACCCAGGGCTGATGAATCAGAACTGTACTTCCACAGGCTGCTGGCGATTCACATTCCTGTGAGAGTCTGGGATATCCCCTCCCCTCTCCCCTCTCCCGTCTCCCCTCTCCCTTCTCCCCTCTCCCCTCTCCTTTTTCTCCTCTCCCCTCTCCTTTCCCTTTCTCTCCCCTCTCTTCTTTCTCCTCTCTTCTCTCCTTCCCTCCTCTCCCTTTCCCTGCCTGAAGCTTCTAGTGCCCTGCCTAAGCCTGAACCCACCTCCCAAAATAAGCTCTGGCTCTAATCATGCCCCTGAACCCTGTCCTCTGGTAGGTCAGCTCTCAGCGGGTGCCAGGCTCCATACTCTGCCATTCTCTGTAGGTGCAGCTGATGGTGAGCATGGGTCTGACTTGGGGGCCCCCTTCAGAAGCTGTCCTTAGACTGGCAGTGAGGAGTGCAAAGTGGCTGGCTCTGAGTCTAATCACTCACAGGGCTCTGGCCCTTAGTGCCTGGCTAGATGATGCTTTGCCGGAGGGTAGGGAGACTGGTTCATTGTGTATAGTGTTGAGAAGTCACTTCTGCCTGTGGCCTCAGTTTACCTTGGTACAATGGGGTCTTATCCACCTGGAGGCCCTGTGACCTTACATTCTAAGATCTTGGGGTTCAGAGGCAATGGACACAGATGACAGGAGAGTACCAGTGAAACCCCTCTTGAGGTGACTTCCCAGGACCTACAGGCTCAGCTGGAGGTCAGTGCCACAGAGAGGGAGGCATGTGTGTTGGTGGCTGGACCCGGGGCCATAGTGGGGGGACCGTGTCATCATTTTCTCATTAGGTGAGACAGTGATATGCCTGTGCAGTGATCTTACTGGCCCCGTGGGCCGCCCCGTGAAGCCCCGTGGCTTCACACCAATAGGATCTCCAGGCAGACAGGGAAGGAGAGGTCTCAATGCATGTGGTAGGGGGCCCTGCTCAGCCTCCTACCCCAGCGTGTACCCCCCCCCAGCCATGTCCACAGCTCTGTGACACAAAAAATGACCCTGTGTGGTGTTTGCTTTGTGGGGGCCCCGTATCCCCTCCAGCTTGCTGAGCTGGCAGACTGCTGGTTCCATTCAGCTTGAGTGTCTTTCTCATGCTTCCCAGAAGCTGAGCAGAGCCAAAGGGCTATAAGCAGAGAGCTGGTCAAGACCAGTCCCAGCCTCACCCAGGCTGTGAGGTAGGGATAGTTGGAGAGGAAAAGAGAGAGTAGCACGAATGGAGCAACTGGAGTTGCCAAGAGAGAGACCACAGAGCAACGAGGCCCAGCCATGACTAGTGCTGATCCTTTCTGAGCCATGGCTCCTCTGCACACATTTAAATTCAGCCCATGGCAGAAGCAAGGCGAGGGAGAGCCTGGATTATGAGCTGCACAGGAGCTGCACAGCTGGTGAGGGATGTGAGCCTCAGAGGGGCAGGGAGACATGGAAGAAGAGATCAGGACTCCAGGTAGCTGTGCCACAGTGTGCGAAACAGAGGGTTCCTGAGAAGGCAAGGTCAGTGAGCATGCAGCCCCCATGTGTCATGTGTGTGCATATGTGTGTGAGTGCATGTATGCACGCACCAGCATTTTGCACATCATACATGTTACACACAAGCTATCACACACTGCACATATACATGTATACATGTGATATGCACAGATGTGGATGCGTGTGTCATGTGTGCACATGTATACATAGTCATGTACAGTGGGGGAGGAGAAAGGGACCAAAAGGGCCCGTGTGATGTCTTGGGTGTGGAGTCAGGAGGCCCGAGGACCATCCTGAAGGACAGTTTTCCACCAGGAGCTCATTGGAGGTCAGTGGAGTCCATCCAGAGCAGGTGATTCTCCATACTACTCACACATGCCTGGCAGTTGGCAGTGATGCCAGTCAGGGCTGCTTGGCCCTTTCATGGGCCTCAGGGCCTTTGGCTTCCTGGGCCCTTCCTTCATGGAGACGTTATGAATGAGACTTATGACAGCCTTGGCCTGAAGATGAATTTACTAACCCTGGTGAGGTGCAAGAACAGCTGCGGGTGCAGCGCTGCAGGTAGTCCTAAGGGCCCCAAGGCTGAGGTGCCCACTGAGCAGTGCCAGCCTGGGAGCAGGGATCGAAGGGCATGAGGCTCTCAGAGCAGGGCATCCCTCCATCTGCGGAAGCCTGCTGGGCCTGCACACTGGAAAAGCCAAAGAACCACAGAGGCTGTGGCCCTGGGGAGCTGCTGACTTGCGGCAATGGCCTCCCAGAGGCCCAGGAACCATGTCCAGCTGCTGTGTACATCACAGAAGGAGGCAGAGCTAAGGAAGAGCTAGTGAGAAGGAGCAGAGCATCCAGATCCTTCGAGAGGGTGCAACCAACACACGGCCCTACAGAAGGGCATGGGGCATCCAGGTAAGGGACACAGTAGGAAAGGGGGTGATTGCCAGAAGCTGGTATCCCTACCTGCTGGCCTGGCTTTGAGCACCTGGAAGACCCCCTGTTGGGACTGCAGGCTGGGGCAGGCTCTGTTCAGACAGATATATCAGGTCCTGAGGCTATGAGGAGAGGGCAGAGTTCCTGAGGATCCATATGGTTCCCAGTCAGGGAGGGTGCTTTTCTGAGTCCTTTCTTGGAGCTGAGTCCTTGCTTGAGCCTTTAGTCATGCAGAGCAGGGATAGAAAGAGGCTGAGTGTGGCTAACAGATCCAAGCCAGGCACCAGAAGCCCCAATTCTAGACCTGGCTCTGCCTTGTCACACCCCAAGCTTCTAGGGCCCAATCCCTTCCCTATCTGAATCTCAGTTTCTCCATGAACTGAGGTCATCACGGCCAAGTCCATCTGGTCCCTTTCTTTCCAGCTTGCTACTTTGTGGTGTAATAAGGCAAAGACTGGTGAGGCTGAAAGAAATCAGGGTGGGGGAGTGAAGGGAGGCTGCAGCTGGGCCAGGCCCAGGGCAGAGGAGGAACGCAGTAAGGAAGTGCTCCAAGCCACTTCCACACAAGGTGCTTCCTTCCAGGGCTGCTCCCAGCAGAGGCCTGGCCTGGCCTGGCCTTGCCAAGGGTGTGGTTGGGCTGCTGGGCACAAATGCCACCAGCAGCGTTTTCTGTGGGGGTAGGGGGTGCCTCCCAGGCCAGCGGGGACTCCCCCTCACAGGACAGGGCTGGGGAAAATGTGACTTCAGTCCTTGGTAGAGACTTTGCCAGCCCCAGGCGGGGTGGAGTGGAGGCAGATCAGCCCCATTTCCTCAAGTGCCCTTGTTGGAGCTCAGCCTGGCTCTCTCACCGTGACCTTCATCCCTGGATGTGGTACATGAGTCCCGTGCAGACAAGTTTGCTGTCCTGTCTCTAGCTTATCACCTATGGGACCACCACAAGAGATCCTGGCAAACATGGAATAGAAAGCCCCCTTTGCAGGAATAGGTATAACGTGGTCCCTCATGTGAAGGGGACAATATGGTTGCTCAGGACAGGCAGCAGTGGGGGGCGGGGGCAGGCGGAGACCAGGAAAGGAGATGGAATAGGAGGCCGCAGTTTAGAAAATTATTAAATTGTTCCATCTCTGGTGAATCACCGCGGCCCTACTAAATCCGTTTTTTATTTAAAAGAGATCGTGTGACGCCTGATGTCCAGGCGCTATCTGTGGACGGGGAGGCATTTCCAGGCTTGCAGAGGTGGGCTCTGGGTATTTCTTGGATACAGAAGAGCCAGGGCCAGATGCTTCTGGGTCACCAACTATGCCCATCCCTGAGTCAGTCCCGCTGAAGGTGCTAGGGGCAGGGACTCAATGGCCACTTACAGGTCTAGCTTCATCCAATAAGGAAACCTGGGATAGCCCAAGAGGGATGAAAGCCTGGCCTCAGGACTCGGGGAGGCTGGCTGAGTGAGTATGGAGTCAGCAGGCCAAGTGAGTAGGGATTCAGCAGGCTGGAGGTAAGGAAGATGGCAAGCTCTTGCTCCAGGCACAGGGCACTGAGGCTCAGGAGCACAGCCCTGGTGTGAGGCCAGGAACATGCGAGCAGGGGGAGACAGAGGAGAGCAGGGATGCGATGAGCTGGAAGCAGTGGGGAGACGAACTCAGAGGCTACTTTCCAGTTGCAGGCTTGGAGAGTCTGCCTGGCCTCACAAGAGGATGGTTTTGCACCCCTGCTCTGTCCATCTGAAATGGGCCCATCTGGGTCAGCCAGAGCCAGGGCTGGCAGGTGGGGATGAAGGGCAGAAGAGAGCTGCCAAGCAGCCCTCTGGGAGGATTGCAGGCAGAATGGGGGGACCTGGTCAGTGGATGGATTTTCTTTGGCTGGGGATATGTGTATTTGGTTCTGACCACTCTCTGTCAGGCCCCTCAGGAACTGTGACCCATCTTCCCACACCCCTTACAGCTCTCTTTTGACTCAGGAAAATGTAACTACACTGTCAGCTAAACCTTACTCAACACCTTCGGTGTCCAAGTCCCTCTTCCCTCAGGCCCCATCTTCCCAGAGGAAATAAAGACACTCTACTCCCCAACCAGTGTGTAGGCCAGGGAGGATCCCTCTCAGCTCTCAGCCCTCAGCCTCGCACTCAGCAGAATCATCAAGCCTGTGACAAGCAGGCCAGCCTGGGGTCTTAGTTCCACACAACCCAAGCTCTTCACCCTAAGGCGGCACCTGAGGCTCTGTCTGGCCTCCTCTGCTCCTGGGGCCAGAGACCAGTGTTCTTTCCCTGACTCCCATAGAGACCTACCCTGACTGTGCTGGGAACAGCAGCTCTGCTGGGCACATCTGGAAAAGTTGTTACCCAGACAAGACCACTGTTGCCAGCAGGTTCTGCGTAGACGCCAGCCCGCCTGGGGCTCAGATCTAAAGACAGAGAGCCCATCTTGTTTATCCTGGCAGGGACTGTGGGTCCAGGCCATGGGAGGCATATGGGAGCCTGAAATGGTATGGGGACACATGGGGGAGGAGCTGGCTCACAACCTGAGCCAGCTGTGCCTACTCCCTTGAGCTCTACCCTCCGTGTTATGCTGCCTTCCAGGGTTCAGTGAACCCTGGCCTTAGCAAGGCTCTATCCTTTCTTCTTGCCTTCTCTGCCTGGCCTGGACTGTGACAGACAAGAGGAGGTGGAGGATCTGAGCCTCCCTGAGTCCAGGGCTTCTTCCTTCCTATCTAAATGGTGAGGTAACGGCTCAGAGGTCCCTTAGTATCCTGGGGAGAGTGGGAGGGACTGAGCTCCCCTTAGCGGTTCTGACCATGCCTATGTTCTGTGGGTCCTTCCTAGAGATGTCTTTTCCCACAGCGATGGGGTGGTTGTGGCAGGAGGGTAGAAGCCCTGGGGAAGGTGAGGACACTGTGGGTCCTGAGATTGGTGGAAACATTGATAGGTGACATTGATGCATCCTTTACCAAGGCAAAGGTGCTCTGTCTAACCTGTTACCCTGGGACCCCCACTTCCTGCTCTGCCCCAGTGCAGGGTGATTGTCTGGTGGGCCTTTCCTCCCACCTCTCTCCCTCTCTCCCTCTATCCCCCCCTGCCTGCCATGACCTCACATAGCTGGGGACACTTAACTTATGAGGATGCTGTGGCACAGTCCATGGATGACTCTCCACAGATTGCGTGCCATCTGTGCTAAGGTGGTACCTGGCTCCAGGGACTTACAAACATGTGCAGGGCCACATCACTTACCTTTAGATGCAGGACCTCTGCCTGTGAACAGTGTCACACAGGCCAGAGCAGCCCCATGCTCCTGACTCTGGTCTCTGCCTGGCCATTCCAGCCTCTGAGGCAGAGCCAGCAAGTCTTCTTGCCTGGGTTCCTGTTGGCATCACATTTTAGCCCTGTACCAGGCAGAGAAGGTCAGAGACAACTATGGGTCCTGCCAGGGACCAGGAAGTTGAGAGGAGGCAGAGGATGGCATCTCTACTTTGCGGGTATAGTCTGAAGGAGATACTTCAGAAGGGGAACAGCCCTATTACAAGCAAGCCAGGTCTGGGGGGGGCACAATCCTGCTGCAGGAGCCTGCTTAAAGGGGGAACAGGGCAGATCTAGAAACCTCTGTACAAGGGAACTCCCCTTGTTGCGAACTCTGGGGAGGAGCCTCTGGAAATGACCAAAGAGCTTCCCTTGGGGCTCCATTGTGTCCAGGGTCCCAGTCTAGGACCAAGGGGCATGGAATGAGAGCCAGGGCCAACCAGAGTGGAAGATGAGGGCCAGGGGCCAGCCTCTCAGAGGGTTACTTCCAGGCTGTCTGAGTAGATGCCCTGCATCTTCTGACCTCTGACATCCTGCCTTGAGGCCTCTTTCTCTAGGCCTTCGTGGCACTCAGGTATACACAGTGAGCCCTGTTGCCAGCTGGCCACTTACCAGCCAGCCAGTTAACAGCTGATCATCATGTAAACACCATGCTGGTCCCCAGCAGCTCATCCGAGTGTCAGGGGCAGCACACGGGCAGAAGGTAGCCAGTGATGGCTGCGGTCATTCTCTGAAGGAGACCCTAGGCTACAGTGGCACATGACACACATTCATTCTGCTCCACTCCTGAAAACACAGACCTCATATCTCACTGGGCCTCAGTTTCCTTTTTATAATGAGTGGAGACAACACCTTTGATAAGGAATGTAGTGGGCAGGGAGAAGGAGCAGAGGGGCTCTGATGGTTCTGGGCTCCTCTCAATGGGCAGAGAGGCCCCTTACCTGCTCAGCTCACCTTCTAGCACAGCAGACAAGTTGGCTGTACTCAGAGCTCCTAAAATCCAGACTTGCTCTGTTGATCGGCTGCCACTGGGTCTTTGTGCTGGGGTACCCAGGCTGGACTGAGGAAGTCTGAAGCACACTTTATGCCTCCTACTGCTGGCTCTCTACCCCCTTTTTTTTGTCCAGTACTGGGTCTTGAACTCAGGTCTTTCTTGGGGTTTTCTGCTCAAGGCTGGTGTGCTACCACTTGTACCACACCCCCATCGTTTCTTGTTTTGTTGGCTAATGGGAGGTAAGAGTCTCATGGATTTTTCTGCCCAGGCTGGCTTTTAAAAAAAAAAAAAGAAGGGGGTAACAATGTTTGACAAGAAATGTACTTATTACCTTACTCATGTAACTGTAACCCCTCTGTACAGCATCTTTACAATAAAATAAATACAAAAACAAAAAACTGTGATCCTTAGATTCCAGCCTCCTGCATAGGTAGGATTACAGGTGGGAGCCATCAGAGCCTGGTTCTGACCCCGCCCCTCCTTACTTTTTTCGTTTTGTCTGTCACAGCCCTAGCCTATCGCCCTGTCTCAGGGAGTCTCTTCTTTCCCTTAATTCTAGCATTGCTCACTTTCTATTTCCGCTGTCTTCATCCTGTCTCCTGTCCTCTTAGCCTGTGCCTTCCTCTTTTCCTTTCTCTTCTATCTCCCCACTGCCTGGAAACTCCATCGCCTTTGAGGGGAAAAACCCATCCGCATCTCCCTCGGCCTGAGGGTTCCCAGAGTGAGGGCTCCCCACAACCTTGTTCATTTTGCTCAGACCTGCCCTCACCACTGCATGTGGGGGTAAACAACCCCCTGATGTCCCTTTGGTCCCAAGAACTGAGGCCTGGCTGGTGGGGGGAGGGTCCTAAAGTGACAAACAGTTCTGGACCACGCATGCAGAGGCCCAGGCCACTTCTTGCGTCTCCAGAATTGCTCACAGAGGTTAATATGCTGCTCCAGGGTGGGCTGGAGATTCCAGGCAGGCCGATTGTGGTGCCTGATTCCAGGGAGGGCAACGTCCACCCAGAGTCCAGCCTGCCTGCTCCACCCCCTTCACAGCCAGCTCTGCTCGCTGGCACCCCAAGCCGGCACACTGGGCTAGGACACCTGGATTTCTCTACCCCCCTGAGTGGGGCCAGCTTGGAGGAATTTCCCAAAGCCTATTAGAGCAAAGTTGCCTCTTGCCTGCCTCTATGAGCTGGGCAGGGCTGAGGGCTGAGGGTTGAGGGTGGAGAGAGGGAGGGAGGGAAGGAGGGAGGGAGGGAGGGAGGGAGGGGAGAAGAGGAAGGAAAAAAGTTGGCAGCCACAGTAGAGCGGCGTCTGCATCCATCCAGAGGAGGCTCGTGCCGTGTGGGGCGGGCCAGGAGCAAGGAGAGGCCTTCCTCCCTTTGTGCTCCCCCCCACCCCCCCAGCCCTATAAATAGGCCCAGCCCAGGCTGTGGTTCAGTCTTGGAGGGAGTTGAGCACCAAGCAGTGAGTTTTCTCCACCAGAGTCCCTGCCAGCATGGCCAGCGAGTTCAAGAAGAAGATCTTCTGGAGGGCCGTGGTGGCCGAGTTCCTGGCTATGACCCTCTTCGTCTTCATCAGCATCGGTTCTGCCCTGGGCTACAATTACCCACTTGGCAAGAACCAGACGGCCGTCCAGGATAACGTGAAGGTATCGCTGGCCTTCGGGCTGAGCATTGCCACACTGGCCCAGAGTGTGGGCCACATCAGTGGTGCCCACCTCAACCCAGCAGTCACCCTGGGATTGCTGCTCAGCTGTCAGATCAGCATCCTTCGGGCGGTCATGTACATCGTGGCCCAGTGCGTGGGGGCCATCGTCGGCACCGCCATCCTTTTGGGCATCACCTCTTCCCTGACTGAGAACTCGCTCGGCCGCAATGAAGTGAGTAGTGCCCCAGGTTTGGGGCTGATGGGGAGGGGCCCTGGCCCAATCCTCTACCCACTGTGCAGATGGGGACACTGAGGAATGGGAGGATGAGGGGTGCAGGAGGGGGTCCTGTAGAGAGTTGGGGATGCTGAGGAATGGGAGGATGAGGGTTTGTAGAAGGTGGTCTGGTAGGGAATTGGGACTGGAACTCAGCTGTGCTGTAGCCACAGCCTGTTTTCTGCCAGGCACTGTGGGAATGGGAGAACCAGAGGATAATGGTTCTGCCAATATCTTAGTCCTATGCCATCCTTGGGGTGGGCTCCTTCTGAGCCCTGCTACCTGCTGTTGCCAGCCGTGCCAGAACCCAGTACCCAGCACTGTAGCCAGTGCTGCAAGTCTTAGCAGGACTCCCTTTGTGTGTGTGTGGGGGGGGGGCACTGTTAGGGCTCCAGCACAGCTTCCAAAGCCACACAGAGAATTGGGGAGAGTCCTTCCTTCCTCCTTTGCCCCTGGGCATCAGATAAACATGGGAATCAACCCCTTTGGGGGCTGTTGATGACAGTCGAGGTAGAAAAGGGTGTGTCCCTAGGATCCTGGGCATGGAGGGGTGTGGCATGGGTGTTTGTGTGTGTGGAGGTGGAGGTGTGCACGTGTCTGCTGGCTCAGGTCTCCTGGGCTTGTGGGAAATGTATAGCGTTCGTGCTTTGGAGCTGGGGTGAGTGTGTAGCTGCCTGTGTCCATTGCTTGGTGCTTGAATGACATGCACACAGATGTTGATGACAGTCAGTTGCTGGAAGTAATCACCCGGCCCTGTTTAACACAGCTCAGTGGCTGTTAGGAGTGGTGGCTACACAGGCTTTCCAGCACAGACCAGGCTTTTTAGCTCCTCAGCCAAGTGCACTTGAGCCCAGGCTGGGGGGTGGAGGGGTGGGGGTGGGGAAACAGACTGGCAGAGGAGCTGAGTAAGAACAGAAGGTGTCTCAGAGGCAAGCAAGCTGGGGGCAACCTCACTGGAGGCAGAGAGGAGGGACTAGAACTAGAACACGAGGTTGGCCAGGCCCTGGCAAGGCAGGAGGATATGGGGACAGTAAAGGAGCTGGCCAGGGCTCCTCCTTGAGGACAGCACTGGGTGAATAGTCCTCTGGTTTCCAAAGTTCATGTTCTGGAGAAGGCCACCAGGAAGGCAAGGTGAAAGTCTGGCATGGGGGCAGAGGCAGATGAGCACTTCTGGGTCACCGTGACTCCTTTCCAGCCTGTCCCTAATCTGCTGCTGCTGACCAAGATTGAAGATTAGCTCTGCGTCTGGAGTTTAGACTTTAGCCAGGGAAGACGTGGCTGTGACAGGTGTAAGGAACAGAGCCAGAGAGGCTGTGTCTCCTGGATGCAGTCTTGCCAATGGGAACAGAGCTAGGTGGCATAGGGCAGCTGCAGGGGGTGGGGAGGTGGTGAATCCAGGCTCACGCTGGGTGAGCCAGGCACGGGCCAGGCCTGAATATCGGCTGGCAAAGACTTTGCTGTCTCTAGCGTGGCCATCAGCAATGAAGGCAAGAGGCCTCTTTGGTGCCAGCTGGGTCTGGCTACACCCTGCTCTAGCTCCCATCCCCTCTTTAACTGCCATTTGTCAGATTCACCCCAGTGTCTGGGCAGGGGCAGGGTACAGATGGAAGAAAGAGAAGGGCAGGCCAGAGTGGAGCAGTGTTGGGCTGAGAGGAGGGTGCCTGGGTTCAAATCCCACTGCTGCTAACTGGTTGAGCTTCCTTGCTGAAGATTTCAAGGTGCAAGGGGGGAACCTGGGACTGGGGATGGCTCTATTGCACCCACGCTGCCCGCTCTTTTATTGGCTCACGCTTATCACCTGTGGCAAGGAGGGCTTGGCTAGGAGGGGCAGTGCCAAGTAGAAGATGAGACCTCATGGTGGGGGCTCAGTGTTGACCCTCCATAGCACAGATGTCTGGGATTCCTGAATACAATCTGGGCTCCCTCAGATGTTGGTGCTGGGGTCTGGAGGGGCCTGAGGGTGGAAGGAGCAGGGGACATTCTCTTTCCTCCTGTTACTCTGCTCCTTGCCCCACCCCGACCAAAACCTGGGTGGGGCAAATTGTTGGCATGGAGATTTCCAAAGAAACGAGGGGACTAAGTGGCAGGAAGTGGTTGGAGTGAGTCAGGGGGTGTCCCCTGGGGACACAATGGGGACAACTTTCTCCTGACTGAGTCAGGGCTCTGGGTACGCCCTAAAGAGACCACAGCACTTAGGGGCCAGGACGAGTCTAAGAGATGGACTTGAATCTTGACCAGGCGAAGGCGCTGAAGCTGGGGTGAAGACCCTGGCCTGTCTCTGCTTGGGCTCAGTGGCTACCACTTTGGGTGACTCCACTCCCTGGTCAGGCTAAGGCGTTCCTAAAATCCATCGGCGAAGGGGACAGAAGAGTAGGGCTGGTTCTGGGAGGTGGAAGATGTCAGGGCCTTTGCTGTCTAATGTTATTCTTACACTCTCTGGCTGGACTCTTGTGGACATGGCTGTGTGGTTGGGTGCTGAGTGCAGGCTGGGCTGGACAGGGCTGGACAGCTGGGCTCTCTGCCCTGGGAAACTCACAGCCTCTGGCCTAGATAAGCCTTGTGCACAGCTGCCTGTGATATGAGACAGGAGGCAGGTGTGATAATGAGGTGTCAGGCAGGATGGGAACTTTTGGGCTAGAAGGGTTAGAGGACCAGGAGGGATTCAGGGAGGAAATGTCATGTGATCAAAGTGTGGAGACCCTCAGAGAGAGGAGGGGAGAGAATCTGTGCACGCCCAGGCAGAGGGGCTGGCACCAAAGCCTGGGGGTCAGTAGTGTGGTCAGGCTGGGGCCTGGGGCAGGCTGAGCTCTGGAAGAGGGTGGGGGCTCAGAGTTTGGCCAGATCTGACTGATCTGGGGGACTGTGTTTCCAGAGTTTGTGAATTTAGCCTTCTAGGGAGCTGTGGCAGAGAGTGGCCCTCTTTGGGGTCCTCTTCATCCTGCTGATTCAGGGGCTAAGTACTTGGAGAACACTCCTGCCTGCTGATAACCATAGCCCTAAATACTCCCTCTTTCCATTTCCTGAGCTTCAGTTTCCCCAGCCAAGAAGTGCCAGGGCTCCAGGGCTACTCCTTGCTCCACCACTGAGGCTCCTGGCCCCTGCTCCAGAGCTTGGGGTAGGTTGGGTAAAGGGAGGTCAGAACTGACCAACTCAGCCTGTCCTGACCAGGGAGGGGGCTGGGGGCTGAGTGGCGATGGCTGAGACGTGTAATTATTGTTTCCAGCCAGAGAACAAGGATAGGGAAGGCATGAAGAGGTGGAGCCCCGTGGTGACTTCCCTCACCATGGAAAATTCTCCCGCAGGCCCTTGAGCAGCCCACTTGGCATTGCCCACCCCAGCCTGCTGCCCACCCACCCCCAGCCTGCTGTCCTCCAAGCCTTCTGTCCCCCTGCCTACTGTCCCCTGCCCTCAGTTATTTTTTGTCTCTTCAATGAGTGTGTGCATGCATGCATGTGCATGTGCGCGTGCACACACACACACACACAAATACAGCACATGCATGGCACATAGCACATTCTTAAGACCCACTCATTGCCTATATTCAGGCCCTGGGCTCCAGGAGGATGGGGTCCTCAGTGGAACCTCTTCCTTTCCCTGCCTGAGTAAGGGAAAGGAGTCAAGAAGAAAGATGCCATTGCTTTGTGTAGTTCTTGTTGGGAAGATAAGAAGACTTCTGGGCGCAAATAAAAGGCCTTTGAGACCCACTTCTCACTTAAGGGGGCTCCTCCCCGCCCCCCTTCCGCCCCTTTCCAGCTAATGGTAACCTCTGGGTCAGTGTGACACACTCAGCACAGACACAGAAGTATAAACAGCACAGCCATTGGGACCTCCTGCTGGCAGAGACCCCCCCCCCCGTTTTCCTCCCCAACAGAGCATTCTGGGAGACAGTCAAGTCAGCCATGTTCCCAGATACTTGGCCAACACCTGACTGGACTCTCTAAATGTCCTCCTGGGTTTAAAAAGTGATACACTAATTTGGAGACACAATATTTCCCCTATTTTTCTTAAACCAAACTTGTTAAATTCAAGGTTAAGTTGTTCTCTGTTGGTGCTGTTGGCATTTTTTTGTTATTGTTGTTGTTGTTGTTCGTTTTTGTTTTTAAAATAGGTTGAGAGGAAGGGTTAACATTTTTTTTTACTGTGGAAGTAGACTGACATAGTTATCCTCGTAATTGTGTCTGTTTTTACATTATGCATTTTAGGTTAGAGTGCTCAGGGCTTACAGGTTGAGGATTTTTATAATTCTTTGATAGAGTTTTTTTTTTAGCTTAGTTGTTCTGTAATAAACCTCTTAAAGTCTAACTAAAAAGAGAGAGCGAGCCACCCCTAGGCACATGTGATCACCATGGATACAGGAGACACTGTCTACAAAGCCACAGGGGAAGCCAAACCCATGGGTACACTGTGTGCACATGTGAACAGAGAGGGTAGCCCAGTGGGCCCCCCACCACCCTGTGCCAAGTGCTGGAGACACTAGGGGTGAAGGTGAAGCCTCATGTCTCACATCCCCTGCTCCTCGGGAGGAGATGCTCAGAGTCTCAGCCAGGGTTAGGTGCTCTGCTGACACAGGGTACCCAGGCCATGTTGAGGGTGCTAGGCCACAGAAGCAACTCTGTTGGCCTGGCTGAGGGGATCAGAAATCATGGCATGGAACAGTCAGTCCTGGCCTGTTCTGGAACTGTGATATGCCTGCAGTCACAGAAATACCTTTGCCAGCGACCCCAGTCTAAGTTGAGAACAGCTAGGTTTCTTGGGAGTGAACATGTTGGCCTGGAGTATGTGGTATTGGCCAGGAGTGTGTAGCGTTGGCCTGGAGCGTGCAGTGTTACCTTGGGACAATAGTCCTGGCTGTGCTGCCTCCTCCCTGGGCCTCTGCCTCCTGCTGGCCTCTCACTGTACTTCTGTGGACCAAAGGCTAGTGTTTGACCTTTCCAGCTAGGACGCAAATACAGGGGTGATGTGTCCTAAGAGCTTCTCTGGGGCCAGGCTGCCTTGAGAGAGGATGAAGTTTCTAGAAAATTAGCATTTGCTGCCATTCTGTACTATAGAGAGCTTTGGGCAGGAGCTGGGAACAGTTCCCTGGCCAGAGGCTGCCCATAGCAGTGGTCAGTGAAGGGCTAGATCTGAACAAGGCCTGAGGCAGTAAGCACACCTGGCTAGGACAGGCAGGGAGCTTATGGCTTGCTGGTGCTTTAGAAGAATCCTGTGGGCTTTTCTGTTGCTTATACTTACATTTGATTATTGATTATTTTCACTCTGATCAGTGAAACTGAGGACCTGGGCCAAACCAGACTATGTTGGAATGTGCAAACAATTACTTTTCCAACAAATGACCACACCTGGGATTGGCTCTATTAAAGCACTTGTTTTAGATTTCATGGGCTGCACAGAGCCACATAAGGCTTGATGTTTTACTCACTCTTTCCTGGGTATTCACTTTCAGTAGGCCTTTAACTTCTTCTTATAGCTCTGAACTGTCAAGTTTCCAGGCTGAAAGTAATGTAGATCCCTCAGGTAGAGGAAGAAAGATGTCCGGGAAGGCAGCGGTGGAAGAGGCAACAGAGTAGGAGGCTGCAGTCTGTGGCTTCTGGCTGTCAGACAGGGGCACCTTCTGGGGTCCCTAGGTCATAGGGGACTCCAAGCTTCTTCCATTGGGCTTGGAACCATGAAAAGTGGAGCCCTGGGGGAGGGACTGGGACTCAGATATAGTTACAAAGCAGAGGAAGAGATGAGCTTGTCTTTGGCTGCATCTGGGTGAAGTGTGTGTGTGTGTGTGTGTGTGTGTGTGTGTGTGTGTGTCCATTAATCAGCAAGGACTGCCTGGCTTCAGGGATCCTGCCAGCTAGCAATTAGGCCAAGCCTAGAGAGCAGAGGATTTTCCACGGAGGCTCCCTGCCCCTCAGACTGAGTGTATCCGTCACAGCTTCCCCCTCACTTGGTGTGCCAGCCTCTGCCAGCAGTGCAGCGGCACTAACTCCTACCTCCACACCTTTGAGCCTTTGTCCTGCCTGTCTCCAAATCCATCAGAAGCAACAGAACAGAACAGAATAAGAGCTATGACCATCACCCACTCTCCAAACATCCAGCATGGCTCCACAGCCTTTGAACCTCTCAGCTGCTCTAGAGAAAACATCAGATCCACTTTGAAGATGGAGAAACTGAGGCCCAGAGAGGGACAGGTCACATCCAAATTACCTATACGTAGAAGAGTCAGGATCTGCACACGGGGCTTCTGCCTCCACTGCCCAACCTTGGGGTGGAAAGAAAACTGGGCCTTGCCCATAGGGCGGGGTTAGCCAGAGGGGAGGCAGCTCTGGGGTCGCCAGGAAAGGGCCTGAGCTGAATTGCAGGGCAGGAGAGGGGATGTGAGTCACTCCCTGTAAACCAGGACTACAGACAAAGGCGGGAAGAGGGGAAGAGGATTGTTCTCCTGAGGTGCTGGGCAGGGGTGGGAAACCTGGGGTGGGGGGAGCAGAGGATTGCCCCCTACCCAGGATTGTTTAGAAGTGACTCCCCAGTATCTTCAGGATTGAGGTGGGGGTTTGAGATCTAGACACGCTGCCTCAGAGAGGGCTGATGTGGTCCAGCTCCTTTGTGGGGTGCACCTGATCCAGGACCCCCACAGAAGAGAGTGTAGGGCCCTCTGGGGAGGGGTCTTCCTGGGGCGGCCGCAGGGGGAGGGCGTGGAACCTTCTGGCAGCTCCCATTCCCTTCTTTTTCCATGAGTCATGTTTCTAAAAGTGGCTCAACAGCGGTGGCCGCCAGACTGCAGTAGGGGGGCCCGTGCGGCCGAGAAAGAGGGCAGGGCCTGCAAGGAGAGAGGAGGGACAGGGAGGACAAGGCCAGAGAAAATGGGAGAGAGCCACCAGACCGAGGAGAGAGAAGACAGAGGGAGAGATGTGGAGGGCAAGGACAGGGGAGAGCACAAAGGAGCAGCCAATCACTGAGAGGTCTCCCTTCCCTCCAGCAGGAGAGACTCAGGTGCAACAGGGCAGGGATAGAACAAAGCAATGTCCCCAGCTGGCTTGCTTCTACTCTTCTATGAGAGACCATCCTCCAGGCCTGGGGTTTACCCTCACCTTTGGCTTTGGGTAGCCCAGACCTAGATGTAGCTGAAATGGAGGCCCCACTTCTGATCCAGGTGAAGCAGGGTGGAAGAAGGTACTGGATGCTGAGCGAAAGCATCAACAGCAGGTGCGGTTGGCACCACCCAGGGTGTAGGTCTGAGCAGACCAGCCCTCTAGGCTCAGTGATAGGCTGTAAGGGCAAGCGTGTGACTTTGGTGCCTGGGGGTCTTGAAGCCCAGCTATGACCTGTCCTGCTCAAAGGCCTTATCCTCTCTCTCCCCCGCAGCTGGCCTCTGGGGTGAACTCTGGCCAGGGCCTGGGCATCGAGATCATTGGCACCCTGCAACTGGTGCTCTGCGTGCTGGCTACCACTGACCGCAGGCGCCGTGACCTTGGGGGCTCGGCTCCCCTGGCCATCGGTTTCTCTGTGGCCCTGGGACACCTGCTAGCGGTGAGTAAGGCCTTCCCAGATGGGGCAGTGGGGAGGGCTGGGTATCATGGGCTGGTGGGGAGGCCCTGGGCTGAAGAGGAGGGGACAGCTCTGAGGGCCCGGAAGGAGACAGAGTTCTCTGGGTCTTGTCCCTGTCCTGGGGCTGGTGGACCCCCTTCTTGCTCCAATTCCATGTTTGCTTCTTCACCACCCCTCACCCCTTGCCACTTTCTCTTTCCCTGTTCCCTCCCCACACAACAGATCGACTACACTGGCTGTGGCATCAACCCCGCTCGATCCTTTGGCTCTGCAGTACTCACCCACAACTTCACCAACCACTGGGTAAGACCATAGGGCCCTTGGAGGCGAGCAGAGCATGGCAGTAGGCAGCGTGAAGAATAGACTTAGGTCCAGCCTCTGCCCTTGCAGCTCAGACCTGCTGACTCCAGCCGGCTGCCTGGCCCCCATGTCATTCTTCCTCTCTGGTGGAGATCATGGTTCAAATCCTGGCTTTGTCACCTTCTGATTCAACAACCTTGGGTAGGCTCCTTGGTGTCTCAGTTTCCCCAAGTGGGAAGTAGGCCTAAGGGAGCTCTCCTTGAGAGTGCCCAGGTGGGGAAAGGACTCTCAGTCTAAAGTATAGCTCAGTGCAGTGGCAAAGGCCTGTGGGTTTCAGATCTAATGATAGTTGGCATGTGTGCTCTAGGCCAATTAAACCATCCCTAGGGCCCTGGGAAAGGCAGGGCAGGGAGTGGCCAGTGACAGCTCTCCTGTCCAGGAGATGCTGGGGGGTGCACAGGAATCAGGAAGTCAAGGTTTAGCCCTTCCTGCCTCTGCCCCAGGCTAAGGTGAGCAAGAGTGGTCTGGGGGTAGCAACTGAGGGGCATCCAGGAGGGTTCCCCAAGGTAGGAAGATGAACTCAAAGCACACCAACTCTCTCCTAGATTTTCTGGGTGGGACCATTCATCGGTGGTGCCCTGGCAGTGCTGATTTACGACTTCATCCTGGCTCCACGTAGCAGCGACCTCACGGACCGCATGAAGGTGTGGACCAGTGGCCAGGTGGAGGAGTACGACCTTGATGCTGACGACATCAACTCCCGGGTGGAGATGAAGCCCAAATAGAGAAAGCCTGGCCTGGGCATCAGTAGGGGGTGGGCAGGGATGGGTGGAGGGAGGGAGGGAGGGCTCTGAAATCATGTTACTATAGACACTCTGACAAGTGGGCTGACATTACCCCCAGAGAGCTGTCAGACCTGTGTGGTCCAGGTCCAACCTTATCAGGGGCAGTTCTGTCTCTTTCTTTCTCTCTTTCCTGGTCTCAGAGCTTTAGCAACTCACTCCCTTGGCCATATGGAAGAGTTAGAAGGGAAGGACCACTGCGAGTTGTCCCCTCAGAGTGTGATAGGAGGAGTACCACAAAGTCCTGCTCATCCCAAAGTTGCTCACCACCTTGCCTGCCACAGGTGCCTAGGGTGCTGCCATTATTGCTTTGTGCCTTTGACCACACCCCCTTCTCCTAACAGGGACCCTGACCCGTCCCCCCACAAGGGTGCTTTGAGTGGGAAGGGGTCCCAGGAGGGGCAGTGGGAAAAAGCAAGTTGCAGGTGAGCTTTGCCTTTTCGGTGTGAATTCCATCTCCTGCTTGGACTTGGTACATGACCTCGTAACTGTCCCCATCTCAGGGCCTCAGAGACCCCCATCTGAAAAGTGTCAGGGGAGGGGAGAGTTATGTGGATTTGGAAGGTGTAGACACAATGCAGTTATAGAAGGGTCTATCCAGACCAACACAACTTACACAACTTCATTCTCCAGACCAACACAACTTCATTCATTTCCCAAGGACAGAGATGGCCTACCCATCTGCATGCCCACATGTGTGCGGGCCGAGCTTCCAAGCCAAAAGGTGGTCTGGGTTAGCGGGTGCCGTTCCCATGGCTGGCTTCCCAGACAGTCTGTGTCACAGCAGGAAGGGCATGCACGTCACAGAGAGAGAACCAGACTCTAAGTGGGCAGTCTTTCCATCCATCATGGCATGGCCTTGCTTGTTATTCAGCTCTCTACTTCCCCTTGCCAGTGTGGTCCAGGATGCCATTGTGTGGTATGTGTTTATTAAAGAGCAGTTTAGATTACATGAAGCCCCAAGCCTGAGGAGAGAACGTACCAAATGTGTAGCAGATGCCCTCTATGGGAGCTGGGGTTTCTGAGCAGGGAGGAGCAGTTCTGGCCCCTTCATGAGCTCTTTGTTGGAGGCCTTGGGGTAATCATGTGACTGCACAGGCTCACTGAGGGACCCCAGGTTCCCCACTGACCTGGAGGAGAGACATGACCCTTGACCTGATGACATAGCTCCTGCTGCACTCAAGGATAGTTCAGAGCACAGAGTTCACTTGGGCACTGCCATCTCCTGCTGGATTCTCTACCTAAGTCCTAGCAGCTGCACCACTGTGCTCTTAGCTCTGGTGCCAGCCCAAATGGAGACACAATTATGCAGGCCTGAAGAGCAGCAGGGTGGCCAGGGTGCTTAGGTTGTCACTAGCACATCGTATCTGCACACCATCCTCCATTCTCTAGCAGGACCTCTAACCCCTTTAACAAATAGGGAAATAGAGCTCCGGGTCCCACAGCTATGGAATAAATCTGGCCATCCTAACACCACAGCCATGTTTAAGCACTCCCTGGACCACAAGATGCCTCTCATTCCCAGATTTGCAGTTCTGTCTGGGCAATGGCCATGGCTGGGGGGTGAGGGGCTGTGCTGGGGGTGGGGAGGGCAGACCCACCCATGCCTGGTCTGGCATCTGGACCCCTGCATCTGTCTGCTCTGTGTATATGTCTCTTTGGAATTGGAATTTCATCATATGTTAAGAAAATAAAGAAAATGACTTGTTGGGTCCTTCTGGCCTCTTGTAGTCTTTTTTCTCTAGACACACATCATCCCTAGGGCTCCCCTGGTCTGTGCAGAGATTGGCCCCACCTCTAAGGACCCAGTCTGGGGCCACAGCCTGTCCTCTGACCCCGGGATCTTGGCCTCAGGAGATGGGCACAGCTATACAACAGGACCTTTTGCAGGGGATGGGGGTGGACACAGGGTGGATGTGGAGGCCTGGGAGGCCTGGGGGGACAGAGCTTCTGGACAACTTATGGAGTTGTGAAAACCATATCCAATGCTGGAGAAAGCTGAACTAGAGTCAAACAGTGCTGTTAGACCCATGTGCCATACTCTGAGCAGGGCTAGGATCCACTGGCCAGCCAGGCTCCCACCTTCCTCTCTCCAGACCCCTGTACCAGGGATGGTGTCTGGGGCCTACAAGGGCTTGGGTTGGAGGAACATATGTGGCCATTCGTATCAAGTGAACCAGGGTGGCTTGGATCACATGATGCAGGAGCCAGAACTCATGAGAAATGACCTAGGTCCTGGACATTGACCTCCATGTGAGGGATGTGTGTGTTCTGTAAACGGCCTGTCACACTGGGAACTGGTGTCTGGAAATGGGTCAGGTCAGGGTCAGGCTTGGGTTCAGAGTCTGGGAGGTACTAGGGGCCATCAACCTCCTGGAAATCTGTCTAGCAGACTAGAAGTCCATCATGGGCATGAACTGAACACGGAAGAGTGAAGGAAGGGCTGGCCCCTCCTAGACTGCCCCTGATAGATACCCGGTGTCCACCCCAAAACTGGCCTTGAAAGATACTCAGTGTCCACCCCCAAAACTTCCCCCAAGAGATACCCAGTGTCCATCCCAAAACTGTCCCTGAGTGACACCCAATGTCCACCCCAAACAGCTCTTGAGAAATATCTGGTGTCCACCCCCAAACTACCCCCTGAGAGACACCCAGTGTCCACCTTAAAACCACTCCTGGGAGATACCCAATGTCTCTGCCATGCTCTGTGGAGGGTTTGGCAGCTGGTGACACAGGGAGGGGATTCAGGCGGGTCCGGCGGGTCACCAGGAAAGGACTGGTGAGTGCTGTGAAGGAGGCTTTCTTCCTGAAGAATTCATGGGATAAGTGGGAAGCTCAGCTCATGGAAACTCCCCAGATGGAGGACTTGTGGGTATGAAGGGAGAGGGAAAGCCAACCTAGGGTTGGCCAACCTAGACTGGCTGTGGAGGTCTGCTAACTATGACAGAGTACTGTTGGTAAGGTGCAACTCCTTTGAGGTGCATCTCCACTGAGGTATATTTCTTGTGAAGTATGTCTCCTGTGGGGTGCGCCTTCTGTGAGGTGTAGCTCCTGTAAGGTATACATTCTATGAGATGTACCTTCCCTGAGGTGTACCTCCTGCAATGTGTATCTCCTCTGGTGTGTACCTGCTGCGAGATGTGCATTGTGTGAGGTGTATCTCCTGTGAGGGGTCTCTTATGGGGTGTGCCTCTTGCGAGGTTTATCTCCTGTGGGGTGTGTGTCCTGTGAGGTATGCCTCAGGTGTCAAATCTGTGAGGCGTACCTCCTGGGAGGTGTGGGAGTCTCTTGCACAGTCCCTCTTGGCTTGTCTTTCAAGGTCTCATCCTCCTGTACTTAATCCTTCCCTGTTCCTCCTCGGGGCCCAGCTACCTCTACCTTATCATCTGCTCATTTATTTCCATCTCTTCCCACTTCTGCTCCATTCTACAGCAGTTTTCTGCTATAATCGATGACTTCTAGAATCTAGAACAGAGGTACAGCCTGAAGGAGCTGGGGTGTCTAGTTCAGCTGCTATGTGAGAGGAACCTTTCTGTGACTCATCACACAATCTATTTTTTTTTCTTTTTGATGGTGCAGGCCTTTGAACTCCAGACCTCATACTTTTGAGGCATGTGGTCTACCACTTAAACCATGTACCCAACTCTTTGTACTTTTGTTATTTTTCAAACAGTGTCTCACTTTTTTTCCCAAGCTAGGCCTAGATCATGATCTTCCTATTTATGCTGCCCATGTAGCTGAGATGTCAGGTGTTTATTATTATTATTATTATTATTATTGGTCCAGTCGTGAGGCCTGAACTCTGGGCCTGGGCGCTGTCCCTCAGCTCTTCAGCTCAAGGCTAGCACTCTACCACTTGAGCCACATTGCCACTTCCGGCTTTTTTTCTTTTTGCTTATGTGGTGCTGAGGAATCGAACCCAGGGCCTCATGCATGCAAGGCAAGCACTCTACCACTGAGCCACCTTCCCAGCCCTAGGTGTTTATTATTGTAGCCAGATTTTACTGGCTTAGATGGGGTCTTAGGGACTTTTGGCCTGATTGGCTTCATACTATGATCCTTCTGATTTCAGCTCTGTGAGTAACTGTGATTATAGGTGTAAGCCACTGGCTTCATTCTCTCTAATCATCACAGCAACACAGGCAGATAGCAATGTCTCATTTATGGAGGATGCCAAGGTCCCAAAAGATGAAATGATTTGCCCAAGGCTGCCCAGAAGATAGATGGTAGAATTGTGATTTGAAACTGCTTTGTCTGACTTCAAAGACCACAATCTTTGTGTACAGGATACAGGCTTCTTTTTTTTTCTTTATAAAAACATAGTTTATTGTAAAGATACTGTACGGAAGGGTTACAGTTACATGAGTAATGAGTACATTTCTTGTTAAGCATTGTTACCCGCTCCTTTGTTGTTCTCCCACTATCCCTTCCTCCCCCTCTCCCCCCGCCAGTGGTAAAGTTCTTGTGAGTATCATTGTTGGAGGCTTGTTTTGTGGCAGTCCTCCTACCCTTTGCTAAGTTGGCTGGACCAGCTTAGAAGCTAGGCAGTGCAACACACATAGCAACCCTGAAGTGTGTAGAGGAGGAGAAGGAGGAAGAGGGGAGAAGAGCTGACCTAGGAGCAACTGCCATCATTCTGGGATTTGTTGGTTGTGGCGTGAGCCACAGACATGTGGGCACCACTAGACTGAGGCTGCTTCCCTGCCATTGGTCATCCTGCTGGGTGGAAGATAGACTTGTTGGGTCACCAGGTCATAGCAGAAGGGGAAAGGCAGTGCTGCACTATGAGGAATAATGATGTTCCAAGACAGGCTCAGGCACCCTTAGGGCTGGTCATACAAAGACTCCTCCAGCTTGAGACTTTGTGCTCCAAGCCTGTGTCTCTCAGGATGCTCATGCCTCACCAGTACAGGAGAAAGGTTTGCAGGGTGGGGTAGTGACCTGAACCCCTGTCTCTCTTTTGTCCAGGTGATTGTAATGAAGGTAGAAACTTTTCTTCAAGCATTCAGGGCTCAGCCTTTGTGGTCAGGGTCCTAGATAGTCAGGAGATTGTCTCGTGAGACACCTGTGGCCTCTACCCTCTGATTGGGTCACTTCTTCCATTAGATTCTCTTGTGGCTGGAGCCAAGACTTGCAGGGATGGCTTGGCAGCTGGAAGATGGTGACTTCTGTACTTGGTCTACCAGGAAGCAGGATGTAATTTAGCTGCCATGCAATCTTAGAATGGTTTTCTTTCCATTAACCTCATGAGAGCAAAAAGCTGTGGCTCTGTAATTGCTCCACCTGTTCCACGCCCCGTTCCCCTTGCCGATTTTCTAAAATCTTTCATACAGAACAGGAGCTCAGTCCTGTGGCGAACATTCCTATGAGCTTGACATTGGGTTTCCACAATCATGGGGTCAACCTGATTGGGTTCCCCATATTTGGTAGCCTGGAATTCTGTAGGCCCCTGTGTTCTCTCGAAAGGTTTCATTATCTCCTTCTAGACCTAGGGAATTTCTTTTTTCTCCTCTATAGGAGGAGAATTGAACTTGGAATTTGCCAAGTGGTTAGTCAAACACTGGGTGAAGCATGTCTGGGGGTCTGCAGTCCAAACTCTAGCCTGACCTCAGCACCATTACCCTCTTCCAGCCACTGTGGACTCAGGGGCCCAGGTGGAAGGCTGGGGTAGCCTCCTCCCATGACTCTAAGACCATGGGGACTTGGGGGATTTGGAAGCCACATGAAGGGTTCTTCCATTTTGGGGTTCCCAGCAGGCCCCCAGCATCCTTGGAACCACAGTGGTCTGGAAAAGCACTGGAGGAACTGGTGATGGGCCCGCCCTAGGCATGGCCAGGCCTCAGTGGCCCTTTGGGATTTTCCATGGCCCGGTACAGCAACACCTTCCCTGGTCAGAAGCTGCTCAGGAGTGGACAGTGATTAATGTTTTATGGACGAGCTGCTGGGCGGGTGCCTTGTTTTCTCTAGGCTTAGAATACAATGAGGACGATGCCTGGAATTTACTGCCAAGCAGGGGGCCAGGGTGAGGGCATTCCTGGGAGCTGAGGACTCATAGGTGGTACTATTTACTGTCCTGGGTGCCCCAAAGGGTGACCATCCTGTAGGTAGGAAGGACAGGTGGAGGCCTGGCCTCCAGGGTCACCTTCACTAGCATCCAGTGACCATCAGTCCCCGCTTGTACCTACGGCCCACTGTGCAGAGGGACCCATGCAAACGTCACGGGCAGAGGTCATGGACGGTTCCAATGAGCTTGTCCTGCCCAGGTGATTTGACCTCATTCCCTACATGTAGATTTTCACTTGGTTCTGCTGTTTTTGGCATGTTGATTGGGCTTGGGGTGAGGGGACAATATTGATTGGGCCTGGGAAGAGTCAGTTGGCACAGGCCAAGTCAGCCTTGGTGGATCTTAAAATACTGGAATTCTTCTGGGTGGCAGAGAGCATTTTATTCCCACAAGAGAGCTGTCCATCCTATAAGGGCCAGGTGCAAAAAAGGTGTGTGTGCATGGATGAGTGTGTGCATACATGTATGTGAATGTGTGGTGTGTGTACTACTTGTGCATGCATATGTGCATGAGAATACCGATATGTATGCTCGTGTGTGTGTGTGTGGGGGGGAATGGCAGGGTTTGCCATTCATGCTGTCATTCCTGTGTGGGTCCTCTGACTGTCCTGAGAAACTTCCAGGTGATTCTCTCTCTCCTGGCTTGAGGTGCACTGACTTGGGGTCTGGGGACCATGGTGGCCTAGTGCTGGACCAAGCCTGCCTTGGGTGGACAGACAGAGGGAGGAAAGATGTCCTCTGTATGGGTCACCCGGTCCTTAAGAGATGTCACTTTCAGGTGCTGTACTGGGTTTGGCTGCTCATGTGAAATAGCAGCTTGAGGGGCCTGGCTTGGGCTCCTTAGGGGGTATACCCCATTTTCAATAAACTCTAATGTGAGGACTTGGGGGGAGTGACATCTCTGCTCCCTGTAGTGGTGATATGGGAGAAAGTGAAGAAAGACAGAGACTCAGCAAATGAGACTTTAAAAATGAAGCCCGAGATACAATAGGGATGGAGTAAGTTCTCAAGGACTGGAGCCACCATTCTCAAGAATCTTGAACAAATGTCACAGACATCTTATTCAACATGAGCTTTACTATTTTTTTAAACTTAGCTTATATTTTTCATGAATTTTATTTTTTATTATCTTTAAGTAGTTGTATGAAGGGGTTTCAATTCAACATGTCAGTTTACTAGCATAATACATCTTGATCAGATACATTATGTT
This sequence comes from Dipodomys ordii, assembly GCF_000151885.1. Taxonomy (NCBI): domain Eukaryota; kingdom Metazoa; phylum Chordata; class Mammalia; order Rodentia; family Heteromyidae; genus Dipodomys; species Dipodomys ordii. The sequence goes on from NW_012267421.1 coordinate 656,784, forward strand.
TATATCTACTTTAGTTTCATAAATAGATATAAATAATGTATACCTTCAAAGAACTCTAGCAGACAATCGAAACTACTTTAAACTCATGAAGATGAGAAAATTCAACTTCATTATTTGAGTTTAACCTACAATCAGGAGGTGGTGCCCAGGCCATGCAAAGTACTGGTACACATCAAGTATCACTTGTTCACACACGGGTGTGCATGTATATATGCATGTATATGTGCACATATGCACGCACACGTGTGTTCATAGGTATACAGCATCTCCACATGTACCTGTGCATGCATGTGTACACACATATGTACATACATGTATCTGTGTAGATGTGTTCACATCTGTGCATGCATGTTGTACATATTTATGTATGTACATATATGTGCATGCACATGTGCATAAATATATGTGCATCTGTGTACATGCGTGTTCATGTGTGTGTGGTTCCCATCATGCAGTGCTCCTGAGCCAGTGTGTTGAGGGCCTATACAGAACACAACCTCTTTTTGGAGCCCAAGATTGGATGGGTTCTTCCTGCCAGGGCAGGAGTGACCTTTTCTGGTCATTGAGCTCCAAGAGGACTTGCCTTAGCCTGGCTTGGCTTTTGAAGCTTGTGAGGACACTGTACTAGACCCTGCCTGCCCAGTGAAGGCTGCCAGTCTGTCCTGCTTTGTTCTGCTTCCCACCTGCCAGGCCAGGTGACAGCACCAGGGTCTCTGGATATCTGCATATGAGCAATGTGGATACTTGCCCCTCTTCCTTGGATCGATCACACACAATGCCTTCAGAGCAAAAGGCAGAACAATGAAGTACAAAAGTGTAGTGTACAGAAGTGGTTTCCAAGACAACACCACGGAGTCAGCTTTAGAGGGATCCACATTGAAGAGGGCATGGCACACACAGCTAGTGTCCATGACTCCCTCAAACCAGTGGCAGATTGAGGGGATGGCGCCTTAATTCAAACAGGTCCCTGGCATTGCCCGCTGCAGAGTGCTCTGAAACCAGTGTTCCAGGTGTGCATTTAGTATCTGTACTGCAGGTGTGGTTTGTGACAAAGTTGGAGACAGAAATTTCCAGCCCCCCACCCCCTTACATGAGCCCCTTTGCCTTCTGCCTCATTTTACCCTGTCACTCCTGGGCCCTAAGGTGAGTGAGTGCTTAACTGTTCGTGAAGTTTCCGGAGTCATGAGCGTACCCAGGCTGTTACTGATGGCCGGGTGGCACCATCCATCCGAGACAAACTCCAGGAATTCCACTGCGGCCAGTGGCCTCCAGGACTGGGAGGGGCAGTGCATCTGCCTCCAGGAATGTGGGCCAGAGATACCAGGCCCAGAAGGTCTCATGGAGGGCAGCTCCACTTCCAGAAGATTCTGAAGGCTGCAGGGCCCTAGATCCTAAGTGGAAAGCCACTCCAAGGAGGAAAAACTCTAGCTTTAGATTGGGAAAGGAGTTAGTGGGCTTGGAATCCCCACAGGCCCTATCCCTGCTCCGGGCTGAGGTCTGGCGAATGTCTGGGCTTCAGGGGTACCCTGCCCCCAGAGGTACTGCAGGGCAAGAGCAGCAGCTCTGGGAGCTGAGGCCCCTTCACAGGGCTGTGAGGGTAGAAAGTCCTTGTCCTCCACAGGACTCATACCTGACGGACACCAGAAGTGGAGAGTCCTCACCTCCCCAGGTACTCAACCTGCTGGACATGGGAAGTAGGAAGGCCTCGTCCTCCTCAGGCATGGGTGTGTGAGTGTGCATGAGAATGAGTCCATGGGTCTGTGTGTGTGTGTGTGCATGTGTATGTCTGTGTGCACATGTACATATGTGTATGGGTGCCTATATGTACCTATGAGCATGTATTTGCTGTCACCTGAGTGTGACTGCCCAGGTCATAGCTGGAGATGGCAAGGTTTTAGCAAAGCCCCAAGCCTACAACACAGATTAGCAAGATGGGAAATCTGAAGCAGAGCGATGAGACTAAGTCACCTGGGGCTCAGTGGTCAGGGAAGGACTTCCCAGAGCTTGCTCTGCACTTTACCTGTGACTCCTTTTTTTTTTTTTTTTCCATTCCTGCTGTTGAACTCAGGGCCTGGGCACTGTCCCTGAGCTTCTTTTGCTGAAGGCTAACACTCTACCACTTGAGCCACAGCACTACTTTAGGCTTTTTCTGTTGATGTGGTACTGAAGCACTGAACGTAGGGCTTCATGCATGCTAGGCAAGCATTCTATCACTAAGCCACATTTTCAGCCCCTCCTTTTGCCATGAATATTTTTGCCCCTGAGTGTGCCATCCTGTTCCTCCCTTCTAGGCCTCTCCAGGCCCAAGTACCACACCAAGCATAATGCACTCAGGCTGGCCTGCAGCTCCCTGACCCTGGCTCTGACTCTGGCCCTCCCAGCTTGCCTGTCTGCTCCTCCACCATGAGTCCCTGGAACATGGGGTGTAGGAGGCAGAAGACATTCACTGAACAGAGAGGAAAAGGGAAGTGTCCGGGAGCAAAGCCTTGCAGATGGGCCCCTTAGACAGGTCAGGGCATTATTTCTGATATAGGCAGAGAAGCAAGAAGCAGGGTCCCAAGGGGAGGCCACAGCAGAGGCCAGGCCTGTGGAGCTTGGAGCTCCTGGTAGGCATGGAGCTCTTGGCACTGGTGAATTTCGGGATGGATCCCCCAGAGTGTCCATGGGCCTTGTGGCCATGACCTTGCCATGAGCCTGTACTGGGCAAAGACTTTATGTGTTGCTTCACTGGGCACTTGTAAATGAGCGGAAAGTTAGGGATTTGAGAAATAACAAGGTCCTATCCTGTGGCAGGCAGGATTGTGAGACAAGAATTCTTCAAACCGGAGAGGTTAGGAGAACCGCATACAGCTGCATGGACAGAAAAGGCAGTGTCAAGACTCCGAGCGTACACAGCTGGAAAAGGCAAAGCCAGGATGGAATCTGAGCTGTTGAGTGCTTTCTGTTCTTGGAAAAGGTGGTGCAGGGAGGTGCAAAGGGCTCCAAACTGCCCATCTGTGGGCCAGACAAGCTTGTTTCCCATCTCTGGTCTACATTTCTTCAGCTTACTTTGTGGTCCCTGGCCATGCATCTGGGGGCTTGTTCCTGGGGGCAATTCCAGAGATGAAAATTCCACACTAGAGCAGCACATTCTGTGCATAAATTACTATCCACAGGGAGATGTGGTATCACTGAGCCCCAGCCCCATCCTCAGTCCCCAGGATTACTGCCTCTCCCATCCTGGGTTATTAGTGGAAGCAGACCTGTGGATTGTGAAGAAGAGTGGGCAGAGTGGGGGTTAAGCTGCAGGGGGAGGCTGGGAAGAGCTCTTCCCTGGACACTCGTTCTCAGGTCAAAGGTAACAGTCAGCACCCCCCCCCCCCGTGCTGGGACCCAGGCCCAGAATCTCTAAAGGGGATCTGGGGGAGTGTCAAGAGCCCCCCATAGAGGGACCAGGCTTGCTTGTTCCTTGATGTCCTCCAGACAGAGCACAGGTATCTGGCTGCACCAGGTCATCTTGATTTGCAAATGGAAGCAAAGGGCTTAGGGAAGAGAGGGCTGGGTAAGCAGGACTGCCTGAAAATGGCAGCCTATGGAGGGGTGGGTGGGGTTTGGTAGGAGTTGGAGGAGGAGGTCCACAGGGAGCCTGTGGTCTCCATCTCAGACTCTTTTCCTCTTGCCCAAGACTCTGTGGCCACCTCCTTTCTTGCCTCTGCCATTTTAATTTTAATTTCATTAAAAATTAAAAGGGCTGGAGGTGTGGCTCAGTGAGAGAGCACTTGCTTAGCAAGCACAGGGCACTTAGCACAAACCTCAGTACTGAAAAATAAATATTGCTGTGTGTAGTAGCTCAGACTTAGGACCCAGACAACTGGAAGGCAGAGATATGGAGAATTGTGGTTTGAGGCTAGCCTGAGTAGAAAGTTATCAGGACCTCATTTCAATCAACAAACCAAGCATGGTGGTAAAACTATCCAAGCTATCTGGGAGACATAGGTAGGATAGTGGTGAGAAGCCATAAAAATCAAGACTATTGCCAGGCACTGGTGGCTCACACCTGTAATTCTAGCGACTCAGGAGGCTGAGATCTGAGAATTGTGGTTCAAAGTCAGTCAGGACAGAAATGTCCCCCGTGAGATTCTTATCTCCGACGAACCCTTAAAAACTGGAAGCATTACTGTGGCTCAGGTGGTAGAGCACTAGCCTTGGGCACAAAGAAGTTTATGGACAACACCCAGGCCTGAGTTCAAGCCCCACAACTGGCCCTCCCCCCTCCAATTTAAGCCTATTTACAAATTAATTAAGGCACAAAAGGGCTGGGGACCTTTGGTGGCTTTCAATTGAGCAAAAGGCTCTGAGTCCAGATCCCAGCATTGCCAAAAGAAAAAAAAAGTTAAAATACTCAATTCTCATATATAATACATACAGCTTGTTAGAACATGGGCTGTGGCTCAAGGCCACCTGGCTTAGAGTCTGGCATCAAACCAACCTGTGGTTCTTCAAATAGTCAGAGCAGGCAGCTGGGCCCACAGGCTGGGGCTAGGGCTAGGGTCCAGAGAGCTGAGTCTATCTAGGCCCACAGAACAGTTTCCTGGACAACCTGGGGTCCCCCACCATCTCCTTCTGCAAAACCAGGCTGATGCTTCATGCCTGGCTCATGCATCATCATCTGTGCATCTCCCAGTAGCCCCTCAGTCAGGCTTGCTGCAGTAAGAAGGGCAAAGTCTTCCAGAGGTTTAAAGTTTATAAAGCGGCAAGTTATCCATGTACAAATCAAAGCCTTTTTCCGCTGAGGAGAACAAGGTGACGCATTGTTCTCAGGTCAGGGCTACAGCACAGTGTCTCAGTGCCCCCTCCCTCTACACCTGCCTCGCCCTCTCTCCCTGCCAGGTGCTCAGTAGGCCTCTGCTTTCATGAGAAGGGAATGAGGCGTCAAGGACAAACCCAATCTTGAGCTGCAGGTAGGGCAGCCAGGCCAAAGGCAGGCCCTGAATAGTGTGTCCCCTGTCCTGTGGGGACATATGGAATTCTGTCCCTCATTTCCCCTTTCTATCCAGCAGGAAATTCACTTTGGGATTAGGAGTTGTCTGAAGAATCTTAGTAGTAGAGACTAACTCAGCACTCAGGGCCCAAGGTTCCAAGTCAGATTCTCAGATGTGTTCCAAGGGCCTTCAGCCTGATGCTCAGTCTGCCTGACCCTCACCCCCAACTCAGCACTGTCTTACTGTGTCTGTGCTGCTGTAACAGAATATGGGAGATAGGAAAAGGGGTAATTTACAGAAAGGTTTGTTTCTTATGGTTCTGGAGGCTGGGGCAGTATCCATTATGGACCACCCATGTCGCCAATAGCAGAGGGCCCAGGGTGAATCCATGTCACCCAGCCCAGGGCATGTCAGAACTTTCTCGGAAACAGAGGGAGAAGATGTGGACTGAATTCATCTCTTATTCAGGACTTCTCCCATCATAACAAACCTAGTCTCATGACAACAGCGTTGACCCGGTCCTGCATGGCACGCACAGTGACCTGCTACAGCTCCCATCTCTCTGAGTGTTGAGGGCCAACACAGCAGGGTCCCAGCACCATGTCTGACCCTCACCTATAGAACCACAGACATCCCCAATGAGCCCCTGGTCAGTGCGGCTATGAAGGGCAGGGCTCCACAAGGCCCTATGGAGTGAGGCCAGGCCCAGGAGGGGCTTCAATCTGCAGGGTCCCTTCTGACTCCTCCCCAACCCCCACCCCCACCCCAGAAGGGGAGGCCTGGGGAAACAGGCAGGGAGCCACAGCTCAAACAGGGATTCAGGATTCAGGGGCTCTAAGCTCCCTCTGCTGCAGCTGCTTCAGCAAGGAAGTCCTGGTCCAAATCCCAACCCCAGCCCCCAGCAGGGACCCACCTCTGGTCTTTCCCCATCTGCAGCTGGAACTGCTGCAGTTGCCCAGGTCCACCACCAGGGGCCCTCAGAGACCTCCCCTGGCCAGCTATCAAGGGCTGCACCTGCTGGTGGGCTGGGTGACCGGATGGACAGATGGACAGGCGGATGCCCATCTCCCACACTCACCTCTCCCACACAGAAAACCCATGCACATCCCACCATAATTTAAATTGACATCTAATTGTACCCATAGGACATAATGTTGTCTCAAAAACTACAATATTGGAATTAGAGAATGCTCTATTTGGTCATTACCCACATCCCCTTCATCTACTTTATTTTTGTGATTTCACCATCTGCAGACATTAAAACTTTGGTATATATACAGTTTTTTTTGCAAAAGTAAATTAAACTTTCTACATACATGCGTTGTGCAACTTTCTTTTTTCTACTGGAAAACCTATATATTTCCATTTGGTTTATTGACCAACAATTTATGTATGAAGAAATGGCCCACCATGACGGCAGTTTGATGAAGTTTAACGAATGTATGTAATTGAGTAACAGAGATTACCACTGCTGTGCAGTCATTCCTTGCCTTTTAATCCATACATAATCCTCTCTGGTAGGTTTCTGGCTGCCTCTCAGCTTCTTTCTGTTGCTATTTTTAAACTTCTAGAATTTCATGTGGCAGAAATCACATTTAGTCTGACTTCTTCCACTTAGGTAAATGCTTTGGGGCTTTCACCCCTGTGGTTCTGTGTGTGAGAGGTGCGTTCCTTTTTATTACTAAATAACATTCCTATGGTAACACAGATATTTTGATTTGTTAATCCATGCACCAGAGATGGGTACAGTATTTCAAGTATCTTGAGGTTTAGGCTGTTACAAATAAACCTTTTATGTGTGTTTGCATACAGTCTCTATGTGATGAGCTTTGTTTCACTTGGATAAATCTGAACTTAGAGGAAGATGACTGGTTATATAAGTTTTGTGTGTGTGTGTGTGTGTGTGTGTGTGTGTGTGTGTGTGTGTGAGTGAGTGAATGAGACTTTCTTTTCAATAGTTAAACTGTTTTCTAGAGAGTCCTAACCACTTTCCAGAGAAGCTGTGTTATTCTGTATTCTAGAATTTTAGATGTTCCAAATTCTTGACAAGATTGTATCCATGGTTTTGTAATCTTAGCCTTTCCTGTGTGTGCAGAGACACCTTATGGTGAAATCTATATTTCTGAAACGGCCGATGATGTTGAATACTTTTAAATGTGCTTTTTTGGGGTCCATTCTCTTAAAAGCAGGGATTTTCCTCCCTTGCACTAAGTTGTAAAGTCTGGTATGGGTCCCTTCTGAGATGTGACATTCAGAAGTGTTGTCTCTCATTTAACTAAGTCTTTCCTGTTTGAGCAGTCTTCAGACTTACATAACAACTGCAAAGGCAGCACACAGTGTTCCCGTGTGTTTTAATGGTAAATCTTGCACAATCACACAACATGAATTAAAAGCAAGGAATCAGTATTAGCATGAGTCTATAAATAAACTATGTCTCTTCTCTGTCCTGAGATCCATTCCCATCTCCATGGGTTCCCCAGTCTGTGACAGCTTGGTGTTTTGTCCACCATCCTCCATGTGGCTTATGTGATGGCTTGGGAAGAACCAACACCATTTTCTCATTTTACTTTGTCATTAATATGACTTCTCATTAATCATATCTCACTAACATGACTGGTGGTAACTTTGAATGTCTGATGCTTCCTCACTGAAATCCCACTATTTCCCCTCTGTGTTTAAAGTATGGGGGGAGATACTTGGAAACAAATAGCCTGCTTTTCTTCAGCTTTTGCATTCATTGCTAGATTCGCCGCCATTCATTGTTACCATAGTGATTCTCTATGTTCACTTCCAGTTACTTTTATTTTACTTATTCATTGGCAGTACTTTTCATATATGTATGATCTTTGGAGAACAGTCTACGCAGGTCTTGTGAATTTTAAGTTGGGTAAGTTTTTGTTTGTTTGGTTTTGAGTTGCATGTGTTCTTTCTTCCTTATGTAGCTGGAGCTCTACTACTTGAGCCAGTCTGATAGCCTGCATTTTTTGCTAGTTATTTAGGAGATGGAGTCTCATGGACATTTCTGCTTGGGGTGACTTCAAATTGTGATCATGTAGGTCTCAGCCTCCTGTGTAACTAGGATGACAGGTGTGAGCCACCAGCACACACCTTGTGCATGCACTATTTCTAATGTTGATGTGTTCAATCATTGATATTTCCTGTATGGTTTTCGTTTTATTACATAAGGAAGTCTGCTTTATTCTGAGGTCATAAAATGAATTACTATTTATTATTATTATTCTACTGTTTTATAGGTAGGGTTTAAACCATTTTAGATTTATACTTTACAGATGTGACTGAAAGATTACGTTTATTACATACAAAGATGGGCTGGGATGTAGCTCAGTGGCAAAGCGCTTGCCTAGCAAGTACAACATCCTGGGTTCAATACCCAGTACCAAAAAAAAGAAAAGAAAAGAAAAGACAAAGAACCAGTTGTTCTACCTTTATTAGCTGGTAATCTACTCCTGTTTCACCATAGCATCAAGGATGGTACCCTGGGGGTCAGGACATATACAAGGTACTCTATGTACCTTTCTAGGCCCTATACAAAAGTACTTCAGATATCTTTCCAGTGCTCATCCCATCAACTGTCTAAGAAAGCTGCTAGCTTTATGATCATGTCCAGATATAGAAACAAACTCAGAAGTCACTGGGCAAATGCACAACTGGAAAAAGTTGGTGAAAGCAGAACTTGAGCCCTACACACACACACACACACACACACACACACACACACACACACACACGCTCGCACGTGCGCATAAAGAGCTAGAGAAAGGGGGCCCACGGCCCTGCATTTCCCAGATGGAGGGACCTAGGGAGAGTCTTGGGGGCCACAGTGTAACTGACCCTCTGGACAAGAGAATTCCTTGTATGTAAGGTGGTGGTAGCCTTCCTTGCATTGTAGATGTGTAAGAGCAGCTATCTGTCTTCACTCCCTGCCCTAGGCTTTGTCAAATGTCTCCTGTCAGGGCAAACATGCTCCCTAGAAGAACCTCTCATTTAGATGATGTTCACTACTATGAACTGCCAACCTCAGCTCCAATGAGTATCCACCCTCATACTAATGATAGTGGGGCTAAGGATGTGCAGTGATGAATCCCAGATTCTTCCTGGTGCTATTCCAAGGAAGCAATGGGAAGAAGGTTGTAGATCCCCTTTTAATCCAGGCCTTCTCAGCTTTCTGCGCTCAGCCTGTATCCTCCTCACCCAGCCACGGAGGCGCTCTGCGTCCTGTTCAGCTCTGCATTGTCCGTACCAGGCAAGGCCACACAAGAACCTGAGGCAGCCTGGGGCTTTAGTGGTACACATTTTCTTTTCAAAGTATTTGTCAGCGCCTTGTTGACAGTGTGAATCAAGGTGGAAAAATAGAGGTCTGCTGATGTCAGACATCGCCTAATGCAGATGCCATGTGGGCAGAGACACTTCCATATTCACGACCTCCATGGGCTGTAAACATACCTGCTGCCTCCAGCTTGTGGCCAGGGGCTTGTGGATAGAGATCTACCTCTAGCTGTTAGAGCCCATCAGCCTCTGGAGCATTTATGGCCCTAGAAAATGAAATCTACTTTCAAATTCTGAAGTTCTGTGCAAGGTCCAGGCTGGTTTGGAGCATTGTCTCTAGAGATCTTGCAGTCTAAAACCCAAGACTACAACAATCATGACCAGTGTTCAAAATAATTTGAATTGCTGAGTAAGTCCTTTAATTTCTGCTTTTGAAGCACTACCTTGTCCTAGTCAAAGTGGATCCCTTTGTGAGACTGCCTCCCTGCCTTGATTTCCCCTCTTGCCAAGAGGACTTTTGGAGGCTCGGACAGGCCCCAGATGAAGTCAGGAGCTTTGAAACGGACAGCGGTCACTCACCGTGCAGGTCTTGCTAAGGGGACACATACCTGGCCAGCTTATGTCCTCTTTGAGGCCCTGTTTCCTTTGCAAAATTCATCTCTCTGCCATAGGCCCAGCTCTTCTGGGCCTCTCAAGCTTAGAACTCACCCTCCAGCAGCCAGAGCCTCCTTGTTCTTTCCTGAGGCCTTTTCATCCTGAGAGAGGCAGGATAAGGGCTATCCAGTGAGGGTCATATGAAGAACATGGTGGGGAACAATGATTAACTGAAGTGAAGGTCCTGGGAATGAATGTCAGGACCCAGAAGAGAAGGGAAGGGCTGTGTTGGGCCAGTTCCTCCCTGACAGGACACAGAGTCCTGTTCAGGGCTGGGCCCCAGGGCACAGCTGTGCTGCCACCCTGGTGAATATTCAGCAGTAGGTGATTCTGCCTATGCAAGCAGCCACCTGGAAGGGGAAGCGACCATCGGGGAGGAAAACCAGGCAAGATTTACTTAGCTGACTGCAGGAGCCTTTGTGGAGTCCCAACATGGACAGCGGGATGTGGGGTACCTGCGCCCTCTGCTTGCTGAGCCAGTTGGGAGTCGTGAGTAGCCAGCTAGACCCTAATGCCCTGTTGCTGGGCTCTGGGTCTGGGAGCCACAGAGCCCTTGGGGACTGAACTGGAGACTCCATTCTCCTTCCCAGCTTGGGGTCCTTTCCTCATCCTTCTCATCCCCCCTTCCTCCCTCCCTCCCTCTCACTCCTTCCCTCCTTCCATCTATCCTCCCTTTCTCCCTCCCTTCCTCTGTCATCCATCCATCCATCCATCCATCCATCCATTCATCCATCCATCATCCCTGCCAGTCTTTCCCTCCATTCCAATCCCTCTCTTCCAGTCCTCTCTCTCCCTGTCATCCATCCATCCATCTATCCATCCATCCATCCATCCATCCATCCATCCATCCATCATCCCTCCTAGTCTTTCTTCCCTTTATCCTCCCTTCCCTCCCTCCCCAGATCATTTCTCTCTCCTTCCTTCCTTTCTTTCCTCCCTCCCTTCCTCCTTCCTCCATCCACCCACCACACATCCCAGGTGGCTGCCGGGCAGTGGTTGGGGTAGCCTTGCCTGAGCCTGGGGCTCCCTTCTCCCTCTTCCAGTGCTGACAGCATACATCCCTGGCTTGTTTGAGCCCCCTGGGGTGCACAGGGCCCTGACCCAGTCTAAGACAGGCCTTAAAATTGGGAGGTGAGGTCCTCCTTTTCTTTTAGGTCACCTTCTGGAGAAGGTCTGAGCCTCCCTACCCTGAGGCTACTCCATCTAATCAGCCCCCCAGAGAGGTTGCTTCTTGGAAGAGGGTTCTGGGAATCACTGAGCTTGAGGAGTTAGTAGATGCCAGCTCTCTTGTTCTGAGACTCCCATGAGTCCCTTCACTTGAGAAGCTTCTGGCTACCAATTATTCCTCTATAGCTTGAACCATAGTGGTGCTGGCAAGGGCCACAAGTTACCACTGCAAGTGCCCAAGGGGGCAGGAGGGGAGCCACAAGGTCCTGGGTGAGCCCCATGTGCTACAGCTGGATTCTCCCCCAGCCTTTCAGGGGTTGCTCCAAGAGCCTTGATGTACCTGACCCTAGACACCAGAACTTTGGCCTTGAATCCTGGAGCCTCGAAACTAGCTGTGTGACCTGAGGAATTGCCCCTCCCCCCCAGATTCTTGTGTGTAAAAGATAAAGCCACACTACTGACCAGGGCTGTATGGTAAATGGATCTGATTGTCAAGGGCTGACATCCAGGGGCAGTGCAGGTAACTTTATTACCCTTCCCCAGCTTGAGAGGAGGACACCCCTTCCTCAACTCTGTGTGTATACTACAGTAAGAGCTCCATTTTAGGGAGGGAAATGCTAGAGTAGTGAGGGGTCACTGGGGTGCTAGAACCAATGATTGTCTCATAACATGGGCTCCAATTCCATAGACCTCAAGGCCTGATACAGAATCCTCACTCATCCATCCTCCATCCTCCATCAATCCATCCATCTTCCCTTCCCCATCAATCCATCATCCATCCATCCATCATCCATCCATCCATCCATCCATCCATCCATCCATCCATCCTTTCATCCACCCATCCACCCACACAGCCCATTCACATGCTCCCCCATGTACTAGTCCGAGTGCTCATGTACTCATCCATGTACTCTCTCACTATCTACCATTTTCTTGCCTGAGAACCTCTGAAAGCAGAACTTGCTATGGCCAAAATTCCAAAATTGTTTTCATTAGACAATAGCTGAGTTATTGGCAGTGTGGTGTCCTTCCATAAGCCAAAGGAGAGAATACTCTTCCTTGTCCTCTCCTTGGCCTGCGCCGCTTCCCCCAGCATCAAAGGCAGCAGCATAGCTTCTATGATGCGATCTCCATCTCTCTTCCTCTCCTCTCCATCACTTCACCTCATTCTCGGGCACTGGCCTTGCTGTTGTCCTCTTAGAAGGACCGTTGTGGTGGCATGGTGCCACTCAGATAACAAAGGGCCTGGGCCCAGCTCAAGATTCCCCACTTCACATCTGCAAAGCACTTTAACCACGTAAAGTTACACATTCGCAAGCTTCCATGACTAGTACACAGACAGCCTTGGGTGGGGAGTTACTCTGAAGAACCACTTCCAGGGAGCAGGAGCGCAAAGCAGGATGCTTACACAAGAGGAGACCATGCCAGGATCACTGCCCCACCAAGCCCATCATGATGGAACACAGCAGGCCTGTGCCCAGGGTCAGGGTCAGGGAAAGCATAGGACTTTGTCTGTTCTGTCTCTTGGGCTGAGAAGCGAGAGGGCTTAGAACCCAGTTGGCTTGGCTCACCCTGTCATCCTCCCACAGGCTCTGGGCTATGGACCTCCAGAATGTGACTTCATTGCCCAGCTGAGGGAGGATGAGCATGCTTGTGTGCAGAAGGCCGAGGAGACATCCAACACCTCCCTGAGTATGGAGCTAAGGGTGGAGGGGTGGGGGCTTTCCTTACTGCCCTCTCCTCCAGCCTCATCCCTCGGAGTAGGGGCCAGACACTCTGTTGGTGGGCTTGCTCTTCCATCTCTCCTGTGCTCTTCTCAGTCTGCCCTGTGACATGGGATGGTCTGCTGTGCTGGCCTACAGCAAGCTCTGGCGAGTGGGTGACCCTCCCCTGCCCAGATTTCTTCTCTCAGTTCAGCTTGGAGCCAGGTGAGGGACTTTGAATGAGGAAAGGTTGTTTTCATCAGGGGTGGGGTGGGGTGGGGTGGGGTATGTTTCTACTCTGGGGGAGGAGCGACCTGGATTTGAACACCAACCTCCCCTCTACTTTTGTAGCCCTGTACAAGTCAGGCAACCCTGAGGGTCCCCCCCACCCCATGAGAGTAAGACTTTAGTTTCCGGTGGAGGGGGAGAGGGCAGAGCATCAGCAGGGGCAAGGCGTGTTGGGAAGGTGGGGGAGGCAGGGCCTGTGCCACCAAGTTTCTAGCTACGAGGACTGGGTGGAGGGGGTGGAGTGGGTGCCTCTGTTCTTCTTCACCTGGCGTGGGTGCCAGGTATATGGTCCCTCCATAAGCAGGGAGTACTCTGCCCTGTACTAGGGATTGCTCTGTCTAACAGAAGCACATGGAGATAAGAGAAGGTGCTGCAGAGGGGAACCTGGAGCCTGGTTTCTGTGGGAAAGGATCCCTGGCCCCACAGCTTTTGGACCCAGTGTTCCCATCCTGCCCAGGGGGAGGGAAGGCATGCTGTGACTGTGGGTTTGCACCCCAGGAGCAGTGAAGCGGGATTGTACGGTCCAAGGCTGGTCGGAGCCCTTCCCACCCTACCCTGTGGCCTGCCCGGTGCCCTTGGAGCTCCTGGTGGAGGAGGTAAGAGGTCCTGGGGTCTTGCAGTCTGGTTCTTGCAGTCTGGGTTGCCACAAACAACAGTTTGAGTTATGTACCTGTAGGCTTCACTTTTCCCACTGCCACTGTTCTCTGGACTTGTAGTTGCAGTAGTGTCCGGCAGGGGGCAGTGAGTGTCTGCAAAGGTGGGTTTGGTCGATGCGTACAAGACTGATCCACAGGGCTTAGAGGGAGAGGAGAGGTAGAGGGCAGACCAGGATGTGTGTGGACTCCAATATTATGGCCCCTTTTGTACCTGGACTCCTGCACGGAGAGCTCTGGGTGGTTCCAGAGGAAATGGTGATTGCTGTTTTGCTGGGCAAGCAAGTACCTACCTTCTCCAGTCCTCAGCCTGGAGGGACGAGTGTGTGTGTGTGTGTGTGTGTGTGTGTGTCTGTGTGTCTGTGTCTGTGTGTCTGTGTGTAGTGTGTGAAGCTGTGTGTGTGGTATGTGTTGGTGTGTGCATCTGTGTTGGTGTGTGTGGTGTGTGATGTGTATATGAGTGTGGTTTGTACATGTGTGTATCATATGTGTTGGTGTGAGCATCTATGTTGCTGTATATGTGTGGTGTGTATGATGTGTGTGTATGAGTGTGGTTTGTACATCTCTTTGTGTGTGGTGTGTGTGTGTGTGGTGTGTATATCTCTGTGTGGTGTGTGTGTGTGGTGTGTATGTGTGCTTGCACAGACCCAGCCCTTCCCAGAGTTTTGTGGAGCAGGGCCCTATAAAGAACATCCGTTTCCCTCTGCTCAGGCCTGAGTGCTGGAAGCATGGGAGTGGCCATGTTTTAGATGAAGAGGCCCTGGGGCTTCTGAGCTGCACAGAAGAGCTGGCTTTTGCTGCCTGCATCTTTGGGGACCAGGCAGGAGTCTGATCCAAACACTTGGTCCCTGAGCATCTTCCCTCTCCCTGCTGCTCAAAGCTGCCTCACTCCCTTTATGTAGTGAGGCTGTGTCCCCATGTATGTCAGCGCAGAGGCCCTGTCATTCTCCAGGGATGGGCAGTTTCTGCTGTCCTCCCTGGCACCCAGAGCTACAGCAGCCAGTGTTCAACATTTCCACCCATCAGCCCCCACTTCCTGCTGGGCAGGAGAGAGGCTCCGTACAGGGAGGGAGTCTCCTGTGGCATTCCCAGAGCCACAGTTCACTCGGCAGGCAGAGCTGCAAAGGCTCCCAGTCTCCCTTTCCCTGAGGGCTGATGCTTGATTCTCTCTCTCCCCCGTGCGCTGCCCCAGAAGTCTTACTTCTCCACAGTGAAGGTCATCTATACTGCGGGCCACAGTGTCTCCATCGTCGCCCTGTGTGTGGCCATTGCCATCCTGCTTGCTCTCAGGTTTGTCATCCTCATTTCCTCAGAAACACTCTTTGGCTCCCCGCTGCCCAAGGACCAAGTCTGATTCTTTGCCTGGGCACTTTAGAGGCTCTCAACTCTTCGAGGCATGGGCCCCCTCCTCTATACCAGAACTCATTCTTAGGGCCATAGTTTCGCTCACATAGAGCATTCTGTTGGCTTCGATTGCCTCCTTTCCTCTGGGAGGGTTTATATCTGCCAAAATCCCAGCTCCCTCTGCCTCTGAGATTCCCTTTGGCCTCCTGCCCAGGGTTCTCTTGACTGTTTCCTCCCCTGACCACGGTGTGTTTTAATGGCTCCTTAGACTTCTGAGTCTGAGCCCCCCTATGAGGCCAGTGTTCTGCCTCCTATAAGGGGAAGAGGGCGTCTCTGATATCCATCCAGGGCTCCCAGGCAGTGCCCTGCCATGTCAGCCTTTGCTCTATCAGACCAGGAGCTCTCCAACTGAATGCAGAGCTCCTAGAGGCATGCCCAGTCCAAACCAGTACTGGTCAGCTGACCCTTGGGGCTAAGGTTCACATGTAGCTTGATTCTGCTCAATGTCATTCACCTCCTCTCATATGATTTAGTTTGGTTTCCTCCATTTTGAGTTTATCCAAATCCCCTCAGACCAGACCAGCATAGTCCAGGGCAGCCTGGCCCTGTCTTAGGTACCAGAAAGCCCTCTGTGGCCTCTGGTCTCCACCTGTCTATCCTTATCCCCCCATGCCTTCCACTGGTTCCATTTTGTCCACCCTCATCTCCCATCCCTTCTTCTGGTCCCTACCCATTCCCCTTCCACCCCCTTCCCCTTCCAGGAGGCTCCACTGTCCCCGGAACTACATCCACACCCAGCTGTTTGCCACCTTCATCCTCAAGGCGTGTGCTGTGTTCCTGAAGGATGCCGCCCTCTTCGGTGACAGTGACACCTCGGACCACTGTGGCTTCTCCACTGTAAAGGACTGGGCTGGAGGGTGGGCGTGTAGGGTTAGAGGAGGGGCCTGGAGGATGGGTCTGCTCTGCTCCTGTGGGCTGACCCTCTTCCTCAGGGGCAGTGACAGTACACCTATGAGCTTGTGCAACCACCCACACCTCCTCTAGCTCAGCCCAAGCCCTGGGCCTTCCCTGGACCTGCAGGTGAATCCAGAGACATGCCATCTCTTCCCATTTCATATGCCACTCCATATTCCACATGTACACCAGCTCCCAGTGCACTACATCTAGCCTTTTCCTGCCCTTCTCCCAGAACCTCTCTGTCTGTGGCTAGGCCATGCTGGCTCCCTCCTTCTAGAAGCACCCAGCAGACAGAATGCACCCAGATCTGAAGACCTCAGGGGAAGGAAGCTGAAAGCAGGGAGGAGGGGGCTCTGCTGCTGGGTTAGCGGCAGGGCTCGTGTGGGCTCAGTGGGGAACAGACTCAAATCTGGGCTACAAAACTGGATGTCACACAGAAAGGGTGCTGTTGGGGAGCAAAGGAGCTGAAAAAGCAGGCAGGAAGCAAAGAGTGAGGCTCAGGACCATGAAGGTCCTCTGACAGTGTGCTGGTGAATGCATGGACCAGCACACCGCCTGAGTTAATTAATGAAGAAATGAATAATTGAATACACTGAGCACTTACTATGAGCCCTTGCAGAAATGATCTCCTGGATCTTCCAATGCCTTGAACGCCTCACTCTGTCCCTGTGGGGGGCAGCTGGCCAGGTCACCCTCCTACATGCTCACATGGTTACACGCTCACATGGCTACACAGACATACTGCTCCATGGACACACAGCTACACGGTGGAGCTGGCTCAAACCTGGGCATCTAGGCTCAGGGGTGGCTTCACTGCTCACTCCCCCACCCTGCCCAACCCCGCTGGTGAGCAAACCCAGACAGTGAATACACTTACTGGTGTATCCTTTGAGTTCATTTCTGGTAGTGTTGGGATTTGAACTCAGGGCCTCAGGTTTGTTAGGCAGGCACTCTAACCCATCAGCCATGTCACAGCCCTATTTGCTTTACTTTTTGTAGAGAGGGTCTCTGGGCTGATGTCAGACCCATTCTTTTACCTAGTCTAACCACATAGATGGGCAACAGATAACAGGTGTGTCCCCATCCCAGGCAGTGGCCAATTCTTGTGCAGTTTTGTTTAATACTGCAACAAGGCTGCAAGATGATACAAGAGTTTCTCCTTGCATGGGTGGAAAGCTGAGGCATGGGGAGGCTTGTGTGGCTAGCCATGCAGCTTTGAGCCCTGGGTCCCAGTCTGTCCCATTACCATATCATACTAGTCCATCTCTTCTGGACCTCCAGTCTGTGCCCTGACCACCATATCATGATACCCCATCCTGGGGCTGCCCAAGGATTCAGTCAGTCTAGGCTTGCTGGTGTATGGTTAAGGACTTGCAGTCTCAGAGCAGTGGGGCACTGTGGATTGTGGATGGGGGCTGTGGTGGGAGTCTCCACTCTGAAGCCCTCTGGCCCTGGCCCTCAGGTCCTGTGTAAGGTTTCAGTGGCGGCCTCCCACTTCGCTACCATGACCAACTTCAGCTGGCTGCTCGCAGAAGCCGTCTATTTGAGTTTCCTCTTGGCCTCCACTTCCCCGGGCTCCAGATCAGCCTTCTGGTGGCTAGTTCTGGCAGGCTGGGGTGAGTATCCCTGGTGGGACTCCGTGGAGGAGGGGGCGGGGAGTTCCAATGGGTCTAGACAGAGCCCCTTCACATGACTGGTGGGGATCCTGAGGTGAGGTCCCTGGGGCCCCAGCCAGGCCTGGCAGTGGTGGTGGGCCGTGGGGCCAATCTCAGGGACACAACCCTAACTGGAGCCTCCTCTGCTCTGCGCAGGGTTCCCCATGCTCTGCACGGGCACCTGGGTGATCTGCAAGATGGCCTTTGAGGATGCCGCGTGAGTGTCAGTACCCTCTGCTCCCCACCAGGCCTGGAGTCTGGGGAGAGGAGCAGAGTGGAGGCCCTGGCCTGGAGGGGAGGGCAAGGCAAGAGGGGACTGCAGGCTGCACCTAGGGGGCAGAAGAGGGACCTGGACTGCCAGGGCTGTGGGGCACAGGGACCTGTCAGTGGGGCTCTGGAATTGGAGAGGTGAACGGGGCAGCAAGGACAGATTTTAGGGCAGGCGATTCCTCTCAGACAAGGGGGCCAGTGTGGCTGAGACATAGGACCAGGACACAGGGTGTGGAGGTGAGGTGGAGGGTGTGGATAACAGAGCAGAGAAAGACCCAGGCCCCTGGTATGTGGGGGGCAGAGAAGGGCCCAGGGCTCTAGTACAGAGGGAAGGTAGGGGGGTGTAGGGTGGCTGTGTGATGCTGTGTGGTGGCTGCGTAGTGTCTAGGAAGGGTTCTGTGTAGCACAACTGGGCTGTCTCCCCTCAGGTGCTGGGACTTGGATGACAGCTCCCCCTACTGGTGGATCATCAAAGGGCCCATCGTGCTCTCCGTGGGGGTTAGTTCTGGATGGTATCCTCACTTTATTCCAGCCCTCTCCCCCCATCCCGCTCTTCAAGGGGTCTCATACAGTGGGTGTCAAAGTTCCAAGGGCCAGGAAACGGGCCCTGGTTCTGCTCTGCCCTAGTTCTCTCCCAGCTGCAGCTTCCCTAGTGGTCTCTTCATCCTCAGAGGTGCCAAGGATGAAGGGTTGGACTGGGGAAGAGAAGCTGGGGCAGGCACCCAGTGGGCACCCAGGGGGCTCCCACTAGGGACCTGAGACAGATGCCAAGGCCATTGCACCTTGCTTCCAGTGCTGGAGAGGAGGGGGAGTCCTGCACCCTCCCCTGCCCTCCGTACTCTCCTTCTGGAGCCTCTATCTATCTTCCTGTTTGCCTGCAAGAACCACCTGGCATCTCAAGGATTTGGGATCCACCCTAGGCCTGCCAGGACCTCCCCTCACCCTCGATACCACCTTTCTGTGCACCATTTCCAGGTGAACTTCGGGCTGTTTCTCAATATTATTCGCATCCTGCTGAGAAAGCTGGAGCCAGCACAGGGGGCTCTCCACACCAAGTCTCAGTACTGGTACTGAACGTGTGTGTGCACACATGTGTGTATGTGTGTGCAAGGAGCTTTTTATTGTGTGTGCATGTGTGTGTGTGTGTGCATGTGTGTGTGTGTGCAAGGAGCTCCCCACGCTGTCTCAGTACTGATACTGTGTGTGTGCATGTGTATATGTATATGTGTGAATATAAGTATGTAGGCAGGTGCTATGGGCATATATGTACATGTATGCATGTGTGCATATGTTGGGGATTCCATGTGGTCACCTCTCCTATGGCAGGCATTCATACCCCAGTCCAACATTCCCAGAATGAGAAAAGATCTTGTCTTGCAGTAGGAGAAAGTCAGGTCTCCAGACACCCAGTTTCCCTTCTGCCTAGGCTGACTCTTAGGTACTGTGGCCCCTCCTCTGGGGCGTGGGGAAGTAGGTGCTCTCTGGGACCAAGAAGGGAGTTGGAGAAAACTTCCTAGAGGAAGTAACCTTTGAACTAGACTTTAAAAGAGGCCAAGACTTTTTGCTGGGGCAAGAGAACTGACACAGGGGCAGCAGGATCCTGGAGGAGAGTCTCATGGGCTGGGAGGCGGGGGGAGGATGAAGGATCCAGGGAGGTGGAGGACTGTGTGAGTGGACAGAGTGTCCAGGGTGTCCTCAGAGTCTAGCATTTGTCTGCCCACAGGAGACTCTCCAGGTCCACACTTCTCCTCATTCCACTGTTTGGGATTCACTACATCATCTTCAACTTCCTGCCGGATAGTGTTGGCCTGGGTGTCCGCCTCCCCCTCGAGCTGGGACTGGGCTCCTTCCAGGTGATGCCCCCTCCCTATACCCCTCCTCCACTTCCCTACACCCAGGACTTAGGCAGTTGGTTAACTTCATGATGGGGTGAGGGCCACTATTGCCCATCCATCTGCTTAACAATTTATTTACCTGTTCATCTTCTATCCCTCCCTCTACTTCCCTGTTCATTCAACTATCCACATAGTCCTCTACCCACAAGCCATCTAACAATTTGTCTGTCTGTCTGTCTGTCTATCTATCCTATCTTTTCATCCATCTACCCATTCACCCATCTACCTACCCACCCTCATCTACTTGTCAGTCCATCCATCTATTTATCCACCTATCCGCTCATCTACTTACATACCCATCTAACCACCCACCTACCCATCCATCCACCTATATACCCACCACCCACTCACATATCCACTTATTCACCTACATATCTGTCTACTCATCCACCTACCCATCCATCCACCCATCCACGTGTTCATTACAGGGGGATGAATGGGATGATCAGAGTCATGGGGGGCTGGCTTGATGGGACGCACAACTATGTATGCCTGTACATAGTAATGGATGAATGATTAAGTTCTCCTTTTACACTTGGCCCAGTCACAGTCTGAGACTGTTGGAGAGAAGGCAATAGACAGACTAGGACATGTTGAGACCAGGCCCAAGTGTTCTAATGGGATCCTTTCTGTATGGCTCTACAGGGCTTCATTGTTGCTGTCCTGTACTGCTTCCTCAACCAAGAGGTGTGTGACCATCATCTCCAATCATTCATGCCTCCCTTCCCATATCAGTCCTTGCCCAAGTGCCTCCCTTCCCATGTCTATGCCCTGCAGCTCCCATCCCAGCCAGTCTCTTCCCTTTAGACAATTTGTTAGATTGTGGTCAGCTTGTCTCAAACAGGCAAGACCCTCTTCTGGGTAGTAGCTGCAGGATAGGGCTGGCCTGAGACATTGTGACATTTCCCCTTTCTCTCTCCCCTCAAAGAGATCTGTTCTCTGTGCCAGAGAACAGAGGTGACATTGCCTAGACGTGGGGAGCTCCTTGCCTCCTAATAGTGTTGTCTCTGTGGCACAGCAGTGGGAAGTCAACCCTATGCTAGACAGAAACTGCTCTCCCCTTGGCCTGTCCTCACAGCCCAGCTCAGCTCTGTCAGACAGGGCTAGCACCTCAGGCAGAGGGCTGAGTCCTCTCTCTCCCATCACAGTCTCTCCTCAGATGTCTGGTGGCCGCACTTGAGCTCACAGCACTGAACCTTGAAGCAGGGGTGGGTGGAGTCCTTTAGGGAGAGTAGAGTAGTTACTTGGCTAGAAACTCTGGAAAGCACTCACAAATCTCTAACTGGGCTCAGACAGCTAAAAGGGTAAACAAAGAGCAAAAGGCAAGGGCTAGATATCCTCAGAGGAAGGAGGAGGTGACCAGATGTCTTTAGCGGGAATAGGAGGTAGTCTCTTCTAAAGGCAGTGCTTGGTACTACTTGGCAGTGCGCTATCCTTGCCCACCCCTTCCATACTGCCTCTCCTGCCCCTTTTCCCTGGGAAAGGGGATCTTCCTAACACCATCTCCCTTGTCCCTGGAGGTGAGGAATGAGATCTTGCGGAAGTGGCATGGTCACGACCCTGAACTTCTGCCAGCTCGGAGGACCTGTGCCAAGTGGGCGATGCCTTCTGGCTCGGGGATGAAAGTGTTGACATCTGTGTGCTAGACTGATGCATCATGCACCAGGACAGGCCACGCTAGACCTATCATGCACCAGGACAAGCCACCCTGGACCCATCATGCACCAGGACAAGCCACCCTGGACCCATCATGCACCGGGACAAGCCACCCTGGACCCATCATGCACCGGGACAAGCCACACTGGACCCATCATGCACCAGGACAAACCACACTGGACCCATCATGCACCAGGACAAGCCACACTGAACCCATCATGCACCAGGACAAGCCACCCTGGACCCATCATGCACCGGGACAAGCCACACTGGACCCATCATGCACCAGGACAAACCACTCTGGACCCATCATGCACCAGGACAGGCCACGCTAGACCTATCATGCACCAGGACAAACCACACTAGACCCATCATGCACCAGGACAAGCCACCCTGGACCCATCATGCACTGGGACAAGCCACCCTGGACCCATCATGCACCAGGACAAGCCACCCTGTACCCATCATGCACCGGGACAAGCCACCCTGGACCCATCATGCACTGGGACAAGCCACACTAGAAGTTGGGCTGTAATTGGTCCATCTACCCTCTGGAGGATCCAGGGGATTCCAGGAGCCCTTGGGCAAAGCCCCTGCAAACTGTTGCCCAGTTCTGAGCAGGAGCAGCCCTTCCTCCCTGCCCCTACACCAGCTCTTTTCTAGGTTCCCCTGACTTCCTTGGTTCTTGTTTCTGTTCCCATTGGTTCTTTCATTAGAGTCTGGGGCTACGCCAAGACCAGAGAGCCAAGGAACTTGCACGAGGATGGTGTGTGCTTGAGTGAGTCCAGGCTTGTGCAGTGCAGCGGGGCGTGTCTGCGTGCTTAGCTTGGACTTCCAGTGCAGAGCGGCATTTTTAGCTCTGTTCATGCCACGTGATTGTCACCTGTCTCTGCAAGGGTTCTCATGTTTTATTTATTTAGACAACGTATTCTCTTTGTCCCCATCCTCATTCCCATTGCCCTCCTCCCACAGGCAGGCAAACCCATGTATTCACTTTGGATTTCTATGTACCTGGCAAAATCTGCAGTGGGATGTGTGTGTGTGTGTGTGTGTGTGTGTGTGTGTGTGTGTGTGTGTGTGTGCTTGCGCACGCGCTCTAAATTCACATAACGCCCATCAGTCATACGCCTCTCCCTGACTCAGCACTGTGATTTTAATGGATCTGCCGTGTTGCTGTGGAGACATCTGGGTGCTGTATGAAGGTGCCATTCCTCCCTTTCGCCCCCGCTCCTACTACCTGCTGTCCCCTGTGGAACCTTTCTGTGGGACTCACACCCAGGAGCACGGCTGGGGGCCTCTTCTTCATGTGACTCAGTGGTGCCAGATTGTACACCTACATTGGTAGCTCCCCAGATTCTAGAACCCCAGCCACCCCACCAACACTTGGCTTTTACTCTGCTTTAATGTGTGAGAGTCAAATGAGGTAAAGGCACAGCACAGTGCGTTTCCCTGATGTTTATCAGGTGTGGATGGCTTTTTTCTTTCTGGTTAGCCTTTTGGGTTTGTACTGGAAATTGATGAGTTTCATTTCCTGTGCTTCTGTGGGGTGGAAATTCCTCAACTCTAGATGTTTTTCTGTGTCTCCCTCTCCCCCCCTCCTCCTCGCCCCTGCCGTGCACCTTTCCAGAGGTGGGCACACAGGTCTTTCTTCTGCCACCCTCCCTGCCAGCAAGAGGCAGGAGGGGACTAGGTGCTATCCTTAGGGACAGATTTCAGCACAGAGAACAGGCAGAAATCAAAGCTCTGCAGGTCAGGATGATGTCTCCCTGCTTCATGGCCAAGGAGCAGCTCAGCTCTGCCCCCACCCCAGACTCCTGGTCATCCCCCACTTTCCCAGCTGCCCTGAGAGAAGAGATCTCCCTTTCTAGCCTCTGCCCACTGGGTGATTACCTTCTGTCACCTGTCCTGTCACTGTGAACCCCCTGTGATCCTTGGCCACACAAGGGATGGGCTTGTCATCCTGGGCCTGGCTCCATTTCTTCTGAGCAGAAAAAGCTATGATGCGGTGCCCCAAGGGGTTGTATGAAGGGGAATTAAGGGGGGCACTGCTGCCCCCACACATTGCTCTACTGCCCGGCACCTGCCTGGTCAGACAAAGGTGAAGTCAAAGTGTGGCCTAGCACACAGTTCTGCCTTTAATCACAGATCCTGAAAATCATTTACACTCATTGCAGGCATTCAGGCAACACAGCCTTCTATTTAAAAAGCAAAATAAAAATAACTTTCATTTTATTACCCAAGGACTTTAGCCACTGACTATTTTGTGTTTCCTGAAAGTTTCTTCTCAGCATTTTTGAAATATCTTGAGATCATAATATTTGTGAGTTTGTATGTTTAAAAATAACAGGCTCAACACCCGGTTGTCAGTAAGGATGTCGCTAGCATCAAGAAAACACAAACAATAGCCATAAGGAGATACTGTGTGTGAGTGTGTGTGTGGGGGTGTGTGTGTGTGTGTTCTGGTTCTATGGCTTGAACTCAGGGCTTGGGTGCTGTCCCTGAATTTTTTCCGCTCAGGGCCAGCATTCTACCACTTGAGCCTCAGCTCCACTTCCAGCTTTTTGGTGGTTAATTAGATGTAAGAATTTCACAGACTTTCCTGCCTAGGCTGGCTTTGAACCATGGTCCTCAGACCTCAGCTTCCTGAGTAGGATTACAGGAATGAGACTGGCATCAGAAATCTTTTGAATACCTAGATAAATTGCTTTCAATAAGTGATGGTCTACCATATCCCTACACACAGTATAAATACAGTTTATCTGCATCATCATTGTTATTAAACATATCTTTGTGTCTGAGTTTTAAGTGGTGCCAGCTGTGTTAGAGATGTGAGCATGGAGCTAGGGCTTAGGTTAGTTAATACTGGTGGTTACTTAGTGGTTGGTGGCTGTTACATCAGTAGTGAGAGGTTAGTGGTGTTAATGGTTGGTGGGTAGTTGTTAGCAGTAGATAATGCTGGTTAGTGCCTGGTTAGTATAAATGTTTACTCTCAGAAGTTGGTTTATGGTGATAGAAGTGGGTAGAAACAACTTTTAGGAATTTTTCACCTCTCCCCGTAGATTTTACTATAGCTGCAAGTCTGCTTCTTGCCCTCTTCCAATTTCATGTGGTGCTTAAAACTCCTGCCACTTCTCTAGTCCCTTCCATATTGGTGAACTGAAGCCATGCCCCTGGGTGCAGGTTCTGGAAGAGCCCTTTGCTGGTAAACCTCCTTCCCTCTCTTAGGCCTCCATTTTCCCAGTTGGCAGGGGATGCGAGTCAGAATGCAGTGTCAGAAATTTTCAGAAAGAACTCAGGATGGCAGGCTGGGAATGGGAGAAGAAGAGCAATGCTGCCATTGGCCACCAGGTGGCAGAATAGCTATGGCCAGATCCCTGGCTGGATGGACAGAGCCCTTGGAGCCCTTGGTGGGTCAGTGAGCCTGCAGGGCCAGGCATAAGAAGGGATTCCTGGTCTGGCCATATGGGATGGGGTGGTGGGCCCCACAGGAAGGGGAGGAATAAGTCCTTTCAGTCTTGTGAAGTAAGAAGCAGAGAGCAAGCACAGGTGGACCCTAGCAATTGGGATCATGCTTCTGCACGGCCCAAGTGGCCTGCAGCCACGTCAAGAAATTGAGTTAGAATGTGATGGGGGAAGGAGGGCAGAGACTGCCAAGGTCCCTTGGGAGGAGCAGAGCAAGGTCAAGGCCAGGGCATTGGTCTTCATTGTTATCAGACAGAGTGGAGGACTAGTCTGCACTTTGGGGAAACTTGCTGGGGTTTGAAAAGATTGGGGTGACATAGAATGAGGGGGATGGGATTGGGATGGAGTGGACACTAGGGCAGGCAGAAGGAGACACGGAAAGGTCCTGAGTTTCCTGCCCATGGACCGTTATGCACCTCTGGGATGGCCTCAAGTCTTGGGGCTGCTGGTGGCCAGCAGCTCTTGGAGGAGCTGGGGCTGCTTCTGGGCTGACCCAGCTTTGGAAATGGACAAGAAACTGAAGATTTGTTTTTTTGTCCAGCGGCCCAGCTCTTCTGTGAACCTTCTTCCTGTGGTCAGGCTCCCCTGGCTTGCTCAGGCACATTCTCTGCTTTCCCCTCCCCCTTCCAGAGGCCCTGGCTCGGCTGCGAGGAGTGGGTGGAGTGTCCAGCCACTGTCTGGTGTCGGTGATCCCAAACATCTGGGATCTAAGTATGTCAAGGAGGAGGCCAGCCTTCCATCCCTGGCTATGAGAATTTCCCTTCCTGGCCACCCTTTCTCCTCCTGCCCCCCACTTCTTCTCTAACACAGACTCGGAGCACAGTGGAGGGCTGCTTGACCTCTGGCCTGCCCTTCTGTGGGAGACCGTGGGGGTTGGATATACCCCACATTCCCAGACTCTCCTGGGGCTCTGGCTTCCTGAAGGTGCCCCTGGGGTGGGCAGGCAGGCAGGCAGCAGGCAAGTCTCCTCCATCCGAGGTGTTGCATAAGCTGCCAGGGCCCGGAGCACATTCCCATGGTTACAGGAGAGGTTGGCCACAATGGCATTGCCATGGCACCCGCATGGCCTACTGCTCTGCTGGGCGTGGCGCCTGCCTGAGGCTCTGGGCTCTCACTGAATGGGGACCCTCCTGCAATCCAATGGAGTCTGGTGATGTGAGGAGCACTCACGTGGCCAGGGTTCTATGACTGAGCATCCAGCTTCTTGTGCCTCACAGAGACCCTGGCGTAGTGTGACAGCCACCATGACCATACCGCCAGACCACACCAGAGCCTGGCATTGACCCCAGAGCAAGCTCTGGTGACCCTTTGCTCACCCCAAACCTTTCCCTAGGCCCCCCTCAGGAAGGTGGATGTGGCCCCTGCTCTCTTTGCCCTTCTTGTGTTCTGCTGCCTCCAAACAGGCTGTGCTTGGGACACCATGGAATGGGGACAAGAACAGCAGACCTGGTTCCATTTTGGGACACAGACGGAGCCACAAAGAACAAAGGGCAGAGAACAGCTGGCCTGGAGGCAGAGGCCAGGACGTATGTCACTGGATGAAGCACATCTTTCGGCACTGTCTGTGTATAGAGAAATGTATCCAGATTGGCTCTGTGATGCTGGGGTGTGGGAACCACAGCAGCAAGGGCAGGATCCACATCTCAGCACGCTGGATGTCACATAGTGACAGGAAGCAAGAGGGAAGCAGAGACCATAAGAGTTACTTTGTAACGATTCATTGGCTCAGAACCACCTCACTGCAAGACACCTTCATGAATCCCTTTTGAGACTGGTTGTGACCCAGTTACCCACCATCCAGCTCTACCTTTTAAGGTTCTGTCATCCTGACATTGCCTTCACAGGCCTGGCCTCCAGTAACCAACCTCTGTGGGACACAGCCAGACCATGGCAATGCCTGACTGATTTTCCTTATACTGATGCATGCATGCACTTGCACACATGCATGTGCAAAGCACTTGTGTGCACACAGCATGCATGCAAAGCACACACGTGTACACATAGTATAATGTACATATGCATTCATAACACACACATAACACAAGCATGCATATTTGTGCATACACATATATACACAGCATCACAATATACCGCACACATGTCCATATACATGTGCAGTGAATGCTCCATGGTACACACATGTACACGCAGAACAGCACATGTGAGGATACTGCACGCATGCACATTCACACACATACATGTGCATACACAGAATGCTTAGGAATTCTCAAGACATCAGGGTGGGCATCTCTTTCTTGTGCCAGCCTTGAGCAGTGCAGGGGAGGGACAGTGGAAGATTCTGGCAGCAGAGTGGGGTCAGTGGGAGCTCTCAGCCTGCAGCTTCCCCCTCCCCACCCCTCTCCTTTGTGTCAGACTTGTCACCTGTTCCTGAAGGCTTCCTGGGCAACATGGAGTCTCTGTGTTCTTGGCATGACTGAGGATTCCTGTGCCTGGGTTCTGTGTGCACACCCCTCTCCCCACACATGTAGAAACGTGTGCCCCTGTGTGTGCAGACACGTGTGTGAGCATGTGCCTGGCCCTACAGCTTCCTGGCAGCTGGAGCATGTGTGCACTGACAGGGCTGTAATCATGGGAAATTACTGAGCTGAGGCCTAAAGCCTGCTGTTGCTACAAGACTTGCTCACTGAGCCAAGCACCCGAAAGAGGCCTGGGGGTGGGGGGAGGCTCTGCTGGGAGCTGGGACCTCTGTAGAGGATGGAACAGGGACAGGGATAAAAGGCTGAAGACAGGAGCACACCCCTCTCCTCTTTGGTCAGCATCTGTCATGGGCCAAGCACTGTGATGGCTCACATACTTGGTGGACTTTGCTTAACCTCCTGGCCCTGTGAGGCAAGCATGGCCCTCTGTGCCCAGGAGAACTGAGACCCACAGATGTTGGATAAGAAGTTTGTACTGGCAGAGCTGGGTGAAGGCTGGGCTCTCTGGCATGTGGGTGCAGGATGGAAGGGAGAGGCTCTTGCCCCTGGTGGTTGGGTAGGACAGCCCTGCAAGAGTTCTCTCTGGTGTCCAGTGTTTGGCCCCCAACTCCATGCTCATTTGTCCCCTCTGTGGCCTGTCTCACGGTCTGGGCAGTCCCACCGGAGCCCACATTTCTCCAGGGAGGACACACTGCACTGACACCAAGTCTAAAGTGCTGTGCTCCCTGAGAGGGCCCCAGGCACGGCATCCAGCTGAGTTCCCATGGGGAACTCCAGGGAGACCACAGAGCCTCGCATTCAGGCCCAGGATGAGGTACCCCATTGAGGGCATTCCCATAGCTTATGGCCCCACAAGAGCCCACCTGCATGCCCATGAACTGAGAATGAATCTTCTCCTCCCAGAGTGGGTGGGGCCTGGCTGAGGGCAGCAGGTAGCATTGTCTCCCTGCCCCCATCAGTCCCCCAGGAGAGCCTGGTTCACTGGCATGGAGGCGGTGGAGAGGGAGGCCCCATATGGCATTTGTTGGCACACAATCTGACTCTTCTGAAGCCAGTAAGTGGCTGCATGTGGCTGAGCAATGACAGTAATAGGAGTGCCAGGCACTGCTTTAAGACACACATGTTCATAGCAAGCATGCATGCACACACACCTACACACATCTGTGACAAGCACACACATGCACACACTCATGGCAAATACACATTCAAACACTTGCAACAAGCACACCCACAATGCACACATATCACTCACACATGTGCAAAATGTGCATATGTACACACACAGGTACTCAATGTGCACACTAATGCAAACACGTGTGCACAAAGCACACACAATGCAGTAAGTCCACACTCCCACATGTGCACACCCTTGTATACACAAGCACACATAATATCCACATGATGCATACATGTGCAACACACAATGTACTCACACAAGCACACATGCACACATGTATGATGCAGTGCACATAGATACTGCCCCCATGATGCCCACAGGCATGCAATGCACAACACAATGCACAGGACACATGCAAATACATGTATGCACAATGCTCCCCCAAGGTGTACAGAATATGCATATACAAACAGTCACACACATGCTCACATACATGCTCCATAACAAACACTTTGAGGAGTGGTTCTCCTGCCACTTTGCAGGTGGGGAGGAGCACTGGAGACTTGGTTTGCTAACCACCATGCTACATGGCTATTTTTGGGTCCTCAGCTCTCTCAGTCTCTCTCAGGCCAGATTCCAACTGTCTAGGGGAGAGCCAGCTGGTCTCTGCCTGCATAACTACACTGCTGGTACTGCTCACTCCCACTGTCCCATCCACGGACCTGTCACAACTGGTCTGATCTTGTCTGAGAATCTCTCAGATCTCCTGGGACTGAGCTCTGCAGGTGGTCTGTCTCTGGGTCCTGGGAACCCAGAGGGGCTGCCCTGGTCCCCCCACCCTGGTCCCTGTCTCCTCCTCCCTGCACTCTGGCTCATGCCAGGGTCCGCTGAAAGCCTGGTGCTCTGTGGGTCTAGCTGCAAGCAGCAGAGTTGTGACCTGGTTGTTGCTGGGGTGTGGGGATGGGCACAGATCATGGGGAGCTGGCTGGCTCCAGTGGGGCCTGTTGAGCAATCCTGGAGCCTGCTCCTTCCCTCTCCTCCCACCTCATCCGCAGTGCGTGGATGCAGGCCACATTCCTGTGGTCCCACCGCTGTAGGGCCTGAAATGCCATAGGAATCCCCACCTCTCCACAGAGGGGCTATCCTACAGGCCTAGATTTCCCTTCCTGGTCTGGACTGAGGCCCCAGCCCAGGGCTCAGTCCTCAATGCTAACTGGTCCTTCACTCCCAGATCTTTCTCTTCAGAAACCTAGGTCCCGAAGGTACTTATAGTCTCCAGTTAGTTGGACCTGGGTTCAAGTTAGGGTTGGAATCACAGAAACATATGGAGGCTAATCAACTCCCCAAGTAAGACACTGCCACTTAAAATAATCGTTGTTTGCCAAGCTCTCCAGGAGCTCCTGCTTCATTCTGAGCAAAAGGCCCCTTGGCCTAGAAAAGACCCTATGTTTTGCTTCTCACCTTCCCTCACACACTTGGCACAGCTTCTTGCTGATCCTGAACATAGGGCCTTTGTACTGGTCCATCAAGTGCCCACAGGGCTTCTTCAACACAGCAAGGCTCCTGGTGCCGTGGCATTGTGCCCTTGCCTGGTCTTTCTAGAGACTGAGTCATTGGCCTTGTTTCCTCACTCTTCCCATCATAATGAGCGCACCCTCAGTGGGAGTTTCAGTGGTGGAGTTCTTGGAGTGGTGGGTGCAGCTGAACCTGGCACAGGGGTAGGCATTAGGAGAGTGCTTGTGGATGCCAAGAGCAGACATGGGTGATAGTACCCTGCAGTGGTCTCATCTATGGGTCTGTGGTGATTGGTAATTACTTAGCACCACAGCTTGCACATTGTAAATGCTCGATAGATCACTGCCATTTGGGAGAAATGGCTTTTTCATGATATCAAAGGAGTGCAGCAAAGAACAATGCTGTGGAAATGAATTGGTTTGGAATAAAAATTGGTGGAAAGAAGTCCAAAATTCAGACAGTTCCATGACTTCTGTGAAGTCTCAAAGAATTTGAGAACAAAGTGACCAAATCCTGCCTCATTGGGTGGTTCCAACTCTGACTCAGGGCCTGCTACAAAAACTGTTGAGGTTCCAGGTGCCCAGCCAGCTGCTACACGATCCTGTACAAGAGACTGAGAGGAGACAGAGTGCTTGTCCTCGAGCCTACAACTGGGGAGCAGGAGACAATGAGCATGCAAGTGGTGAGCATGCAAGACCATGAAGCCCAGGGCCAAAGCCAGGGCCTGCCTGGGGTTGGGCTTGGGGTCCATCTCCATGATCAATATGGTCATGAGTCACACACATCCACACACACACTCATATACACATATGTACAGACAGGTTATAGCACTTTGCTCTTCTCATAGCAGCAGAAAAGCCAGGCAGGGAGCTTTAAGCTTCTTTTGTAGATTCTGCATGCTTGACATGTTGTGTTTATCATTTGCTGAGTGTGGAGCCCGGTGGAGCCTAGAATCAGCCTTTGTTCATTAGGATCCAGAGAGGAAGAGTGATATGCCTGTAGCCACACACAGAGTCAGAGTTTGTGTTCAGCCCGGGTTCCCCAGGGAACACCATGGCCACTGCACAGTCTGTCCTCATAGCTTCTCCAGGACCCTGGGGAGGGCATGGAACTCAAGGCTGCAGGCCAGGGGACTGGCTGCAGGTGTGGGAGGCAGGGTCACACCAGTTCTCATTGGTGCCTTGCATAACTCATCTGCCTTGGGCTCTGAGCCCTGGGTCCCTCCTGGGGTTGGAGAGTCCCCCATGAGTAGTGGATTTCTCACAGAGCCTCTCTGGCTGTGTCATGGAGAAAACACTCTCCACCTTCCTGTGCTCTGCATGGTGCAGCTGACTCATCCTGGTCTTATTTCTTCAAAACTACATTGAGCCTCTACCCTGTTGTATGTTCAGGGAGCAGCCTCTACATTGTGTACAGGGAGCAGCCTCTATGGTGTGTATATAGGGGGCAACCTCCACTATGTGTGTGCAGGAGGTAGCCTCCACCATGTATGCAGGGAGCAGCCACAGACACTGGGGATTTACCAAGGAAAGCAGATAGAAGTATCAGACAGACATGGGAGGCTTGGACGGCCCCTCCCTAGCCGCTATAGTGTCTGGAAGCTCTGAGACCTTGGCCGGAAGAGCCGACAGTCAGGCAATTCACAGATGGGTCCACAGACAAAAGGGATGGGAGGCAGAGGTGGGACAAAGCACAGAGGGAATTTACACACTGCTGCGCACCGGTAGCCACAGTTTGCCTCCAGGAATCATTTGGCTGCCCTTTAACCCCTTCAGAATGTGGAGGTGGAGGAACTCCATGAACATCTGAAACATCATTAGCCACCCTCCTGCACAGGGGACAACCAGACCAAGGCTGCCTAGGCAGAGGTGGACAGCAAGGACAAATAGATCCAAGGGAGGCCCCCAGGGAAGACAGGCAGATCCCATGGCTGAATCTCAGGGAGGACTCCCAGGGCCTCTTCCTGCTCCCTAGTCCTAAACATTGCCACAGGGATTGGTGGTCTGGACCTCTCATCTCACTCCTGGGCTGGTCTCTGGGTGTGGGCCCCTGACCATGCCTCTAGTCATCTTGAGAGCATGGCTTTGGGACAGGGGGTGCTTCTGTGGGATGGGACAGGGTCCTCAGGAGTCCCTGTTGTGGAGGTGCTGGAGGAGGTGGGGCAGTGGAGTGGAATTCATGGAAGCCTGCTCCCTGTTCCTGTTCAACCTGAGGTGAGGGCGTCATGGATTGTAGGTGTCTGTCCAAGTCCATAGTCACCCCCAGGGCCTCAGAATGTGCCTAGTACCTCACATGCTGGCAAGCACGCTGTGCTGAGTTTTGCCTGCACTCACAGTGAAGGGGGCTGTAGGAAAAATGAAGGTCCACACCGTTCACCTGGAGGGTAGGGAGCTCTTGAGCCAGGTCTTTGTAAGAAAAGGAGACTGGACAAGGAGGGAGACCACAGTGCACAGCCCTGCCAATGCCTTGAACTTGGACTTGTAGCCTCCCAGAATCTTTGGAAAGGCATGGATTTGTGTTGTGTAAGTACCCCGTGCAAACTCATGCAGAAGAAGGGAGATTTGCACACGGCACCACCCTTTGTCCTAGGCAGGGAGAGTGTTGTCCAGGAAAGAGAAAATACTGAGGTCAGAGCCCTGCTTTATTATTTACCATAGATTAGCATCAAAGAGAAAAATCACTTTTTTCATAAAAAAACCTAGACAGGGTGATCTTTGAGGAAAATCAATGAGCTGGTTTTGCTAACAGTCCCAGAGATGGATGGAGAGCAGAGCAGACCTTTCCCCTGGACATTGAGGGGATGGCGGTGCATCTCCTACCTTGCCAGCGAGGTTGGCAAGCAGGAGCAATTCAGAGACAGCTCACAAGGTCCCAGGCAGCACAGTCAGCAAAGCTCTGGTAAATGTGTGGTGCTGAGTATTCTGAGTCTTGGGGATAGGCTGTATGTCCTTGGAATGGTTCTAAAAAGCAACAAGCATTTGCCCTCCATCCAGTACAGGCTCACGTTCTAAGCATCTCTAAAAGCCTCACAAAGCCCTACATGGCAGGTCCTGTTAGCTCCTTACCATATAGGGAGACTGAGGCACGAAGAAACCTGCAAATATGGCTACTCAGCTGCTCAGAAGGAGCGGGGATGGGTGGAGATGGGGGACAATGGAGGGGTGGAAGGGGAGGGGCAGTCACACGCCATTGAGTAAAGTCCTGTCACTCAGTCTGGAGTGACTTTAGGACACTTAGTGCCTCATGAAAGGGGATTGACTCTCCTTTTGATCTTTAGGGAAGTTTGGTGTGAGACCTGGTGATGACCACCATAGCCAAAGGTGGGTGGTCACAATGGTGCAGTCACCCTGGGCATAGACCACTGACACTGGTCAACAACTCCTCTGTGTAGGAGTGTCTGGATAAGAGTTCTGTTTTGTCTTCTACTTATTTATATATTCAAGAACCTCAGCCATGGTGCCTCATCCTTGGTTTCCTGCTCGGCTGTCTTCCTAGACAAGGGTCTACAGGCTCCAGCTCTCTCTGTGTCCCCCTGACATTAGCTGTGGGCACATGATGAAGAGAAGCAGGATGGCACTTCTGGGCAGAAGCTTGAGTCAGAATGTGCTACCCCACAGGGTTGATTTCCCCTTCAGCTCTGGGGCCTGCAGAGGTCCAGTGCTGTTGAGTCATCCCTCTGGGGCTGAATGCTAAGCTCCTGTTGACCCATGGTGGGCTTCGGAACCATTGAGTCTGGGGCCTGTGTGTTACCGCTTGCCGTATCTAAGTGATGCATTCGAGTCCAGTGGATCCCTGTGTTGGGTCCACATCCTTTGACTCAGCCGACCACAGCTGCAACTATTCAGAAAATAATACCATCTGTAGGGCATCTGTACAGACTGGCTTTCTCATCAGGTACTTTCTCATGAGGTACTATACGTGTTCTAAAAGTGATGTGAAGTATAAAGATGTACAGATACTATGCTGCTTTCTATGAGGAACTCAAGCAGCTGAAGATTTCACTGAGAGGGATCTGGATTGAAGCCCTGCTGGATAAGGCCATGTGGTCTTGTTCTTGGCATGTTGATGTACTCCAATCTATTGCTCTAGTATTTGCGTACAGTCTTGCCCCCCCCTCCATTCTACAATTCTGTTCGGATACTTGTTTTTAATATAAGATATCCAGAAACCCCTCCCTTCCTGGCTCATGAGATTGGATCTGAGGGAAAGAAGTAGGTCTCCAGAAGGATGCTCACTGTGCTTGTGTGGGGGCAACACTTAAAGCATGGCCCTCTGGCACCCTCCCAGGGAGGAGCAATGCCCTCCCTTCTCCTGCATCAGTTCCTTGTTGAGAGATGGTTTACCATAGACATTGCTAACATCCTTATACCAAGGATGCAAGGACCTGACTGGATCTGACTAGACCTGACTGGACCTGACCAGACCTGCGCCACTTGTCAGGATCATACTTGCCAGGACAACATGGAGAGATAATCTATGTCTCACACCAAGTAATGTGCAGGGTACTTGCCATGTACTATGAAAGCAGTTGATCACCTAGGATCAGCATCACTCTTCTGTAATGTAGTCCCACCACCTTGGGTCTTTGACCTGGCCTCTGCGAGGCTGCAGTGGTATGGTGGACATGGAGTAGTCCTATGTGAAACTCTGTCTCCTGCTGTTGCTGGAAGTAACCAAGCCATCTGGGCATCTCTTTTTGAGGTGATGGCAGTCGGTTTAGACTCTTCCTGGGCTCTAGGAAGGAAAAGCTCATGTTAGTGAGGAAGAAAGTAGCCAGAAGAGTCTCAGTGGGCCATGAGGTCTTTGCTTCTAGAGGCTTCAGGAACAGGACCGGCAGGACTGGATGCCTTCTAGGGCCCTGTTTAGGGAAGCTGTGGTGACACCTCCAGGAAGCCCACAGGGAGGACTTGCCCTGCTTCCTAGTCAAGGACCTGGGTTTGCCATCGGGTGGCATCGGTGGCCTGGGTTTGCCATCTGGGTAGCGCTGGTGTCTTGGTAACTACAATGATCACAGACGACGTCTCCTTAGCATCCCTGGGTCTAATGTTGGAAGATTTTTGTCTCTTCAACAAACACTCAGCAGAGCTAAGGAGCAGTCATGCGTTTCACATTTAATACATCTAAAGAAAGCAACTTGGTGCAAATTTGAAAATAAAATCAGGATGGGATGATCATGTGTCTGCGCCCTCCACAGTGGGGTGTCCTTTCTGTATCCTCTGTACCTTTTACCCAGAACATAGCCTCTCTGCATCCCACTGCACCCTCTGGAATGGAGGGTGGTACAGGAAGACATCCTTGTGCACAGTCCCAGGTTGGACTAGAAGCAGGGAGACAGGCAGAGGAGTGGCCAGAGCAGTCCTGGGATAGGTTGCCAGGGCCTAGACTAGAGGAGGAAGGATGAATGAGGGCCTTTGGGAGGGCTGATTCTTAGTGAGAAGGGGGCAGCTGCCGGGCTGTCGGACTCCTGGCCAGCACCCTCTCATCTGCCACAGCTGGCAAGGGTTTTTACCACAGAGGACTCTGGGTATGTCACTCGCAGTCTTTGGTCCTCAGTCTGGGGCTGGGCAAATCTCAGTAACCCAGCCTGGCTTTGAGCCCCACAATCCTCTTTTCCTGCACCAAGAAAAGGCCTGTCACCCGGAGAAAGATCACCCTCCTGTGTCTGAGCCCTCATTTCACTTGCAGCTTGGCACTAATCCAATTGCTGGCTCTAACCTAATTCTCCATTGTTGCTAGAGTCCTTTGCCTGCTGATATTAAAACTCTTTTCATTTAATTGTGCAGAAGATAGATCCTCCTCAGCCATCAGGTGGTAAATATAGAATAGCTGATGTGTAGCTCTAATTTCTTCCCTGGCAGGCCTCCTGCAGCTCAGAGTAATTGGGGACCAAGATGCTCTGGAAGGAAGGAGACAGGAAGGAGAAAAGGGAGACAGGACAGGGGGTGGGGTCATGCAATGATATGGAAAATGTCACAGGTCCGAGGGAGCTGGGCCTGTGGTCCTGACCTTGATAATATGTACATTTCCAAGGGGCCAATGGTTTCTCGTGTTTCTTTTGTGTCTCCTGGTAACTAGAAGCCTGAGACGTGCAAAAGAATTGTTTCTGAACCAAGAGTGAACTATAAGTGTTGTCCTATAGGGAAGGATGTGAAAGGTCTGGTAATTCCCTAGAGCTGAGGCCCCTGGGGGGGAAATTGTTCAGGTAAGTCCTGACTCTTATTCAAAGGAGGGCTGTGGGGTCCCCGTGCAAGGTCACAGAGGACTCTCACAGCATCACTGCTTTTCCCTGCTCTGTGGCCCTTTGTGATGATGATGCTCATCTCCTTATTGTTACCTTGGGGGTTTCTAGCATGGCAATGAGAAAGTGGGTAACAGAGGGCCAGCACTTGATTTCAAGCCCATGGAGGAACAGGATGTAGAAGATAAGTGGCCACTGTGTGGAGCAGGACATGGACGGTCTTTGTGTGGAGCAGAATGTGGAAGATGGCAGCTTCTGTGTGCAATAAGACATGGAAAATGGTGGCCACTGTGTGGAACAGGACATGGAAGGTGAAGGCCTCTGTGTGGAGCAGGATGTGGAATGTGGAAGCCTCTGTGTGCAACATGACATAGAAGATGACACCTCTGTATGTCCCCACAGGACACCAGGCATTGCCTCTCCATTGTCCCTTAGCTCCTTAATGCCCTGCCTACTACCCTGGTCCTTATAAGCTGTTGAGGACATTTTCTCTTCCCACATTAGGGACCTCAGATAACTTTTTTCCCTCCTTAGAGAATGGCATATTACTCACATTTCTTGGGGGTTCCCCCTTCCTTAACACCTGGGGGATTCTGGGGGCTCCAGCCCCTCTCAGCCCTGCCATCCGAGGCCCCTCAAACAAACTGGTGATCTCTGACTCCACACCAGCATGACTCTCTACAACCTGCTCCTCCCTTCTTGACTACAACTGCCTCTGTCCCTGTCCCTTCTCCACACGAGGAGCCAGAATCCTTGGGGCTGAGGGAAGCAGCCTTTAGGCTGGGATTCCAGCCTTGAGTAATCTGGCAAGGAGGTCCTGAAGGTGGCTTCTCAGGTCTAGCCAGGGGTTGCCCTTCATTGGGCCTGCAGGCTGACCTGCAAGTAACTCCCCTCTATGGTGTTTCTGTTTCAGGACAAACAACAGCAGGGCTGTGGCTGCTGGAAAGGGAAGCCCAGGTAGTTCCAGTTACAGGATACTGGCATTTCAGAATTGCCGGCACACCTGCCTAAGGAGGAACTGAGACCCAGAGATAACAACCAGAGGCTTACCTACCTACACTCATGCATGACTCCATTTTAGCACCCAGGCATCCAGGATCCTACCTGGACTCTGGACATTTTTGTTCCTGCAGTCCGAAAGTAAACCAAAGTGTACAAAGAACAACAGAGGCATTCTAAATTCCAGGTCAGAACTCAGCTCCCCCTCTGCCAGCTGTGTTACCTCCCATCACTGCCTGGGGATTAATTTCTTCCTCTGTAAAATAAGGACAGATCTACCCCCTGAGGTGGCTGGCATGAAAGGCCACCGAGGTCACCTCCCAAAGCCCCCATACAACATCCAGCAATGGTAAGTGGTAATTAGCTATCACAAAATTCAGCTCCTCTCAAACCAGTGTGAATTGAAAAGAACATTAGCTATTCAAGCACTATGCAGACATTTAATTTTCTTCCTCAGAAAATTGAAGGGTTCTGTGTCAAGGGACTACTTAGATGGCTTTTCCAGAAAAGAAGGTTGTGCAAATGTCTGTTTTCTCTTTGTCGAGGCTTCTCAGCACAGGGCAGGGGCAGCAGAGTCAATCTTCTTTTCTTGAGACCACCCCCAGGAAGCAGGGGAAGCTACCAATCTGGCTACTGGAAAGTCCCCAGATGCCTGGGGCTGCCCTGTGCCACTCCCGCCTCAGGTCCAGGTGTGCAGTATGTGGAGCATAGTAGAAACCCTGCTCCACATCCCAGGAGACTCAGAGCAATGGCTGTGCCCCTGGTGTGCCCCAGTTCAAATCCTGGTAGAAAACCAAGATGTGGATGCTTCCCAGGATTAGGGAAGAAGGAGTGTTCACTTACTCAGAGTGATCTGTGTAGAAGGCACTGCAGGCTCAGTCCAGCAGTGTCCTCTCAACCACAGGAGTCAGCCCTAATCCTCCACACTGAATGTCCCTAGTTCTTATCAATTGGGCCTAGAGAGAAAGAGGGGCAAGTAATGATAAAAAGAGGATAGTTAGAACAACACTATAACAAAAGTGCTAGACATTCAACCAATGGTCAATGGTATATAAAGATTTCACTGGGTTCTGGATTGGAGAAGTTATTCTAGTTGATATATGCCCCTACACCAGCAGCTCAGCAACCCGGCTAACACTCAGTCTAATGAGATACAGAGAATAACCTATGAGGGAGACTTCAGGCAACTAAAACCCCAAGCCACAAAGAGCCCTTAAATAAGTAAAGTCCAACACAGAAGCGCAAGAAATACGAGAAAGCAAAGAAACACACCTCTGAAAACAATCACACAACAAGTTATTAGAATGACAATGAAACCCCATGTAATGAGCTGAAAGAACTGCTGATAAAAGAGTTCAATGGAAGAGGACACCTACAAGTAATTACACAAACACAAAAAGAATACGAGCAAAGAGATACTAGAATTCAATGAGAACACAGTGAAGCTAAATGACTGCCAGGTGAATATGAATAAGGAGCTAGCTGAGCTCAAAGAGAATACTGCTAACCAGCTAAAGAGAGTGAAGTAGACAAGATAAGTAAACTAAGGAAGCAAGGAAGTCAATGCAAGACATGAAAAAGGATCTCAAGAAAAAGATAAAAATCCAGGAAAATGATCAAACTGAAAGCCAACAGAAGAAAAGTAAAGTAGAAAGCTTCTCCAGCAGAGTGGATGCTTTAGTAGACAGAATTTCTGACTTGATGACAGAATAAATATAGTAGAAAAGGTAGAAGAAAATACAGAGAAAGAGCAAAGAAATATGAAAAGAACTTGCAAGAATTTCAGGGCTCAAATAAAAGACCAAATTTAAGGGAAGGAAGACAGAAAAAATAGAGAAATGGTTGGAGAATGCAGCCATAATATTCAATGTACACATCTGAAAATGGAACTAAGTAATTTGAGAGGATGATGTACATCATAAGTTGATGACGAGAAGATGTAACAATTCCTAACATCTGTGCACCAGATGCCAGAGCACACAGCCTTGTTAAGCAAACATTATTAAACTTAAAAACACATAGAGACCACAAAACAATGGTGGTTGGAAACATCAATACTCTATTCTCACCTAGAGAATCAATAATTGAATAAAAATGGGTAAAAGAGCTAATCAAACACGTCTCAGAAGAGGTGCAAGTGACCAATCAATACATGAAAAATATGCTCAATATCCTTGGCAATAAAGGAAGTGCAATCAAAACAACATTGAGATTCCATCTCACTCCATTTAGAACAGTAATCATGAAGAATACGAACAGCAGATGCTGTCAATGATATGGGAGGGAAAAGGACCCCAATGCGCTGTTGATGGGAATGTAAATTAGTGCAACCACTGTGGATATCAGTGTGGCAGTTCTTCACAAAACTAAAACACAGAATCCGATGATAAAGATTTCAATGTCTAGGTAAAAGTCTGCAAGTCACCCATGTTCATTGCAGCACTATTCACTTTAGCCAAACTCTGCCAAATGCCCTACAACAAATCATATATTTGTGTATATGTATACAGCATGTATACAATTGTATATCTACAGGATGTATACAATTATATATAATATGTATATGTATATATATATATATATAAATTTTATTCACTTATCAGGAAAAATAATGTATGTCAATTGCAGGGAAATGGATGAACCTGGGAAAAATGGATGAACCTGGAGAGTCAAGGAATTTACATTTCTTCTCATATGTG
Organism: Dipodomys ordii; assembly: GCF_000151885.1. Classification (NCBI taxonomy): domain Eukaryota; kingdom Metazoa; phylum Chordata; class Mammalia; order Rodentia; family Heteromyidae; genus Dipodomys; species Dipodomys ordii. The sequence continues at coordinate 696,742 of NW_012267421.1, forward strand.
GAATTTAGATCTATATCATAAATCTATATGAGAACACATCCACACACACACACACACACACAAACACACACACACACACGAGCGATACACAAGAGCAAAGCTGACTAAAGGTCAGTATACAAGGGTGGGTTTCCACGGTGTAAGCACTTTGAATAATACCAGGGAGCTGTAATGTATCTTGACTGATGGTAGACTAAAAGAGAGAGGGCAGGTGAATGGAAAGATGAATTGTGAGTGAATACAGTAATGATAGGCAATGAACATATGTGAAAATGGAACAAGGAAATTTATGGGAATGGGTGAGGATGGGCTAGATGGGGTGGAGAGAGAATGTCGGATGGGTGACACTGATCATGAAGCATTGCACACACAAATGGACAGGTTAAACTTAAGCCCCTTTGTATAACTATTTGATAATAACAGTAATAATAATAATAATAAATAAGATAGAAGAGATCCTGAGAAGGTGTCCCTATTTCAGACAGAGGCACTAACCATAGGACAGGAGAGTCTGTGCTTTGTCTAGCTTGCCCCTGAGGGCTCTCCTGGAGGTCAGGGATGACAATCTCAATGCCATTCTTCTGAGATCTTTCCTCTGGGCTGGTTAGTTTCTCATGAGACTTCTCTATGTTCCTCTCACAGGCATTTAGCCTTCTGCAGATGGAGTAGCAGTTGGGAGCTGGTGTCCTCTATTCCCCTCCACAATCCCAGAGTCACCAAGCCCTGGGTCTTTGGGTTAATTCTCTGCCCAGCTAGGTGGTAAGGGTTCAGGGCCGGGATAGGGGGCAGGGGAGGCAGGGCTGGCTCCTTTGTAAAGGAGGTGCTCACCACTGGCTCTGTGTTCAGCTCTAGATGCTCCATAGCTCACACTCTTGGGGCATCCAGCTAGGGTGGGCTTGCTCCCTCCTACCAAGGCTTACCTTGGGTAAAGTTGGTGCTGATTTGTCGAACATAAATTAATTCTACAACCATTGTGTGAACTACAAATTGATTCATTTAATGGTACATTAAATGCATGGTGACCGCTTATTAAATTAATGAATCCATACATGAATAAGAGAAGTCATGGGATCTGGGCAAGGGGCAGGAAAGAGCCACCTGTGAAGTTTTCAGAAGTCCTGGAAGTTACTCTGTTTTGGCCTCAGTGGGACCCTAGGGAAACCTGGGGGCATCATGGCCTTTCCTCTTTCCAGAGGATCCTGGGGGGTGGGGTGAGGCATCGTGGCCTTTTCCTCTTCTGCAGTTGATTGCCCGTGGATATCTAGGCCCTTCCCATCTTCTTGTCTCAGCTGCAATGGAGAGGCTGGCAGCCCACCAGGCTGGAGAGAGTAGAGTGTCACCATCTCTACCCATTCCTCTGCCTTGTATCCATTCCACCTGGGCCTCAGAAGGGAGCCAGAGAGTCGACCCCATATCAATGGAAACCAGACAGTTTGGCCAACGCCTCAGCCCTTGACTCTTTGCCACCCTCCTCTTGCTTCCTACTTGCCTTCTCTGTACCCAACACTTATATTCAACACCTTGGATGTCTCCTCAGTTGTCCCTTCTCACTATTACTACTACTACTACTAGCTGTAATAGTAGTGAGAAGGGACAACTGGCCCAGGTGGGGGCTTAGTGTTGTTGGGACCAAGGTTTTGGCATATTGCCCCTCCATGGAATGGTGAAGAGCAATGATCCTTGGTTGTCTCCTTGAGCATGCAAGAAGAGTCTTGCACCTCAGTTTTCTTGCCCATAAGTTTGCATGCATTTTGTTGCTGTATAGACTAAGTCACTTAGTATAAGAAAAGTGCTTGAACATGTGATTGGCACACATGAGCCTTGAGAGTGCTGTCTTATCATTAAGTAGGAGCTCTGGGAAGAATTGCTAGGTGGAATTGTGTCCCGCTGTCCTATCCACTCTGGACAACAGCCTCCATGCACCCCAATCTGCCCTCTGGGGACACCATGATTTTGAGCTGCCTACACCTGTCATGCTTAGGCTGTGATTACTTTTCTGCCTTCTGCAACCATAGGCACATGTATACACATATACTCACATATACATATACAAACATGCATGTATACAGAATGTGTGCACATAGACATGCACAGGCATGTAGACACCCTTCCCCCTGGGCCCAGTGCTTGGAGCTGAATGTGCTCATGCACACAGAATGCACACATATGCAAACGTGTGCAGACAGATACTTTTCCCCTGGGCCTCTTGCTCCTCCACAGCATCTCACTCCTGCAGTCCCTCAGCCCCTCAGCTGTTGGAACATTGCTTATCAATAGTCTGCCCAGCAGGATGAGCTGGGGTACAGGACAAGGTGTGGTTTCTAGCTGTCCTCAGGCTCAAGTCCTTAGTCCCTCAGGCAGTGGACCTGACTGCATGAGGTGGGTCCCAGCTGAGTTCTGGAGCCACTACCCAGAACTGGCTGGAGGATTTCAGAGTGGGAAATACCCCGCAGTGCCCCACCTGGCTCCCTGAGACTTGAAATGCCACTATTGCATGCCTGCTCTGCAGGTTACTGATCATTACCCTTCACTTACTTCAAGAGATCCCAGATCTACCATGAGCTCAGCTTTGAAGGGTGGGGGAATGGGTATAGGAGGTGAGAAAAGGCTTTGTCTGAGGCCATGTGGCCACCCAGACTAAAAGCCTGTACTGGTTTTGAGCTGCATTCCAGGAAGATACCCCTTCTTCTCACATTCTGCCTGTTACCCCTGAAAAGGGACACATGAGGTAGACATGTGACACGGGGTCAGATAGGGGCTGTGAGTGCGTGAGAAATGAGCACCCCTGAGGCGCACACAGTCCCTCTGGGGTTGGCCCTTATCTGCTCTTTGCCTCTGGCCCAGCATGGATCCCACATTCCCAGGCTGTGCTTCTTTTAGGGGTGGAAGAAGGGGCCCTCCTTACCCTAGTCCTGAGCCTGGTCGGTGTCTGCCTTCCCTCCTGAGGGTGGAGTTTTCTGTGTTGTTTTTGCAATGTTTTTGGCATCAAGGGTGAACTCTGGTTGTCATGGCAACTCCAGAAGAAGGAAGAAGGGAGGGGGGCCTAGGGATGAATTTGTTCCACCATCAGCTGGATTTTCAAGTGGGGACCTGTAGAGGGCTCAGCCTGAGGAGCCAGAAAAAGTTTCCTTGTCCAGCACAGTCTCCTAGTGCTCCACATCTCCCCAGCCAGTTCAGTGCTATGCTGGCTTGTTGTTTTGGAAGCATTGTCCCTTTTGGGGTGCAGCATGGGTTCCCCTCTGTACACCAGGGTACTGAGCCTGGCTAAGGGAGTGCTAGCATGTAGTGGGGAAGGAGAGTGCTGGATAGGAGCCTGTGGGTGGACACCTGTAGAGTCTGTCCCGTTGGGAAGCAGCAATCAGGACAGGAAGTCTCTGGGCAGCCTGAGAACTCAGTGTTTAGGCCTTAAGCATCAGACTAGGATGCCAAATAAAAGCCCATCTGTGGCCACTGGGTAAAATGCTATGATGCTTTGCTTTCCAAGGAAAGACCCTGCCTTTGCTAGTTTGTAGAAACACATCCTTTCATCCTCCTATTCAATGTTCAGCTTTTAATGGTGATATAATGACAGAGAAATAGTTCTCTGTTAAGATGACAGGGCAAAGCTGATAGAAGGGATGGGGAGCAATGGGGATCGGTGAGGGTTGTGGCCAAGGGAGTGCTTTTTTTCTGGGGGGGACATGCTGTCAACTGTCCATGCTGGCCCAATGCTACCAGATTGCCTAACTGCTCAGGATAAGCCAGAATTCAGATCCAAGATTGCAGACAAGGGGACACATGCTATTACTTTGAATATTTAAAAATATGGCCTTGTCTGCTTCATCGTGCTGCCTGTGGGGAAACTAGGCCTTTGCCACACAGGGGACTTGGGGGTGTTCTGGGCAGCAGCTGTGTCATCCTTATAGCTGGTGGTCCTCACTGGTTAGATGGGCTTGTGTGGGACATCTGATGCCAGCCTGTTTGTACACAGATGGTCTGGGGGCAGGTAGGTCTCTGAAACTGTGGCCTCCTGGCCTGTTGCATAAGTCTTGAGTCCTATAGGCATAAAGGGAAACAAATGGACCCTGACTTCCATTTTAGCAACTTCTACCCAGAGGAAGGCGCTCTCTACTGAAGCTTCTTCCCCAAGGGGCACCCCAAAGGGCTCCCAACCTGGGCTTTAGCATCATTCTGAGATTCTGAGGACTACTAGGCTAAGTCCAGAGCTGAGACCTGCTGAGTAAGGCCACTAGCAATATGGAAGAGAGGCAGAGTGCCAAGAATGTGTTGTCCTGCGCCAGGCGCCTGTGGCTCATGCCTGTAATCCTGGCTGATACTGAAGAGGCTGAGATCTTACCAGATACTCTGTGACAGATGAAAGAAGTCAGTCTGATTGTATTGGGGGAGGGTGGTAGCTGTGGTCACTAACTGACCTCTGTTCCCCTGCCTGACCCATCAGCTGCTGGATTGTCCTGGATTAACCCCAGGGCTCAGAGTAGCATTTGAATACTCCCAACTTCAGCCTCCCTGCATGCTTTGTTTGGACTCCTGTTTGACAGGTAGAAGTCAGGAGTGACTTACACAAGATTGCTGGTGACATAGCCAGGATCTAAACCCAAGTCCTGCATCTCAACCTAATTTCTATCAGCTGCCTGAAAGACCCATCTTCCAGTCTGCTGATTGGATTCCAACAGCCCTGTTTCAAAGAATAATTTTATTGACCTCATTATGCATTTCAATATTCTAAACCACCTTCCATCTGCTTTGGAAGAAGGCAGAGAGGAAACATCATAAATGTATACATATAATCATTAGACTACCTTGTGTTCAACTCTGGTCCCTGATCCTTGGTGGGGTAATAAAAAAAGATGAATCTGAGCCTTTGATAGGGTCACTGAGAGCATGAGAAGTTGGGGGTAGGGATGGCAGGTTCTGTGTTCAGGAGTGGGTGACAGCATGGAGGGGAGAGACAGCATGCCCACCCATGGTGGACATCCTGGCTGGCTGCAAGGACAGGTGATCTACATGTCCCACCTGCCAGCCTGAGTGCTCTAAGGGGATGGGATGTCATAGGATTGCCATGGTCTCTCAAGCTTGTGAACTGTGCACCCCAGTTCCCTCCTGTGCTGATGAAAGCTCTCACTTAAAAGGCTGGTTGTGAAATTTATGATGTGACTGTTTACCTGGTACACTGTAAACCTTCTAGAACAGGTGGCTGATGGTAATGTTAGGGTGGAGGGTGCTGTGATGCCAGGAGTCTGGCAGATGTGGCCCCCAGCATCCCTGCCCACAGCTGCTTCCAGGCCACATGTGGTATATAGATGATGCTCAGCTAGGGAGGGTCAGGGTTTGGATTTGTCTTGTTTTGTGGTTAGAGTAGCTAGAAGATATGTAGGCCTGCCAGATGGATAGAAGGCCTCCCTGGGGAAGGGGAATGGATGGGAGGCTCTCCTGGGGAAAGAGGATGGATAAATGAGAGGCCTCTCTGGGGAAGGGGGATAGATGGAAGATCTCCCTGGGGAAGGGAGCCTATGGCAATTCAGGGGTAGGAAACCACAAGGGTGAGGGGTCAAAGTGGAGGCACACTGGATCTCTCATTAATAGTGACATCCTGACTACATTCCTGGGATACCCCTTCAGCAAGAAAGACTTCTTCCCCCTGGAGCACCAGCCAGTCTCCTGGCTACCTCCAGAATACCTCCACAGCAGCCAAGTGCCACCAGTGGTCTAGTTTTGAATTGGAGGTCACATCTCTGGGCCACACAGGGAAATGCTGCCCGAAGACTTCAGCAGGGCCTGGGAGGTTGAGTTTGGTGAGCCGATGGCCAGAACTCTGGGAGCAGGTGAGGGCCACACTAAGACAGGAAGTTGACCTTCAGCTTCCCACGGCAGATGGTGAATGAGCAGGGCTTTGTCCTTGGGCTTTCTCTCAGGAAGGAGACAGGCCTCTTCCAGGCACCAGCTGACATGTTTTGTTTTCCCTAGATGGGGATAATCAGCTTGTTTGCTAGTTGGGCTGACAGCTCAGGCAGCCAGCAGAGGCTAGGGTGGGAGGCCTCAGGCTGCAGGCAGCTCCCAGCCCCGCCTGGAGTCCCACTGCTGCCTGCGTAACAACCTTCAGCAGGTGGGGATTCCGCTTAGGCCAGTGAGCAGGCTGTGGAGCAATTTAGCTCAGTTATGTGAACTCTGTGAACCAGCCCCGCTCTTCTTCCTCTTTAATTTATGCCTGAGTGTCAGAACTGGAGAACATCAAGCCAGCTGCCTCTGCTCCACAGGAAGATGCTCCCAGGATCCCTGTGAGCACTGAGCTGGGCATTTCCAACACAGGGTGGGCCTGGCTTCCCTTTCTCTGGGAAGATTACCCTACCTTCTGGTGTCCCCAGCCCCTCCAGCCTTGCCTCACACCTGTGCCCTCCACAGAGGCCTTTGACTGCTGTCCAGGCAGTCAGGTACCTGAAAAGGGCAGGATTCTTCCCGAGTCCTGTCTCTTCAAAGGCAGGGCCTGTTCTGCAGGCAGACTCCTTGCCAGTCCCCTTCCCTCCCCCAGGTCAGAGATGCTTTTCTGAGAGGCCTGACCTCTCTACTCATCCTCACACACTTGAATTTCCTACTGTATAGAACAAAGGGGCTGGACCGCTCAGCTCTAGGCCCAGCCAGCTCAAGGTGTTCTGGTCACCAGGCCCCACTTCTACCTCAGCATTTGCTCACTGTTTCCCTATATGTCCAGGGCTGGGAATCTGCCTCAGGCTGGGGGCCACACAATTAAGATTGCTCCTGAGAGTCATGGTTGTTAGAACCTGAGCCGCAGAGGCTCTCATCTAGTTACCCCTCTGACATTCTGACTGGGTACCAGGCTGTGGCTCCTCAGGGCCAACAGAGCCAGGATGGCAAGTAGGGATCCTGATTGTCCTCAGCTATTTGTCACCTACCTTCTGTGTGTCAATCAGTCAGACCTTCTACCCCTCTGTGCCTCAGTTTCTCCCTCCACCGTGGTGGTATGTAGACAAGGTCATGATCCTAAGGTAAAATACTGCTGGAACTCTGGGTCATCTGGCTCTCAGCGACCATGTGTAGCAGCTTTCATCCTCCATCCTCTGTGGTCTCCCGGGCAACGCAGAGCCGCCTGCCAAGCCTGCTGCTGGGGCCTGGCGCCCAAGCAGGTCTTTAGTGCCTCGCAGAGATGGCTGATGGCAGGAGCCAGGGCAAGGCCCAGCCTCCCCAGCTGTCGCAGAGAGCAAATCAGACAAAGGCTGAGGTGGCAGGGGTGGGTGCTAAGGCCAGGAGGGCCTGGGAAAGTAGCTCCTAGGCTCTGGACACACCCCTCCACTTCATCTTCCCACCACTACCCTCACAGTGACACTGCTTTTCAGAATACTCTCTGGAGAGTTCATAGTCCTAGAACTCAGTTTCCCTATCTATTGAAGAGGAAAGGCTTAATGCCCATCCCTGTAGAAAAATGGCTGAGACAAGTCCAGCCTGAGTGTCAGAGGACTATGGAACAGCTGCCTGTGGCTGTGGTCTTCGGTCATTGCCCAAACAACTCTGTAGGTCTTGGAGGTCTGAAGGACACTTATGCAAATGTCTCCAGGACTTTTAGATGCCAGGTCCAGAAGCCACTGGTGTCCCCTGCACACCACAGGTAAGCATTCCTCCCCAGGCCAGAGGCTTCTGCAGTGCATACCTGGGCAGGTCAAGGTCATGGGGAGGAGATGCCCCCATGAGTAGATCCCTAGTTCTATAGCAAAGATCTGAGCAGTGTTCATCCAGGCAGGGTCCCATGGGTGCCCAACCAGCTTGCAGAGCCAATGGAAGTCCTGGCTGTATCAGGACTGCAGTCCTTTGGACTGGGCAGCTGGCACCAGCAGGCAGCCAGAGCAGCAAGATACTGTCAGTCTTGCAGCCCCTGTGTACAAATCAGAGAAAGAGACCTTGCTTCGCAGACTTGCCCTATGGTATGTGTGCTCTAGTCACACCCCTACAGGTGTCACTGAACCTGACTGCATGGCCAGCCATGACAGTTGTCAAGCAGAGTGAAGGACAGTGTCTGAGTACACACCCTTGTGTGTACCCATGGGACTCTTGCTGATGGACAGGGAGGTTCTGTTGATCTTGAGTCTGAGAGGCCAGAACCAAATAGGCTTCCTTTGATTTCTTCAGTAAACATGAATCCAGAACATCTGCCTCCTTCCTGACACTCTTGGATTCTGGAGAAAGAGAGAACCAAGACAGGAAAGATACCTGTGGTCCTGGGACTTGTGTTTCAGAAGGAAGAGACTAAAAATATCCTAGAATGAATGCTGAGGCAGGTAGATTTGGGAGAGAGGATGTATTTGGCAAGACTCATAGAGTCCCAATCTAAGTCCTGTGTGTAAGACCCAGCAGAAGGAGTCAAGGGACTCATGTGGCAAATGGAGAGATGAGCAGGGCAGAGAGAACGAACTGGGCCTACCTAGGAACTGAGCAAGGGGGCTGGGGCTGGTGGGCAGAGGATGGAGGAAGGGATAGACTCAGAGGCAGGAGCAGGTCTTGGGGTGCTGTCAGCCACTGTGAGGAGTTGGAACTTGATGCTCAGTGCTTTGCAAAGCCATTAGAGCAACTTACACAGAAGAGTGCCTTGAGCAGTGATCTCCCCATTCCTACCACAAGGCAGTATTAACAAGGGGAGGTGCCACCAGCAACCAGAGGGTAGAGGCTCCATCTACAACATCCAGGACAGCCCTTTCCACAACAGAGAAGTGTCTGATCCCAAAAGTTGACAGAGCTGGCTTGAGAAACCCTGCTCTAAATTCTGGTGACCCCATGGAACTCTTTTGACTCACCCAGTTTCACATGCCCCCCCCCCATTCACTGGTTCTTACAATACACAAGTCAAGTTCAAGTTCTTTTTCTATCACTTGCCCCAAATGTGAATGGAACAGAAGTTAAGCAACTTGCTGTGGATGGAATATGAAACAGTGAAACAGTTCAGACCTGTGCTGACCACTGCAGCCCGCCCTCACTGGCCATGAGTGTCTCTCACATGGGAAACATGGCCAGTCTAGACAGCCAGATTCTGCCAGTCCAAAACACACACCCACATTCAGACTTGGCACGAGAGAAAGACTGCTGAGTAACTCATCATCTTTTATTCGGATGCTACTTCAGAATGATAATATTTTGAATACAGTGGGTTAAATAAAGTACATCATTACAATGAATGTCAAAGGTTTCTTTCTTTAATGTAGTTAGGAGCATTTTGGACATTCACAATATATTTCTATTTTGTTTTATGTAATCACATAATTTTCACAAGGACCTCATAAGTGCTATATTGTTCTTATAGTCTTTTTATATAGGAGATGGTATGGCTCAGAGAAATGAACTTATCCAAGGCCACACAGGCAATAAGCATGGAGCTGGCTTTAGATACCTTGCTTGAGGATTGGCAATTGCAGGACTGGTGAGCAGGAGGTAAGAGATGAATCAGAGTCTGTGGGAGTTCCACAGGAACCTCCCCCCCAAAAAAGCATGCACACAGGGAAGCAGAGGGAAGGAAAGGAGGGAAGAATGCATAAGACAATCTTGGTGTGAATAGTAGATAGAGGAAATGGCGTTTACTGATATGGAATTGCTAGGAGAAGGCTTGGAATTGGGGCTCAGGAGTCCTGCATTGGTCCTGCTATATATGAAGCAACCTTGGATACTGCACTGGAAATGTCATGAAGGCAGCTGTGTTTCCAGAGAGACCCCAAGGTGGAGCGAGACACTGGGGGTCAACACTGTGTGGACGGGACTTAAATCCACTGAAGGGGAAGGTAAACAGAGTCACCTAGAGAGAGCAGTGAGGAGAGGAGGTTTCTAGGGTGAACTGGAACATACCAGCATGTAAAGCAGGCCACGGGCCAAGGAGCAGGGCAGGGGAGGAGACAGCAGAAGATAGCCAGGCAAACTGAGAAGATGTGTGTCTACTCTCAGGCTCACCCAGATGTCTATGAGCCTCTGGCTGGAAGGAGCAGAATATCACAAGAGCTTGACCTAAGGTGGGGCAACCAGGAGTGGGGTTCCCTTGGCCTGAGCTGAGCAGACTACCAGCTTCATGCTGTCTCCCAGAGCTAGACATATCTGGTTCCTGAAAATAAGGGAAGGACTCTGGTGAGGAAATCTCTGAGGAGTGACGAGATGACCCAGGTAACTCTGGCAGCCACGAGGTTCCTCCCTGTGTTGGATCATTAATACTGCTTCTAAGTCTTTTCTTAAAGCTCATCTAAGTGTACTCCCTCCTTGGCACCTTCTTATGGATAAAGGTAAAATTCTTGTCCACTCACCTCTTCTTTTAAACCTATAATTCCCTTTAAGAGGTTCCTATTTTCTTAGCCCATAGAGACATTTCTCTTATGATAGCCCTTTGAGTTTAGCTATGAGTCAATGCTAATAGTGTGGGGTTCAAATCTCTTATTTGAGCCTCTGGTGTCCTGCCTTGGGGGTCTCAAAGACTTCAGTTGGCCTATGTTCCTAATTCCTAATCCCTTCCTTCTTCTCTATGCCCCCTCTCTCCCCCCAGCAAGGTCTTTTTCAAGGAATATGTCCTCAGGACAGCTTGCTTCTGTTCTGTCAGTATCCTCACAGCCACCTGGCTCCTGGTGCAGCTCCACCTGGCTTCTGATCATAGTCTCCATTTGTGGCTCTTATGGTGCACCTTGTCCAGGCCAGGACTGTCTTTGGCCTCTCCTGCCCCCAATCAGAGCTCACTAGGCTCCTATGTCCCCAGTTACTAATCTCTCCACCAGTGGCTTCTCTTCACCCACTCTGCCCACAGAAACAAGTGCTTCATCAGTGGAAAAGTCCTTTGGGGGTAAACACAGGAAATTAAAGACTGTGCACTGTAAGAAAATCCATTCTTTCTCATGGATTTCTGGAATCCGATTGCTTCAGCTTTTGCTGAGTACCTGGGACCTTCGGGCCATCACTCATACCCACAGGCCTTGGCCAGTGCATGCTGTTCACAAAGAAGGCCTCTGTGTGAGATTTTGTCATCCATAGTACAGCTTTCCCCAGGGAGGGGAGGGACCTATCCCTCTTGCCTTCCAGTCCCTGATCCCATCTACAAAACCCTAGGTGTTGGGTCTGATGATGTTTGAAGTGCTGTCCCTGGATAACATAAGTACAGCTCCAGCTCAGACATAATATTTCCTCTTGTTTTAGGACCAACCATGGCTCAGAGACCACATGAAATCTGTAGCCCAGTAAGCAAGCTCCTGGTCCAGAGTTTGAAGCCCCTTTTATCACCAAAGGCTCAGGCTGCCATCTTATTTGTGAAAAACCCAAAGACCTCATAGAGGGCACCTTGATGTGATGGCCAGGATGTACTTAGAGAGGTAGAAAATTGTCTACTGGAAAGGCAACCAAGGCCTGGGCAGAGACAGCTGTTGGGATCCCAACTTGTAAACCCAGTAGAGGCTGGTGGAGGGAACATGGAGGAGTCCTTCAAGTTGTGTAATCCCTATCCCCATGTCCCAGTGGGGGGCTGGGAGCTGACGGTGCAGCCAGCCCTGGAAGAACCTCCAGACTTCAGGATGGTAGGCACCATCTAGTCAATGTCATAGAGCAAAGTAGACCAGCCTGGCCCCACTGGAGAACAAGTAGGTAGGTGCTCAGCATCCAGATAGCTGAGTTTGCCAGGCCTTGCACTCCTGGACACAGGGAGTCTTGATTTCCCTCATCAACCTGTCCATATATGCTGCTTAACAAAAATACCAGACTTGGAAGTTTACAAGCAACAGAAATCCATTGATCACAGCTCTGGAGGCTGGAAGTTCAAGATCAATGAACCTGGAGGTCTGATGCTTGTCAGACCCTCTCTCCACTACTATGCTGATCCCTTGGACTGTATCCTACGGTGTAGGCAGGCAGAGGTCAAAAGTGACCAGACTCCTCACTATAGTCTCTCTTAAAACCCGAGTTCCAGGTATGAAAGCTCCACTCTAATTGCTAAAAAATCACGTCCTCAAGGCTTCTTCATTCTCTACAATCTTGTTAGCATCAATTAGCTGTTCAAGGTAGTCTCATTCTGACATGTCCATATGTGCATACAATGTACCTTTATCAGACTCACTCACTCTCCCCATCCTTAGTCTATTCCCTGATCTCAACAAGCTTCATTGTTCCATTTTCGTACATGTACATAAATGTTTTGATCATTCACCCTCTTGGTCCACCCTGCTAGCCCCTTCCCCCTCCTCGTACTCACACTCTGGCAAGGCCTGCTTACAATTCCTATTATTCATTGTTTAACTGTATGATAATATTCTTAGGAGTTCACTGTGGCATGCATGCACATAAAGTAGTACTTTAATCAGGCTGATTAATCCAATGAACCCTCACTTACTTGTACTTGCCCTGTTTTCCTTATTATTGTTAGGTTACAACTTTCAGTGTGCTTTGTTTTGTCACTTCCATTTGCAGATGCAACGTATTTTGGTATTGTTCTCTCTTCAGAAATCTCTTTTCCTCTCTCCAGCACTTCAAACCATCCACAATCATAGACATGCTATACATATATACACATATATATGCCTATGTTCTCTTACGTGCATTTCCATACAAGGCCCCACCTCACATATTATCACATTGTCACTGCTGGCCTCTGGGACTGCATTCACACCACATGACCAAGGGGAACGTTTCCTAGTAGATCATCCTTTGCTTCTCCATTCCCATTGGCCTCTTCTTAGCATGTACCTCCATTTCCCAGAACGCACTTCTTCCACCCATGTAGCATAGACACTTACATCGCAGTCTTCTGATGCCATGTCAGGTAGCTCTTCTTGGCTCTATGTCTGTCCTTTCCTATTCAATCTGAGACCCTGGACTTATCACCTGTGTATATGGGCATCTAGCTCTATTTCACAGAGTGCTTCCACTCCCCCTCCCCACAACCATGCTGTAATCTAGAAACTTCCTAGACCCCATCCTCATGGATTCTATCCTTGTGAGCCTCCAGCTTTATTTCTCTTGTGTATCCGGGGTGATACTATTTTTTTCTTAATAGAGATGACAACGGAGCCTGTGTTCTGCTGCTTTCCTCCACTCTGGGGATAAGACTCAAGGCTCAGCGGGCCCTCCAGAGCCCTTTCTATTTATCCTGGCCTCTCTGGTTCAAGTCTGGCCTCTCTCCCTGGCTGTCAGCTCCCAGTCCATGGTTTGAGTCTAGTAAGGGTATATGATGTCCTAATGCTATCCACAGTTTTTGATTTTATCTCTTTCTCTGATTCAGCCTCTCTTGTACCACCAGGGTGGCCATGCTACTCCAGCCCTTTCCCTTGTTCTCAGATCTATGATTAGGTGACTTCTCTGTGACATCTATCTGGCCCCTGACTGAGACCAGGATGTCCTGCTACTCAGGTTTCTGCTGCCTTATTCTACATTCTAACAACCCAGATTGTATTATATCACACGTGTAAATTCTGTGCCCTCTATCTGATGACAGGCTCTAAGATGACAGTATCTGTCACCGAAGCTGGCTCATGGGAAGTCCTTAGTAAAGGTTGGTTCTCCCCATAAATCATGAGGACTGGCAAAGCTGGAGATGGACTTCCAGGATTGTGCATCATCAACAAAATAGATGTGATAATGCCTGGAGATGGAGTCTAGGGAGACCATGGAGGTGCAGGGGTCTGCATTCTAGATGGAATTCTGGCCTAGAAGTGACAAGAAGTTGCTGGTGCCACACATGTAAAGCCAAGGCATGTTCCTCCTTCCACCCACAGGAAATGAGTTTCAGTGGAGAAATTTCTATAAGGAAGACTTCTGGGGGATGGTCTTCCCTCACACTCTGCTCATGCAGGCCAGATGAAGCGGACCACACTGTATACAACAGCCACAGCATCCTGAATCTGAGCCACCATTTCTCACTTGCTCATATGGGGGACTGGAGTTGTGAGAAGCCACGTCCATCTGTCCTTTCAAGACAGGACTCCATTCCTGGAGATGGTGAGCATTTGTTTGCCAGCTGTGTCTCCGTGGGAGTCTCCAGCCTATGTGTTGCCATATGGGCAGGAAGAAGGCAGCTGCCCTTCCACCTTGGAGATGTTAGCAGGAATGGCAAAGAACACACAGACACATACTCAGGTCTACCTGCTGTTTGAGTTGTTAGAGCTCCTCCACCATTTGCTCCAGACTCTTGCGCAAAGAAAATAATGGGATGACTTGCTTGGGGCATGAAGCTAATGCCACTTTAATGCCAGGGGCAGTATACCAGTTCCAGCACCCCTAGATCCTAGATGCACACTATCATTGTGCTCAGGGTCTCCATCTCCAAAATGAGTGACTCTGTCTCTGGCACATATGTCTGGACTCTGGGTCAAACTAACTGCTGCCCATTGGTCTCCTTCCTGACTCATGTTGCCATGCTAGACAGCCCATGTGGGCCTAGGCACAGAGATCTCTAGAACAGGAGACCCCTATACACCAGAGCAGGGATGAGTCTGCTTGAGGGATTGTGAGAAGATCAGCCCAGGCTTTTGTCACTGCTGTTACGTCTGTATCATGCTCTTCTGTCAGGATAATCCCATTTTTGGAGCTCCAAGGAGCTCTGTGGACTTCGATGACATTCAAGGCCACTCACTGAGGAGGAATTTGTGGCTGGGGACAGCCACAGTCCTCTATCTTCAGTGAGGACTGAAGGTCATCTGTGGCCTGAGCAGGGCTGACTGTGGACCAGGAATAGACAGGCCAATATGAGACAGGGCTGGGGTCTGGCAGGGTCACAGAGCTGGCTGGTTGGGGTAATAGACCCCACATTTCTTATGAAGTCTTGTCATTCTGGATGATGGGAACCTTCCAGAATCTAAAGCCCTGTGTAGCTTGAGCCTGTGACTGGGGGAGGAGACCACAGCCCTGGGGCCTGGTGTCCGGCCAGGGCTGGCAGCTGGGTGAGCAGCTGTAATGGGATTAGGGATGGCCATGCCCACCTCCCTGCAAGCTGCCCCAAAGTCTTTCTCCCTCTGGAGACCTGATTAGGATGCAGCCCGGGGTCTACCTACTTCAGCCAGGCCCGGCTCATTGTCCTCCCTCCCTAGCTCTGCCAGAACCTAGCAACTCTCACAGGGGAGCCCTTTCCCACCGCTGTCCTGCCCCTCACCCTGCCCCCTCCACTCCGAGCAACGCAGAAACACTTGCCTTTTTATTGCTAGGGAAAAAAAGCCAGTGAAGGGAGCCAGCTGGTCTCACTAGATTCTCCTGATGACCCATCCCCATCCTTCTGAAATTCTAGACTCCTTTCTAAGATTCCTAGGCGCACTCCCCTCCCCCAGCAGTGCTTGGATTGCATTACATGTCTGCAGTTTGATTCTGGGGTTCTCTGACTCCAAAAATCCATCCCCGGAAGCTATGAGTTCTAGAACTGTAGTGCTTTGTGGCCAAGGTTGCAGCCCACCGGCTATTTCTAGCATTTGGTTATTTTATGATAGAAGAGCCTGTGCTATGGACATGGGGTCTGTGGAGAAAGATCAGGGTGACAAGG
Organism: Dipodomys ordii; assembly: GCF_000151885.1. NCBI lineage: Eukaryota > Metazoa > Chordata > Mammalia > Rodentia > Heteromyidae > Dipodomys > Dipodomys ordii. The sequence goes on from NW_012267421.1 coordinate 712,220, forward strand.
GTTCAGTGATGCTGTGGACATAGTGATTAAGGTTTCTGAAGGTACAAGGAAGGCAGATGGGATTCATTCACCAGTTCACAACCACGGTCTGGCTGGCTTCCATGCTGGACACAGGACAACTAGCAAGTTGCAAGTGCTTAATGCACAGTACAGGGCAACACAGTTGTCCACAGTACTATGTAGCAGAATTTTGGCCTGGTCCTCTTTGACCAGATCTTCTCTCCAGACTCCTACTTCCCAATGAAGGTTGAGTGGAGATAGGGCTTGGTGACTTACTGGATTAATCAACAGGAATTTCCTGGGCACAGACAAGTATTAGAGAGGCAGCAAGATGGGCCAGGCTCTAACCACAGGGAACTCCTGTCAGGGAGTGGCCTTGGACCTAACAATCCTCTCATCTCAAATGCTAGAAGGTGAGGGCTTTGGTGCTGAGGTCTAAGGCCTACACAGTTGCCAGCCCTGGGGCATGAGGTCCTCAGCTTGAGAGTGAGGCAGGACTTTAAATAGGGGGTGGGTGTTGGGGATTTTGCCTCTCTGAATTCGGCCAGTTATATGGCAAGAAGGAAGGGACTTTGTGGCTGTCATTTAATCGATAATGCATCAACTTTAAGCTTATGCACAGGTTGTTTATCCAGAGAGGGCCTGAGCTAAGCCTGTGTAGACCCCTTTGAAAGAGTGTCTAGATATCCAAGCTGGGTGAGCCGCTCTGTGTGTGTGTGTGTGTGTGTGTGTGTGTGTGTACATGTTTTACAGCAGTGACTGGTGGACAAGCCTTAAAGGCTGAGGTCTTGTTCCAGAATTACAAGGAACTGAGTTCTATCAACATCTCCAGAGAGACCCCAGGCCTGGCTCAGCCTTTGATATAAGCTTTATAGGACTGAGCAGGAGACCTCATTTCTGCCACTTAACTGTTGCATAGACAAAGCACACTGTTTTAAGCCAGTATGTTGGCATAAGTTGTTGCACCACAGTTTAAACCTACTACTGTACAAACCCACCTCAAATGTTTTAGGGCATTGTGTGGGCCCTGTTCTGTCAGTGCAGGTGCCAGCCCTCGCTCAGGGTCTAGAGCCCAGGTTCTCCAGTGAATTTCTTGCAGACATGTCATCGGCCATGGCAAAGGATTATTTCATCAACTGCCAATCTGCGCCTAAAGTTGATCATCAAAGCATCTTTTATTTGCCCTACTTCTAATGTAATGATCAGCATTGAGTGCATGACACCAAGTCAAGGCTCAGCCTGTTGTCAGCCCTGTATTCTCCTGAGCTGCTTTTCTGGAAATGGCTGTATCTGTGCTTCATGCAAGCTGCCTCCTCCCACACAAATTATCTGTAATTTCCACACCTCCGTGCTTTGCTGAGGCCCCTATGTGGAAGCCAGGGCTGGTGTGGGTTAGGCACTTCTTGTCATTTGAAAGGCAGTCTAGCCAGGCTCTGGGACGCTGCAGGAGCATCAAGAGGTACCTGGATTTGATGATGGATCCTGAAGGAGGGGGCAGATGAGGGAGGCAGGAGTCCAGTCTATCCCATTGGGAGCTGGAGCCAGACCCCACAGCACACTTGCCCCCAGTGGAGGGCAGGGTGTGACACAAAGTGGCTCCGAATCATACACTACTCTGTGAGCTGGTTGGTACAAATTGGACCACTCTTTCCTACAGCACAGGAACCCTGGGCACAAACTCCACAGGGCAGAAGATGGAGGAGCAGCATTCAGGAGAGAAAAGGAAGAGAGGGGGGAGGGAGGAGAGGGGGAGAGGGGGAGAGGGGGAGAGGGAGGGGACAGGGGGGAGAGGGAGAGGGAGGGAGGGGGAGGGAGAGAGCCCATGTACAGGTGGGGCGAGAATGGAAGTGGAAGTATTTCATCCTCCTTCAAGCAGCAGCGCCCCCCTGTCCCCTCCACACTGTAGCACATTCAATTCCCAGGAGTAAATAGCCAAGTCCCCAGGGAAGAGACTACAGGATGAATTGGAAATGTCATTTGCAGACAGACAAGAATTGCCTGACAGTGATGAAACTATACCTGGCAGACAGGCCCACTGCTGCGGAGGTTCTGCGGGAGAGAAAGTATCTCTTCTCCCTGATGGAGAAGATGTGCCTTCAGACTGCAGATCTGTGTGCATGTGCATGCATGTGCACATATGCACCCTTTATGAGTACAGTGCTGGCATGTATCTTGCATGAAATGCATGTCAGTATTCAGTATTCTCATGTGAGTGTGTGGACATGTGTGTGGCCCTCTGTGAGTGCAGCGCTGGCACACATGTTGCATGGAATGCTTGCATGGATGTGCAGCCATGAGCATGTGAATTTGGGTGTTTGCCTTGCTTCTGGTCAGGAGGAAGTCCTTGAACACTTATACGTTCAAGGACATTTATATATGAGGAGATGCAGGGCCTTTGACTCGGCACAGTGTACTTTTACTCTGGGCTTCAAGGAATGACGTCTTTCACCTGCCTCACCCCAACACACTCACATTTTCTGGCTCCCCAGAAGCACAACTTGCTTCCTAAGAGTTACAGTCCAGGAGAGAGAGAGCAGAGGATGAAAACCTGGAGGCTGACCTCCACTTGGGCTGTGGCGAGTCTTGTTTATGAACATAACATTTCTGGTCCCTGAGCTTCATTTTCTTCCTCTAAGAGGGGTGCTAAGTGGTCAGTTCAGTGGTCAGAATTCAGGGTCCCATATCCCTTGTTCCTTGCCCGTTTCTGAGAGGCACAGGCCAGTTCCTGGAGACACGCTGAGCCATGGAGGACAGCACTCTCTCCGTCCTCTGCTCCTGGGCTCTTCTAAGGCAGCTGTGGATAGAACTGGACCCCATACGACAGAGACCTAATCTTCATTGCTTGCTTTCCTAATGTATACCATGGTCCTGTGGACCATCGTCTGTGGAGTGCCTGTTCTGGACAGAGAGCTTGCCACTTACAGGTGCACGTGGGAAGCAGGGATCAGAGGGCCCAGAGGGCTGGCAACAGTGGTTCAGGCTGCTCTGACTACACATTAAAACCCCTGGGGAGCTTTCAAAATACTTTTGCCCAAGCCTTTCCACAGAACAATTATCCAATTATCTCTGGCAGTGAGGCCTGGACAGGGACATTTAAAAAGCATCCCCTGGAGAAGGAAGGAGGGTGTCTCTGTGGTACCAGAAGGATTGGAAATCCCTGGTTGGGGGGTATGACGAGCAGACATTGTGATATCGCACATGTTGGCTTTCTACCATAAAACACCTGTGTCCTGGAAGGTGCTGCTGCTGCTGAGTGGCGCCAGACTGGGGCTGGGCTGGCATCACTGGGGCCCAGAGTCCTGCAGGGAGTTGCTGCTAGGAAGAGATGAATGCAGAGTTAGGGAGGCCTGGCATTCATCTCCCTCAGCCATGTCTCAGAAAATTGAATTAAAACCCATATATTTCAGTTGCTGCCTGCCTGCCTGGCTGGAAGAAGGCAAGGCGGTGAGCACCTCAGGGCAGGGAAAAGTGGGTGAGACCCCAATCTTCTTCAGGGTGGAAGGCAAACCAAGGGGCCCCTGGGAGAAGGCCACTCCCAGGGGCAGACCTGGGTTCCAGTCTGCCAGACGCTTGGCAAATGGGGTAGGGATGGTGGGCTGGCTAGCTTGGAGCATCAAGGTTTACAACTTGACTTTTTGGATGATGGGGACAGAGAAGAGGGCGACCTTGGCCCTGTTTTTAGAGGTATTCCCTTTAGGGAAATGGAATGTATGCCTCTTACTCAAGACAAGCCATGATCGTCTAGGAGGCCAGAGGTGAATGTGTGAGAGGCAGCCAGGAGCAGACAGGGCACAGAAGCCTAGCCTGTGCTGTCAGAGGGGTGGTCTAGTCCCAGGTGGGAGGACACAGCGAGTGTCATGAAAGCCATCTGTGCATCCTTGGATGGTCCTGCTGCCCTCCAAGCTCCTGTGTTCCCAAAGAAGGGCTGTATGACCCACCATCCTGAATCCTGACATGTCTTCCATGCATTGATATGTGTTCTGTGCGCTGATAAATCTTCCATGAATGGATACGTCTTCATTACCTGATGTCTTCCATGCCTGGCTCTGTCCGTGGTTTGGGGTTGGGGTGGGGCTTAGGGCATGTCTGGCTTGGTGGACAGTGGATTTCTACCCCATTTTACCCTTGCTTGTCCCTCTGGGTAGGGCATTGTTATACCAGAGCCTTGCCTGCCATCTAACTATGGTCAGCTAGGGCTTACCTTCTGGCCATGGGCTCTGAAGTCAAGGGAGAGCCAGTGAAGGGTTGGATACTTCCTGAGGATGGCTGGGCTCCTCCCTCACATGATGGACGCTGTCCAGGCAGAGAGGACGGTGTGTTCCACCGTCGGTGGAGCCACGCACGCTGTGGCTCACCATGTATGTGAGTACATAGAACAGACAAGGATGTGGACCCTAGACTAGGGCCTGGGGAGCCCAGATGACAGAGCAGGGAGTAAACCAGGAAGGAGAGGCAGAGATGCAGAGTGGAGGGCCTCTCATCAGAGAGCCTCACCATTCACACTTCCAGAGTGAGCTGTGGGAGATCCTGATTCCATCTTTCCATGGCTCTGTGGGTCAGGTCCTGTGTGCCTGCTCTCCCTGATTCATTCGCCTCCCAGGGCATCTGCATGGTGTACAGAGCATGTTCACCCTTGATCTTCCCAGAATCCTGGCTGAGGCTGATGAAGGAAGCTACCCCCAGCCTGGTTTCCAGAGGGAGGTCCTGTCCATTTGACTCCAGCTCAGCCTCTGGCCTTCCTCTCTCCACAGGGCGCTTGTGTATTCCTGGGGACTGGCTCACCTCTCCTCTGGGAGCAGGAGACATCTGACTAACAGTCTAACAGTGAGGTGGGCAGCAGCGCTCACTGAGTGGCAAGAAGGAAGCTGGAACTTCCTGTCTGCCTCTAGGGAACTGCATGCACCTTCCTGTGACCTCGGATCACCCTTGCCCGTTCTCTGCATTCCCTTGCTGAGGTTGGAGTCCCCAAGGGAAGGCAAGTCTTCTCTTTCCTTCCTCTTCTTCACTGGGGATTCCTCAGCTAGATAACCATTTAGGAACTTGGAATCGGATGTTCCCCCCCACCCCACACAGGGAATCTGGCCAATAACTCACCAGAATGGGCAAGGACAGTGTCCAGTGGCAGAACTGGGGATTGGGAATATGGAGGGAGCTCTGGGGCTACTGTTGCCGTGAACAATGAGGGTAAACAGTGCAGAGGCAGGCGGGTACCCTGTGGTCTGGGGGGTGGGCAAGGACTCTTATGGGATGAGGTGGGCGGGCTGAGGATTGCATTGCCTGGGGGAGGTGACCGCTCTCAGCTAGACATTGGCTCCTCCACAACTCCCCCACTTGCCCTGCTTGGTCCCCTCATTAAGCCTCAATCCACCCATTTGTGCTAGGAGAATCGAGCAGGACCACAATAATTAACCACGGTAATTTATTCAGCATCAATAGTAAGTGTAGCCTATTATGGGATGCAGTACTACGCTAGTTTAAAGCTGTCAGCAAGACCCGGGGTGTAGATGCCAGTGGGGCAGCTCTAGCCGCTTACCCTAGCTCGCAGTACGGGCACACCACAGTCTGGTTCATTTCGAGACACCAGTGTCCTATAGACACCCCACCCCCTTATCTAGCTGTAGAAGTGGTCCATAGGACGCCACGATGGTGGATGTCCAGGTACCTTCCCCTACCCCGGCTGCTGGCCGAGAAGAGATGGAGGAGGGTCTGTGACTTCCTTCCCTGAGCTGCAGTATGGAGCTCTGGGACACGAGTGGAGGAGCAGGAGCGCTTATCTACCTCTGAGTCTTGGGCCGAGGGGAGGAAGGAGGCGGAGAGCCCCGAGAAGGCCTACACCAGCCGGAAGCACGATACGGAGCTAGGGGCGACTGTGGCCTCCACCTCCGCGCCTGGGGTGTGTGTGTGGGGGGGGGTGTCCGCGCGAAGCACCCGTGGGCGCAACGCAGAGGACGCGCCGCGCCTGCCTGCAGCCGAGGCCTGGCCCCGCCCCCGGCGCTCATTGGCCCGGGCCCACCCCCAGCCTGCGGGGGCCCGCGGGGTCCGCGGGGAGCCGGTGGTCGGTCGCCTCCCTCCGGCGCGGCCCGACTCGGCGGCGGAGGCGGCGCCTGTCCCGCAGGACCGAGCGCGCGAGGCGACCGCGAGGCGAGGGGCGGGCGCGGGCGGCGAGGGGCGGGCGCGGGGGCGCCTTGCTCGCCACTGGGCAAGCCCTGGCGGCGGCGCCAGATGAGCACGGCCTCCGCGTGCGCACACGCCACCGCCGCCGCGCAGGGACGCGGACCCTGGCCTTCAGCTAGCCCACAGCACTCGGAGCCCCGCGCGGTGCGCGCCCCTCGGCTCCCGCCCCATCCATCCCCGCTTCCCCCCCCGCGTCCCCGCGCTCCTCCGTTTCCGCTCCATCGGTCCCCGCGCGTCTCGTCTCCCGCTCCATCCATCCCCGCGCCGCTCGGCTCCCGCTCCATCCGTTCCCGCGCCCCTCGGCTCCCGCTCCGTCCCTCCGTGCCCGAGAGGCGCGGGGCGCAGATTTGCCGGCTGCGCGCCCTCCCCTCGGGGTTTGTCCGGTGCCAGCCTGAATTCCCGCGGCCCTCAGCCAGGCCCCGCACGGAGCAGGTAAGAGCTGCCCCTGCCCATTCTCGCCCTGCTCGGGGTCCCTGGACCCGCAGGCACCGCGGATCGGGCCAGTGAGGCGCAGAGCTGCGACCCCGAAATGGGCGTCTCATCCACTGCCTGCTGCGCCGCGGTGTCACTCACCAAGTGAAGTGTCCGAGGCTCCTGCTTGGGAGGTGGCCGGGGGGAGACCATGCTTACAGCCCATTGGAGCGGGATAGGCCTAGCCCGGTGCCAGGAGGGGCGGCCAGGGACTGGGATGGCACTGTGACCCCAGGGACCCGGGAGCCCTGCCTCTCCGCCCCAAACCTCCATGCAGACTCAGAAGAAGAACTGGAGGGGTCCCTGAGGCGGGGTGCTGAGTTCTGAGGGGGCTTTGTGGGGTGACCAGTGAGGTCCAGTGCAGGGTAAGTGGGGGGGGGGCGGGGAAGGGCCGCGCAGGATGCACCCCTGTGGTGATCTAGTTGGGATTGTTCAGAAAGAGCTGGTTCCTGGCTTTCCAGAAGCGAGGCACGCAGAGGCTGGAGTCTGATGTCTGATCTTAGGCAGTCCCAAAGAAACGCCTTCCCAGCCTTCCCAGGCCTTCCCAACCTGAACTGGAGACCCTGCCGTCCTCCTTAAATGCCCAGGCTTCTGCAGCCATAGTGGGATCGAACCCGGCTGAATTCAGCCTGGGTGTCTTGCCAGGAGGAGGCCTCAGAAAAGTCGGGGATAGATCAGGACCCTAGGGAGGTGGTGGCACTTTACACCGAGGGGGAGTGGAGCCTGGAGCCTTTAAGGTGCTCAGGCCACCTCTGGACCAGCCTAGAGAGGGTGATGGGCCTGCTGATTCTTCAGACCTTTCTGTGTTTTAGTGAGGTGTGCCAGACTCTCATTCTCTGTCTCCTCCAGCTTCCCAGCTCTCCGAGCCAGTAACAAAAACAACACTAAGTGAGCCGTGGGCTGGAGGATTGGAAGGGACACTCAGGACGAACGAGGCAGGGGCAGCCAAGCACCCTGAAGGGCAGGATGGAGGATGTGGACTTGGGATGCGGATGAGGAATAATTTCAGCCTGTGTGTGTGTGTGTGTGTGTGTGTGTGTGTGTGTGTTTACTCAGGAGACTCCTCTCTGAGTTTGGTACTGGAAAGGGGCAGGCTGTTAGAACCCCCAGCCTCAGGCTTACTCTTCTCAGTGACCTTGGACAGGGCAGGCAGAAGTCCCAGTGCAGACACAAGCTGAAATTGAACATAGGAATTAGAGACAGGATGATCTGCCATCCAGTACATCAACAAGTGTGTGTGGTGTGGTGGGCCTTCCCTCTTCCACCCTCAGCCACATCTCTCTGGTTGGGGAGTGTCTGGGGCAATACCGTAGGGTTCTGCCCTCTATGCAGCGAGGCGGGGGATTTCCAGGGGAGCTGAGGGGAGCTGGAAGGGCTGTACTCTGGGGACTAGTTGAGGCTAGAGGCCCTGCTGTGTTAAGGTTCAGGGTGGCGAGGGCTGATTGAAGAAGCATTTTGGGATCCATCCTTCTTCCTAGGCCCCTGTCTCTGCCATGTTCCTTCTTTAAGTGTATGTTGAATACCTGGATATGTATAAATCAGTACCTCTGGTGAGATGCTAGGAAAGACAAGACACAAGGCCACATGGGGGCTTTCCTTTGTCTCTAAATGGCTGGTTTCTGAGGGACAAGCATTTCATTGAGTGGGACTGGCATTGATGAAGTGGAGGACACCTTGTGCTGTCTGTCAGACGACAAAAGCTGCGTATGCCAAGTGCACCCTATGAGCTCAGATCAGTGCCAGGATGGCCTTGTTCACCTGAGAGAGGTTCATTGGGGAGCTGCTGGGGGCCATCTGGTGACAGAGCTTGTGCATCTTAGGGAAGGAGCTAAGTAGGGGTACGACCTATATAGGGGAAGATTAGGGTTTTCCTTCCTGGGAGGGCAAGAGGCTTCAAGAAACCACAGCCCTTCCTGAACTAGAGAATCTGCAGCCGCTGGGGCTGATGCATTGGGCCTGGTGGTCCAGCCACCTGGTAACGAGGCTGTAAAATCCTCAGTGGTGTTTGTGCTGAGCTCTGGATGCCGTCAGAGGCACAGTGACAGCCTCCCCCACAGTGACACAGAGAGGGAGTGACACACAGCTGGGAAGCATGCAGGCTTCCGGTGACACCTGCTGAGGAGCTAGGACACAATGGAGATGTATACCAGAAAGATAAGCACCTCTTACCCAAATCTGGGCACAACTAGGGACTTAAGGATAAGCTTGAAGTCAGCAAAACCCTTCCTTAACAAAGGTGCAGATATATGGGGTTGAATGGGAGTGAGTGTGTGTGTGTGTGTGTGTGTGTGCACAGGCGCATGTACAGGCATGGGCATGCATTTGAGTGTGCATGTGCACACTGTATGAGCCTAGAACAAGGATCGGCAGCCTTTTTCTGCAAATCCAGTCAATTTTTTTAGCCTCTGTGGCCATTAGACTGCTTGACAGTGATTTTCTTCTGCGGCTGTCACTCAGAAGCAACCACAGATGCCCATAGAGAGGTACAGGCAGACTTTACTTATGGATGCTGGATATTTGAATTCAAGGTGATTTGCATATACCTGAAATAAAGGGTTAAAATAGTTATTCTCCACCATTTAGAAACAGACAAGCCATTCTTGGCTGCTGTACTAAAATAGGGAGTTAACTGGAAAAGCTTGACAACTCCTGGTCTATAAGGTTAAGAAAAAGGCTAGGAAGTAGGAGGCTTGGTGCTGGGGGCTGCAGGTTCCTGAGGATAGCCTGGATGCTTCCTTCCCCACTGGAGCTTAGGTCTCCTGTCTGGTGTGTTTGTCCCAGAGGGGCCTAGCATTCTGTCCAGGCCAGTTTCCATTGTGTGTCTGGGCCAAGGGCTCCTACTTGGCTTTTCCTTCTGCTTCTTTCCCAAAGGAGGTTTTAGAACTTTCCCACCTTTCCATGAGGCAATGCATATCCTTTATCCTTCTCAAAGTGCTTGAGGAAGGGTAAGAAGAAGTGGGGTGGGTCCTGCCCTGGTTCAATTAGTAAAAGCCTCAGGTGGGAACAGAGGAGATGATGACCTTTTCCTGCATGTTCTCTCTGCCATTGCTTGGGTCTACTCAGAGAGAGATGGTGGGAAGCAGCCAGTAGACCCCAGCAGAGGGGCTGGGATAAGCACTCAGGGCCAGGAGAGAGAGAGAAGGGCTATCCTTGCCCCTAGTGGAGGTTTTCCCAGGTCAGAGGGACCTGTGCAGCCCAGAGCCACTCCAGGGGAGGGATGCAGAGAAATCCCAAGGTCTCATGGAGGCGCTGGTGGGTCCTGGCTACGGGGGGCCTCTCTGGACAGGGCAGTGGCCATGGGGTACGCACTCTCTGGGAAGGGCTGGAGGGTCTGCAGTTTTTCCCTCCTCCAACATGGGGCTGGTGAGTCACCGCTGGCTCCATCCGCTGACTGCTGACTGAGGATGCACCCGTCACTGCTCACTGTTGGTGGGGGCACCCCTGCCTGCCAGGATCATAGGACCATCTCCTGCCCTATCCTGAGCTGGGTTGCCCTGTTGGAGAGGAGGGTATGCCATTGTTCTGCCTGCCAAACTCTCCTCCATTTCAGGCATCTGTTACATACCCCATTCCTGCCAGGGCCTATGCTGTGACCTGCTCCACTCTGATCTCAGTTTCCCCACCTGTCCCATTGGAGGTGGTCTTTAAAGTTGATTTCAGGATATAGATGTCTGCATCTATACAGGCACAGGATGGAGTAGGAGGGCCACAGCAGGCCTGGGGATAGGGGTGTGATGAGACATCCGTGGGCTCTGAGCTGGCCTTCATTTTACCCATGTCAGAGAGCAACCATCTAAGCATCACAGCCATAGGACTTGGGAACCCTGTCCAGCCCTGCTATGTGCTTGCTGTGGGGCCTTCAGGCAGTCTCTTGGCCTGTCTGTGCCTCAGTCTCTCTTATTTTAGAACAAGGACAGTGCCAGAAACTACCTTGTAGGTTTCAGGAGCTAATGTACATTTATTGCCTGGAAGAATGCCTGCATGTACTAAGAGTACTTAGTGAACACCCCATTGCGAAGAACCTGCCTGTACCGAGTATGAGCACTTAGTAAACACAGCTGGCAAGTGCCTGCCTGTACTGAGTATGGGTATTTAATAAATACACCTAATGGCAAGTGCCTGCCTATACTGAGTATGAATACTTAGTAAATACACCCTTGGGCAAGTCAAGATGCAGCAGCCCTGCCATTCTCCCCATGTGAGACAGTGAAACAGGTCTGGGCAGGAAGTGCTGAGGTTAGAGCCATAGCCCTCATTTCCTATGGCCTTGAACTCACATGTGTGAGATGGGAATTACTATCCTTCCTCATCTACAGGTAAGCCTAGAAAGGTTGAACAGCCTGCTTAGGGCCTGAGGCCAAACAATCTAGCTAAGTGGGGAGTGGTTCCCACATCTATCATGCTAAACACTCAGTGATAGAGTTCAGTTGTCCTCAAAGTCAACTACCAAGTGGAACCTGGACCCACGGGGTGGCACGTGGGGATATATGGAGCCGTCAGGTCATCCATCCAAGCCCAGTGTCTGTCCTCACGTGTGCTGTCTAACCCTAGTTGTGGTTGCCTGGCTCATCTCCTAACAGAGCTGTGGCTGTGGTCACCCAGTTCATCTCCTGATGGGGCTCTGGCTACGATTACCCGGTTTATCTCCTGGTAGGGCCCTGGCAATGGTTGCCCGGCTCATCTCCTGGTGGGAAACCTGGCACCTTGGGAGACGACGGAGGAGGAGACAGCCAGGACGGAGTTGAGCAGCTGGCAAGTGGGCACAGACCCAGGGCACACATCTCTGAAAGCTGACCTTGGCAAGAGGAGACAGGCCTGTGCCTTGAAGAGCCTGGACGAGTGTGTTTGGGCAGGTGGTCTGGGACAGAGTTGTCCACCAGGCACTGTGCAGGGTGGGAGGGAACAGAGCCCCCAGACATTCTTGTGGGCACAGGGAGCCAAGGTGGGGTACCCTAGAGACTGTCTCCTCTCTTTGGTGGGGGCTCTGTGCTGCTGGGTGGAGGTGGACTGCAGTGCAGGGGGCAGGCCTTGGTTCTTGGGCTAGTGCACTTCTTCTGTGCACATAGGTGGTGAGGTGGTGTGACAGGCTGGTGGAGCTCCAGTAGAGCTGTGGTGGTAGATGGTGGTGAGCATCCTGCCTGTGTGCCCATGGGTGCACGTGTGTGTTTACTACTGCACATGCTGCTGAGTGCATCTGCAGTGTGTCTCAGGGCTGTGATTTTTAAGGGTGCCTCTGCTCGCCACCTGAGGTGTGCATCATGGCCCATAGGCTGGCCAGTACATAGGGACATGCAGCTGCCCTGCATTGGCATCTGCACATATCTGCCTGTCCCTGGTGGAGTCTTGTGTCCTCATCATGGATGTTTGCAGCGAGTGTTCCTGTGTGTATGAGGGGTGTGCTCATCTATATGCTCATCTCTATGGATTTGGGTGTGTGTATGTGAGGATAAAGAGTATGTGAGAGCAAGCAAGCGAGCGAGAGAGAGAGAAAGAGAGAGAAAGAGAGAGAGAGAAACTTCAGAATGCAGCCAGCCTTCTCTCACCTGCCCCTGCTCCCCCTCCAGCCCTTCCTGCTTTCACTCTGTATTTCCCCCATGGTCCTAACAAAGCTTAATATAAAACCTTTATGACCCCAACCCTCCTGATGCTGCCTGGAGATGGAGAACTGGGGCAGATGGGCAGAGGGCTCTGCTTCCCTGAGCATGGGGATCCAGTGGGCAGCCAGGCCACAAGTGGCCAGGAGATCCAGCTAGGGATAGGCAGTGCTGGTGTCACTGGAGACCAGTAGCTCAACTTTCCTGTGTGTGACCTGATGTTGTCCAAGGGGTCCAGGAGGCACCCTGATCTCAGATGATCTCCACCTTTCCAGCAACTTTCACCCCTGGCTGCCATTCAGCCATTGCTGGGGTACAGGGACCAGGCACTGCTCCACCCCAGCCAGGCAGAGCCCAGGATGATGGAGATGGCTGAGCCCTCTGGTGCCCACCAGTGCCAAGCTGGAGGCACTTCCCATGTGCCTGACATAGCTGGGTGTTCAGAGGAATAAATCCTTCTGCCTTCCCAGCCCTCTGGCTACAGGAAACAGCCAGGTACTTGGCCACCATGCCCAGGATTCCCTGAGCACCATCCTCAGCATCTGCATAGCCCTGTACAGTCCTTCTGCCTCTGTCTTTGTTTCTTCTTTGGGTGCTTGCTTATTGGCAGCCTGGGGAGGCCAGGAGTTGGAGGGAGGCAGGCCTGTTTAGGGTGAGAGCCAGGGCCCACAGTAATATTAGGACTGCCTGCTGGGCACGTGTACAAGGCCTCCTGGTCGTTGTGCTAGAGAAGACTCTCTCCAGTTGTGTGTGGCCTCCTAAATCACACTCTGTGGGTTAGCAGTGCTCCCAATGTTAACCCTTTCTCGAGCAATTTAATAATTTAATAGCAACTTGGGCTGTTACGTTCTTATTGGTCGAACAAGCACTGTCCAGCAGTGCATGTAAGATGGCTTCTGTGCTGGCCCCTTTGTCCTAGATCTTGTTTTGTTATTTGTTTTTGTGCGGGTCCAGGCCTGGGTACTGCCACTGAGCTTTTTACTCAAAACTGGAGCTCTACCATTTGAGTCACAGCTCTGTATTGCACCTTGTTGGTGGTTAATTGGAAGTAAGACTCTCACAGACTTCCTTGTCTGGTTTTGAACCATGATGGTCAGATCATAGCCTCCTGAGTAGCTAGGATTACAGGTGTGAGCTACAGACACTAGGCTTGTGTGCTATTTTAAATGATGCTGCAGGAATAGCTTCACATCCCTCCACCCTCCACCCCCTTTCTTTAGCACTGAGATTTTAACTCAGGGTCTCATTCTTGCTAGGCAGGCACTCTATCCCTGAGCCACACCCTCAGCCTGTTTTCACTAGTCATTTTTTCAGATAAGGTCTCTCATTGTCCATCACAGACCTCACTGCTCTTACCCCCATTGCTGAGATGACAAGCAGCTGCCACCATGCCCAGTTTATATGTTGATGTGGGGTCTTGCTAAATTTTTACTGGGGCTAGACTGGTACTGTGAACCTACTGATCTCCATGTCCCCAGTAGCTTAGACGGAGGCACAGGCCACCATGCCCAGCCCTGTGCATATGCTTCTTTCTGTGTCAGTGTGAATATTTTCAGATATTGGAATGAGCTGGCTTGTCTGCTGGAGTAAGCACTCAATGCTGGCACCTGCTTGTGGGTTGGGGGAGTCAAGAACTGGGCATGCAGGTCCCAGAAGGAGACCCCTGGGGGCTGGGAGTATGTTGCAGGTGTCTGGTGCCACCCCAGGACTCAACACCTTTCCTTCCCTGCAGCCTGTGCGTGTGGGGCTGAGCTGAGGCTGCTGGGAGCCAAGTTCACTGTCCTAGCTGATCATCATGGCTGGTGTCCTGCAGGTAGTCCTGGCCACTCTTCTCCTACTGCCTGTGGTAAGAACCTACAACCTCCCTCCATAATTCTTCCGGATCCCAGAGACCCTGTATTTGTGTGCCCACAGTTATGCTCATCCCAGCACCTTCTGGGGACCCCCAGCATCTTGGAGTTAGAGATGGACCCCCACCTCTAGAGAGAGGCCCACATTTTCAAATCTATGGATGGCCACCCTTTCCATGTTGTTCAGCATGGCATGTAGAGGCCCTGGGTGGGGTGCAGAGGCTCTGTTAGCTTCCTCTTCTCAGCCATCGGCACTGCTAGCTCTGGACTCTAGAGAAGTACTCTGCTGATGGCCCTCTGGCAAGGAGCAAGTGGGAAGTGAAGGCTCCCTACTATGAGCCCCACCACCCTGCCTAGGAGTCTGGGTGCCTGTTGTGTTGCTGTCCTGTGTGACTGGCAAACTCAGAGCCTTCAGGGAGCTGCCTATACACCTGTGAGCTTCCAGGACTGGAGCAGCCTGAGAGCATGGCCCTCAGCAGCTCAGATGCCACAACCCCCTCCACACGCATGCACATTCTTGATGGAGCCATCCTGGCCCTTGATTCAAATGACAGCATCATCGAGTGCAGTGGCCATCATCGCGATGTGTGCTGTGAAGTCCCCTGTTCTGAGCTAGAGTTGTTGGGCATGAAAGAGCTATGTAACCTGGGCTGTGGTGTTTTAACTTCTCTGAGATCATTTCTCCTCCTCTGTAAATGAGAGGAGGATCCTGAATGCCTCCTCCTTCTGCAACCCCAAAGGACAGGAGAGGCATGCTCTCAGCCTAGCCCCTGCTTGCTTGCCTGATCCTGGGGGCCCCAGGCTGCCTAGAATCACACCCTGGCTCCAGTCCTCTAAGCCGTGAGGCCTGGTAAGTTCCTATCTCTGTCTGTTTCCATGTCTGTAAAATGGACAATGATACAAACTATCTCACATACACCTACACATATGCACACACATGTGCATGCTCGTGTATGTGTGTGTGCATACATACACACACACACTCATGACATTCAGAATAGTTGCCTGCCCTGCTGGAGTACTTCATGGGTGTTTGCCAAGGTTATCGATGTGGAAGAGTGGGGTCCATGCTGGCCTCACCGTGTTGGTGACCAAGAGGAACCCCATAGTAATTATGAGAGTGGATGCCCTGGCCCTAGAACAAGTTCTCTGCTCTACTTTTCCTGTTTCTTCCCAGTACCCTCTGGTTTCTGCCCTGGGTTAGGAGCCTTATGGGTGGTCACCCTGCCCACCAGTCTTACAGTCCATCTGTGTGTCCCACAGGCCACCACCATGCACTCTGACTGCATCTTCAAGAAGGAGCAAGCTGTGTGCCTGGAGAAGATCCAGAGGGCCAACCGCCTGCTGGACTTCAATGATTCCTCCCCAGGTGAGTGAGGTCGCAGAGCAGCTCACTATCCCTGCATGGAGGTGACCTTTCCCAGTATCTTCTGTACTCTGCAGCATGACAGAGGGCACTGCTCTGGGGCTGTTGCATCCTGCCTCTGGATGTGGCAGTCCTGTCTCCCCAAGGGGCTAAGACGCAGCTGGAGCCTGGCCTGGCCAGCAGCTGGCCAGGGAGCTTGCTGGGTTGCCACCTGGGCCGGTGGCAGCTGAAATGCAGCTGCTGTGGTGGCTGGGCTGTGAGAGCATTGGTCAGTGTCAGGTGGAACTGTCTCCTCCAAGTGCCGGGGCAGAGGTCAGAGCAGAGAGCAGCAGGTGTCCTGGTCACCAGGACTGTGTACCACAGGGCTCCCGGGGGGCTGAGTGCCTGTGGTGGACATGGCCACAGTCTTGGGGTGTTGTCATCCTCAGCCTCTTCCAGGGGGCCCATGGCACCCCAGACCCAGGCATTAAAGGATGCCCTTGAATGATTCCTATTGCCAAGGGAGAAGTGCTGCATCTGTGAAGCCCAGAGGCTCTAGATCACCTCTGCTTCTAACTCCCTGCTTCAGGCGGGTCCTTGGGACCCATGGAAGCAATGCATCCTCTGCTCCCATCTGAGAGGACATGGAGGCCTGGTGGCTCTGCCCCCCTCTCCTGTGTGGTCACTGGAGGGTGGGCTCTCTTCCCCGGTCAGGAGCTATATGATTTCCTTAGAGCCCTCACAGCTTTTCTGAGCACCCAGTGTCCGAAGGCTTCACTGATCTGTAGCCCAGTTAGATGTAGCAGTTTAAGTTGCCTGTCCTGTGCCTCAGTGAAGACAGCCAGGAGAGAGGTGCCCCAGTCAGGGCTGCCTTGCCAGCCTGCCCAGCAAAGGCTCAGCCCTGACCCAGCCCACCCAGCATAGGCTCAGCCCTGTGGACTCTGTATAGGTCTGTCCACCTACTAGGGAAACAGAGGCAGGGGCCCAGATGGGTGCAGATCTGGAGGAGACTCAAAGACTACCCAAAAATTATCTGGTCCAAGTGTCTTGTTTAGGAGATACAAAGTGAAGTGCTAGAGGGGAATGCCTGCTCAGATCACATGGCTGGGTCTAGATCTTAGATATCTGCCTCCAAGCTCTGTTGTTCCTGAATGTCAGGTCTCTGGGTAGAGCCACTGCTATCCTTATGTCTAGGAGGAGAAAGGTGAGGTAGGGTGGGGCAGGATGGCAGGAGCTGTGTGCCTTTTAATAGTGCCCCATCTTTTGAGCCCTGGGCTGCAGCAGGACAACAGAGACTTGCTCCATGAGTGTCCTGGCTAAAGTGGAGGATTGCAAGGCAGTGCTGGCAGGAGCCTTTTACTGGTGTGCTGGAGGGCTGGGGTGAGTCTGTTGTTAGAGGACTGGAGACATGACCTGCTAGAGAGTCAGATAATATAGAAACGGATGGAGGATCAAATGATGCAGGAGCTGCTAGAGGGTCAGGCAATGCAGGAACTGCATTGTCTTTGGGGACTTTGAGAAGAATGTACTCCAGCCACCATCCATGCTGATTAAATCAGAACCAAAGGTGGCCACAGCCACTGATGTCTGAAGACTCCAGGTGGTTCTCAGGGCTGGATGGAGTAACAGGGCCCTGTGGTAGGCCAAGGGCATAGGTAGGCATTGAGCAGCAGAGAAGAATGAAAGATGACCCAGAGAGATGACTCCAAACTAGAGGCCACATCTACAAGAGGCCTGGGGTGGGAGCTGGCCAACTCAGGACTCCGACAACCTGTGTCAGAGCCCTGGGCCAGCTCTGAGGGTGCGTATACATTCCAAGTCCACTTCTAGGGGAGCTCTGGATTCTTGTGGCCACTCATGAAGGCTAGACTTAGCTGGGGGCTGAAAGCCTGCCTGCCCTCAACCCTCCTTTGCTTACTGGATACACAGTGGCCAGGGTACCATGAGGGCCGGAAAGGGCTGGGTCTCAGAGAGATGCACTGCCCAGAGCTGCTGTGGGCAGTGGGAAGGAGACAGGGAGAAGGCACTTCCTGTTGGCTGGTATAGTGGCAGAGAACCCCACAGCATGGAGGAGGGCATGGGATGAGGGTTCCTCAGAGGTGAGGCTGGCAATAACCTTCCTCTAGTCCTGAGCACCTGGAGGAGAGAGGGAGCTTCACCTTCCAGTGACCTGCCTAAAGAGAGGGTCTCACCCCTGTGTTCTTCCCTCCCATGACCTTGAGGCCAGGCCTCAGAGCTAATATAACAGAAGCTTTACACAGTCTGCAGCGGGGGAAAGAGGAGACTAATGGCCAGGCTGGGCCACGAACTCCATGGCTCTTTCCTGCTCTAGGACCGTTGTACAAGGAGGGGGTGAGATGATCATGTGCATGGCCAATGTGGATTAGACTCGCTGAGTGCCAGGCACAGTGCTGGCAGACCACTAGAGAAACCTAGAGTTCTGTTACTCCTGTTTATTAGGAAACTGAGGCATAAGGAGGTTCTGCACCTTAACAGGTGTTATGAGCAGACATGGAACTTGAACTTGAACTCAAGGTGTCTGGGCCTCAGCCACTGTGTGTAAGCC
Source organism: Dipodomys ordii (assembly GCF_000151885.1). Lineage (NCBI taxonomy): Eukaryota > Metazoa > Chordata > Mammalia > Rodentia > Heteromyidae > Dipodomys > Dipodomys ordii. The sequence continues at coordinate 730,220 of NW_012267421.1, forward strand.
TCAGGAGATGACACTGTGTCCTAAAGCTCTCCCTAGCTCCAGCTTGAACAGTATAAGCTAGGGTTACTGTGTTGAATGAGAAACGCATGGAGAAGTGCACAGGGTAGTGGGCAATGTTTGCTAAGTACCTAATAGAGATGCTATGCTTATGAGTATGACTGCCTCAGTTTGGAGGGCTGTGGGGTTGTCTATATTCTTCTAGGTCTGTGCTAGGAATCAGGCCAGTGCTGTTTGGAACATCTAGAAAGAATCCTGAGAGGAGAAGGATAGGTCTGAGGGCTGTACTTGTGCTTAGGAGAGTGGATGGAGATTCAGGGAAGGGAGAGGCATAGAGGGACAGGCATAGAGGTAAAGATGTGAGCAGGGAAGGGGGTGAGGAGAGCAAGGTTGTCCTAGCTAGGTCTTATGAGCTTGTTTCCTGGGCTAGCCTTGAAACGATGACCTTCTCATATGAGCCTGCTAGGATTCCAGACACGAGCCGCCACATCCAGACACACCTACTGTTCTCTCATACTACTGGTGGCAAAGTAGGATTCGTTTCTACTAGCACTCTTGATAGTGTGTTGAGTTATCACCAAGCAGTAGGAATTTCCTACTGCTGCTGTAAGGTTATCAGTGACCATGGTGCTCTTGGTCTGCTCTTAGTGTCATTATGCGGCAGATGAATGCATTGCCTGTTTATGTTTCTCCCTGTGTATCTTTTGTGGGTCTTCTTATAATCCTTGTAATCTAGTAAGGTCGTAAGGTAGGTTGGTGGAATAGGAACTATTGGTGTGTTGAGGGGGTGTGGTGGTTTGTGTGGGTTGAGGTGGGGGCTTGGAGGGGTTGCGTTCCCTCCTCCCACTGCTGGTCCTCATTGGTCCTGGGGCCCGAGATGGCAATGTGAGGGAGACAGTGGGAGTGGGAGCAGTGCGGCAAGGAAACGTTTGGCAGCCGGAGGCGTGTTCTCACCGAGTTGTTCGGTTTGCAGCATCCTTGGCTTGTGTCACGGGTGTTTCTTACACAGGAGGTCTGGGGGTGGTTTTGTCCCTCACTCTAGCCCTTATGCTGAATGGAGTTTGAGCCAACCCCAGCCTGGCTCTGTCATGTGACCCAAGGAACAGCCAAGGCCAGAGGTGGCACATGGAGGGTGAGAGCCAGTCCAGCTGGTGCCCAGGTCTGCTGCCCAGAGGGAAAGCCCTTTTCTGCTGCAGTGCCCTTGGGGCCAGAGCAGGAGGAGGGCCGTTGTGCGTGGGAACGGCTGCTCTGCTGGCTGCAATGGGCCAAGCAGTCCCCAGGCACAGTCTGCTGGGCTTGGTTCCTGGGGCCCAGCTCAGGGCCTGCCTGTCCAGAACCAGGCCAGCCAGTGCCTCCTCTTTGCAGGCCCATCGGCATCCATCAGCCTGGAAGCCTTCCAGCTGAGGGAGGGCTGGCCAGCCTGGATGCTACCCTCTAGAGGATGTGGATGAGGCCGGCTATGGCAGTATAGGACAGAAAAGATCTGCGGGTTATTAGTCTGTCCTGGGTGCCTTGCCCCAGCCCCCTCTATACTCACCTGGAGGTAGGAATGGCACTCTGGGTTCATTTTCTATCCAGCTGTAGCTTTTCTATTGCTTGGTTGTCATAGACAGGAGAACACATCCTGCTCCTAGACGGCTTATAAAAACGTAGATTGCTGGGTCCCACCTACAGGTTTCCTCATTCTTAGGCCTGGGAGACACGGAGCTCCTGCATTCTGGCAGGTTCCCAGGTGTGTTGTTGGCCTGGGGTCCAAGTTTTGAGATCGGTTCATTCCTAAAGGGAAGGGCTATGTCTTGGATTCTCTCCTACCCCTTCAACATTTACTTCATGGGTGAGTAGGGGACCTCAATTTATGAAAAGAAGAAACCTTTGGCTGTAAAGTAAGTTTCAGTAAATTGAATATTTTTCACCTTTGAATTGTATGCTCAGATGGAGGCCTTGATCTAACAATACTGGAGCATATCCACAGAAAGACAGTGGCTTTGTCTGTCATTCTGGTGTTCCTGGTCTCAGGAGTTTTGAACATTGTGTGGAACTGGACAGAATTATCACCATGACAACCTGAGATTAGCTCTCCTCATCCGGTTCCAGGCGAGAGCTAATAGCCCTGCATTCCCTCTCAGTTCGGCCTGCCTAAGTGGAATCCGTCCCTCCCACTGTCACGATTCACTGCCACCCCCTGGCTACTTTGTGTTCAAGGTCCTAGGTGGGCACAGCTCAGAGAGCATGCAGTGCTGCTGCCGTCATGGTGCCCACCTTCCTCTGCCCACAGTGAGGCCTTTGCAGGCTAAGCCAGGAAGGTTCAGGAGGGCTGGTGTAGAATTGGGGGCAGGGAGAGGTGAAGAGGGAGGTTTAGGTGAGGAGCCAGAAGTGGAGAGGGCTCTCAAGAGATCAAGACCTCTTCTGATTTTTGGCTTTCTCTGGAAGAGGAAAGGGAAGTGGGAACTTGGTGTTGGCCTCACTTGACCGTCACCCTCCTGAAACTCATTTCTGGCTGCAGTGTTGCTGGCCTGTCCTGGTTTTCCTCTTCGTCTCTTTTGTCAGCCCCGCTTCTAAATGTTGGCATTCTTTCTTCTGGAGTTAGGCCTATTTTTTGCCTTTTTTTTGTGAGCTCCACCTCTGGTTGGATGCCCAGGGACTAAACAGAGTCCCTACAGATCATGCCTACTTCCTTTCTCTAGCTTTAGCTTGAGCTCTGGGTCCTGGATTTTTGTCCAATTGCTGTTTGGGACAATTGTCTCCTCTTGGCTCTTATCACTACCTCAAATCAAATAATATGGAGACAGAACTCTTGATTTCCAACTTGTCATTGCTTCTCACTCAGCCATCCCCACTGTGATAAATAGAACATCTGTCTATCATCCATTCTTCCATCCATCCACCCATCACTCATCTATACATCTGTCCATCCACTCACCCACCCACTCACCCACACATCCACCTCTCCAACCATCCACCTATCCACCCATCCATCTACCCTTCCACCCACTCATCCACCCATCCATCCAACCTCTCACCTACCCATCCACCTATCCACCCATCCATCCACCCACTCACCTACCCATCCACCTTCCCACCTAACCATCCACCCATCCATCCACCCACCCACCCAACCACCCATTCACCCTCCTACCTACCCATCTACCCATCCATCCACCCACCCACCCACCCATCTACCCACCAACTCATCCACCCACTCACCCATCTACCCACCCATCCATTCATCCACCACCTCCACTCACCTAAGCATTCATATATCCACTCATCTACTCACCCACCCATCCACCCACTTACTTAGCACTCACTAATCCACTCACCACTCCCACAAATACTTATCCATCTACCTTTCCTACCACTATCCATCTATCCATCCAAGCTGGAAATCAGGGTGACATCTGTAAGGTACCTCTCTGTCTCTGCTGTATGAGTCAGGACAGCCTATACTATGCTCTAGGGACAAGTCAATTTTAAAATCCAAAGACTTAGGACAATGACATTTCTTGTTTGTACATGTCATAGGCCACTGCGGTCATCAGAGGAGGGAGTGGAACTTGGCTTCTCACAGCCATCCAGAGACCCAGGATGTTTCCATTTTGGAACACAACTATGTTTATATATGGCCTGTGCATGTGATTCTGAAAGAACTGTGAGGGAAGAGAGAGGAAGGCAATAGAGGTTTTGGAGACTAATTTCTTCATCTACTTGGAATATAAGTCACATTATGAGTGAGCACTAAGCATGTCTGTCACCAATCCCCATCACTGGCATCTAGACTTCCCCACACATCTCTTTCCATCTCTTCTGCCATTGATCCACATTCAACTCTTTCATCCTCTTCTGGACCACAATAGGTCTTTTCAGGTCTTCTTTTCTGCTTTCAAAATTAGACTATGTGATTCTTGAATTCCCTTTGTGGTAGGCAGAATAAGTCCCTCTCTCATACCCTGAGGCTGCTTAGAGACAGAGTCACACCTAGTTCTCCATACCTGTGAACAACATGTGACTGTACATAGCAAAAGTGACTGAATATGCCATAAGGTCAGAACCTTGAGATGGGGAGATTATCCTGACTTAATTAGGTGGACTAACCCCCTCATACATGTCCTTACATGTGAAAGAATCATGAGATCCAGACAGGGGAGAGAAGCTTGCTGATGCTGAGCTACTGGGCTTGATGGAGAATGAGGTGGCTAGTTGACTCTGGAAAGGTGCAGTGAAGGGTTTTTTCCCTCCCGGAGCTTCCAGAATGGCAGCCCTGTCAGCACCTTGATTCTAGCCCAGTGAAGACCTTCCCAGGCCCCTGGCCTCCAGAGCTGCATGACAATAACTTGCAGCATGTGGAGACACTCACTTTGTGTATAAATCTCCAGCAGCAGCAAGAACCTAGCACAGCATCCAGCAGCCTCTCAACATTTAGCATCACATCCTTCCATGTTTCTCCAGACCCTAGGCTTGGTGAGGTCCAGACTGGGTACTTTCCTTCTCTCCTGTGTGATTCTGCAGTATGGTACAGTCTGACACATTTTTCTTAGTGTTCCTTCAGTGAACAAGGGGGAGGAAAAGGAGAAGGAAAAGGGTGAGAAGAGGAGGGAAGGAAGAAAGATGTCTTGAGATTTCCCAGCCACAACAAAACAGAGCTATGTTTTGTCTGGCATGCAGAATTGTTAGGGATGTAGATGCTGTGTGCGTTCTGTTTGGAAGGCAGGAAAATGAGTTTCTTCTCCAGTTAGAGAAACCCAAGGCTGTGTTGAGAGCCCACTGTTTGTCCTCCAGAACCAGGAGGCTGTGAACTCCTCCTGGGTCAAGGGCATGTCTTAGGACTTAGGCCCTCGGTCATGGATCTTGTTCTGGGTGTTTCTGCTGTCTGGCTGCACGGACATAAGACACAGACAGAGGGGACAGGAAGAGGTGCCAGAGTTGTGGCAGCTGGATCATTAGGGTTTCCAGGCCATGGGCTGGAGATCTTGATAGATATTCTTAGCAAATCCTAGGGGGATCTTCTCTATACTCTGGTCACTCAAACTTGGGAGTACACATAGACATCTGACCCTCCTCAATGAGAATTGTGGTAGAGGAAACAAAAAGCATGTCACAGGGTGCTGGTACAGATGCTGAGGGCTGGCCCCACCCTTTCCCTCACTTCCCTCACTTGAAAATTACAGACCTTTGTATATACCCTGTATACCTGGTGCCTAGATGGTCCCTGGCATATAAAAGGCACTTGGAAAGTTATGAGCATGCAACCCCTGCCCTGTCTACACCTCTGCTTCCAGCCCAAGATCTTTCCTTCAAGTATCCTGCCTGGCCCTGGATTCCTCCTTGCCCCTTAGCTCTGCTCACTGGATCTTAAGTCATTCCTGATCTCAGCAACATCTGCTGGCCATGGCAGATGGCTGTGCCAGGGCTTAATGTTCTGTATTACAGAAACATCTGCTGGGCAGGGCTCCTGGGGTGTGGGCTCAAGGCCATGCTCCACAGCCTTCCCAGAGTAGGCACGGGCCATGGTGGCAAAGATTTGCTTTTGGGTGTATTTCAAGGACATGGTGTCACAGCCACATGTGAGTTGGTGAAACAGTGGTGAGCAGGAATCATCCTCAGTGTCCCGACCTGGCTTTGTCTGGCTCCCAGTGTCCCTGCCCTCTCCATGCGCAGTACTCAAGAGTTCCTGCAGCATTCCCAGTACTATGAGCCATCTCGCACAGGCCAGTGCTACTGGGAGTTCCCAGGCCTGAGAGATGGAGCTTTCTGTACCCAAGCTGTGGGCATCTTCTGGTCTCAGCAACACCTAACAGTCATGACCTTGACAGAGGGACTGCAACCTCAGGAGAGCCCTCTCTAGCCTGGTGTTGGCCATATGTCCTCCAGGCCTGTCAGCAGCTGGCCACCAAGATGTCATTTCCCCTTGCAAGTCTCTAGTTCCTCCTCCTGCCTGGATTGGTCTTCCCAGGGTAGTGACTCCCAGGGGTGCTTATGAAAGTGATGGAGTTAGTGCTGACGACCCAGGGAACTTGTGCTGGGCGAACCCTAGAACTTTCTATGTATGAACTCAATTCCTGGGATGGGGCCACAGGGGTCCTGTGCTTCCCTGGCATAGAGCCCACTGCAGATTGGCTCCCTGTCTTGATATCTGACTTCTCACTCTACCTCCTCTGCTGTGCCTTCCCCCTCCCCTCATTGGCATTGCTTACCTCACAAGCATGGGGTCCCCAGGGTCTCCTCCTCCTTGCTCTTCTCACTTGATCATCTTCTTCCCCTGGGTGACTTCTCTTACCACTACCCCTACAACAGAGAAGGAGAGCTTGATGGGACTGGGTGAAGGGCAGGAGCTGAGGATACCATGTTGAGAAAATGGGATGCTCAGAGCATGGGAAGCTTTTAATTATTGGTGGTGAAGTGTGTCCATGCAGATACCGACTGTAGAGCTTATGATCCGTGGTGCAGGGCTGAGAGGACACCTTACAGAGGCATGGTTGAGGTCCTGGTAGAGGGCCCCTGACTCTTAAGCTCTGGAGGGTATGGTCCATAGGGCTCTTGGAGAAGGTGCTGGAGCTGGTGGTGGGTTGGTGGGGCAGCTTCTAGCCAGGCTGAAGTGCGAGGTAAGGGTTAGGGGGGTGTTGCGCAGTCACAGACTGCTGTGTCCAGGTTGTCTTTGGTGTGAAGAGGGACATCTCTGCAGGTAGTTGATTGTGGACTGATGGGTAACAGGGACTGGGCATAGCTGAGTGCTGCTCTCGTGTCCCTGGGCAGGGTGAGCTCCTCCAGTGTTGGCCAGGATGTCACCAGCATGTGCCATCGGTTGTAGGCAGAACATGATCCAGCCAGGGCTGATTTGTTCTTAGGAGTTTGCATCAAAGAATTCACTGTTACTGTGCTGAGAATCAGTACAAGGTGAGGAAGATGATCAGACGGGAAAACAGCAGTGGTAAGAGAGAGAGGGAACAGTAAGCAGAAGGGGTCAGAGACTCCTGTACCCCAGATCTGAAAATCCAGTCCTCAAGATTTCCCACACCCCCAGATCTGAAAATCCAGTCCTCAAGACCTCTGTGCCTTCAGATCTAAAAATCCAGTCCTCAATCAAGATCAAGCTCTTCCTCTTCTTCACAGCCCACGTCCAGCTAGCCACCAAGCCTTATACCTCCCTAACGCCCTTCAGTGTGTACTTCCCTTCCTCTCCCTCAGTCTGCCCCTGTGACATTGTGCTGGCCTTCCTCATCTCTTCCCACTCCATGCCCTTCCACAGTTCCAGCCTTGGCATACAGGCTGCTGCCTGAATGGCTTTCTCCTCCTGTCAGCTCCTCTTCCAAGAGCCAGCTCTGTGCCAGCTCCTGGCTCCAGGCCTTGTGGTAGGCAGGTGGGGGTGTGGGGCACAGCCTCAGGCTGGTTCTGGGTCTCCCTGTAGGTGGGGAGGACCTATTGAGGAAGAGCTGAGGCCAGACACAGAGAGAGGGCAGGATGGGAGGCTAAAGAGGAGCAGGGGCAGGAAGATGAGGTTCCAGATATGGCCTCTCACCCTCAGAGATCTAGTACTAGCCTGGCACTTCCCTGTCTCCAGGAGTATGAGACCAGCCTGCTACCTCCTGGTCCCAGAACTGTGGGGCTGGGACCTGTGGAGGCAGAGAATCAGATGAGCTCCTGGGGTCTGTATTTCTCCTCTTCTCTGAGAAGTCTTCCAGGTCCATCTCTGAGCCTCCTTCAGATAGGAAATCTGGCTTTCCTTCAAGCTATTAACTGCCAGGACCTTGCAGCGTCTGGCTTGTGCGTGGTGCTCACAAACTGATGTGTATGTGTGCGTGTGCAAAGGGTGCATGTGTGAGTGTACATGCATGGTATGTGTAAAGCACATATATAAGCATATGTGTGTGGGGTGCATAGGATGCAGGCATGAAGCACATGTGATGCATGTAGGGTATATGGTAAGTATGTGCATGCATAGTACATGCATGAACACAAATGCAGTGTGTATGGATGCCTACATCTGTGGACATGTGTGTCACATACCAATGACTGGGCATGGCATATGTGTGTATATGGGCATATGGTATATGTGTGTACCATGATTGTCTCCCTGTAGGCTGCCCTGGCATGTGGGACAACATCACGTGTTGGAAGCCTGCCCACGTAGGAGAGATTGTCCTGGTCACCTGCCCTGATCTCTTTCGAATCTTCAACCCAGACCAAGGTAGGTAGCCGAGTGTCTCTCTGGTTGCTCTGGGCCAACCTGGACTCAGATTTGGCCCAGGCCCTAGGATGAGCTACTCACCAATCCGATCCTGGGGATCGGACCCTCCTGAGACAGATGGTCAGGAGCCCCTGCTCCAGAGGGAGTGTGCTGGAGATGGGAGGTGGAGCCCCTGCTCCAGAGCATGTGTGCTAGAGATGGGACGTAACTTAGGCTCATGTGAGCATTGCTATGATCCTCTGAGCTACACCCTCAGGCATGGAATGGGGGCCAGATCTCCTGTTCACTCTTGTACCCCAAGTCCCTGGTCTAGTCTACCAGATGGGAATGTGGCATGGTGGCTTCCTCCCAGAGGTCTCTGGATAGAATGATGTCCACATGTGGACTCTCAACCTAGGACTAGACTCATGTTGCATAGTTAGTGTTAGCTGCCATTAGAGGACACACAAATGACAGGCACACATACTCAGACATCCTCAGATGAATAAGATTGTGGACAGATAACAGGAACACATGATCAGATGTCCTCGGATACATAGGAGTGTGGCTGGCCAACATACTTGTTGGCAAACAAAGCATTTTCTTGATCACTGACGGCTGTGAGGTGTCTGTAAGGGCCCAAGATAGGAGGCACTGGTGGTTTTGTTCTCCAGGGACTCCTAGCTGTAGTTTGTGACCCTGGATGCTGGCTTGGCAACAGATTTACAACAATGACATCTTCTTGTGAGAATCCTGGTGGGGGTAGCCCTTGAGGAGCTGACTTTGAGCATGTCTGCCTTTGGGGTCTCCAGATGCTACTGAAATGATGAAGGGAGGAGGTCCAGAGAAAGATTTAGGAGCCTGTGGGGTAGGCACAGAGCTGAGCTGCATGGTGGATGCAAGATGCTCTGCCCAAAGGCAGGGATCACTGATGGTTCCAGACCCATGAGCGGGTCATCCTGTCAGAGTCTAAGAAGCACTGGGAGCAAATTCACATCGACACCTCATACTCCAGCCTCTAGGGAAAGGGACCTGAAGGAAGCATGGGGAAAGACAGTGGCAGGTGTTGGGTCACAGGCTTCTGTCTCTGTTCTTCCATCTCAAGACCTTACCCTGCTTTGCTACCCACTACTGCTACTTCTCAGACCTCCTGCCAGCCCAGAAGGTGGGTGACTTCCTAGCTCTCTCAGCCCCAGGGCATGGGGACTGAGCAATTTTGGAAGAGATTGGTAGGGAAGTGCTGGAGAGAGGCCCCATGAATGGAGGTACTGTGGCCCAGTAGCTGCCTGTCATTCAGCTCTTTCCTAAAGCAGTCTTTTACACACTAACTTAATCACTTCTGTGTGAGTTGCTTTCATTCAGCCATTTATTTAAGATTTGTTGAGCATCTACTCTTGGTCAGATTCCCTGCCAAGATTGCTTCTTTTCAACCACAGCCACCACAAAAGACAAAATGAATTCACAGTAAAGTAAGATTTCCTTTACAGGCCCTTCCTCTGCCCCTCCTTCCGCCAGTGCCAGAAATGTTATTTACACCTGTTCCTAATGGCTCATTAAGGCAGAGTCTTTAGCACCTCTGTTCACAGGCTGACTGGAGAGAGTTGCCCTCCTCCTGGAAGGGAGGGAGGGAGTGCGACTTCCCATTTGCTTTCTCAGTTCCCAGGAAGTCAGGCAGCAGTGTTGGCTCTGTGGGGTTTTGGAGATGCTGGCGAAGTGGGGACTTTCTTCCCCTTACCCCTCTTCTCCCTTTCCCTCCTCCCCATTCTCTCCCTTTCCCCCTTCTCCTTCCTCTTCCTTCTCCCTTTTCTCCCCTCTTCCCCCTCCTCCTGGAACACAGCTCTGTGCTCTGGAAGTGGAGGTAGAGGTCTGCTCTGCCTGATGGGCCCAGCAGGGCTCTCCTCAGAGTTTTGGGATGGGGAGGGGGAAGAAGTGGTAACTAAGAACAGACCCCAACTCCAACCTCTGCTCACCTCTACATTCTGTCTCTTTTTCTCTGCTGCAGTCTGGGAGACGGAAGCCTTCGGTAAGAGGAACCTTGGTGAGGACAGATTACTGTCCATTTGTCCATCCAGCAGGAGCTCAGCCTCAGGAGGCCCCAGGGGCGGGTGGAGTAGCTGGCCAGGTTCCTCAGGGGTCCTATCTGTCCCTCCTCCCTTTCTTCAAACCAACTTAATACTCCTGGCAGCGGGGCTTAGGAAGAGGGACACAGCCCTTGACTTATTCAGAGATCGAAAGTCACTGGTACAGGGTTAGAACATGTGTCTGCTTGTCTGCAGAGTGCATGTGCATGCACACATGTAGGTCTTCACTGGGCATAGACATCAATGGCTGAGAAGCTAGACTGTGTATTCAGTGAGCAAGAGAACGGAGGGACCTGGTGGCATGGTGCACAGCTGAACTCTGAAGAGGCCAGGGCATGGAGGTGGTGGAAACAAGATTTTAGGTTGAGAGGAAATGTGGGTTTGTTGCCAGAGAAGCATGGACTTGGTGTGAATGGGAATAGAGATTGGTCTTGGATAGGAAGGGGGTATCCAGAGTGACATGGACAGGGAATAAATGGGAATGGAGAGTAGAGAGAGAGAGGAGGGAATTGGGGATAGACTTTGGTATCCTGGGTTCCCTTTGATGAGGAACAGGCTTAGAGCTGAGGTAGAGTGTTGAGTGCCAAAGAAATCCCAGGCCTTGGACCCACGTTGTTCTTTGTTGTTTTCTATTCCCCCTTTCCTCCTCACCTGTGGTCTCTTCCATCCTCCTGGTAGTGGCCATGGCAGCTCTCACCAGCGTGCGATGGAGTTGCAGACCATCCTGAGCACCACACACCCTCAGCCCTAGTGAGATGGTGCTGGGAGGCCCAAATGTCAGAGGGGGAGTGGCTATTTGTGGGGGGCTTCCTTTGACCCAAGTCCAGCCTCTCCATACCAAGAGAAGGCTTAGCCCTGGCAGGTAAACAAAGAGCAAGGCAGCAAGCCCATTAACCAAGCATTATGATACATGTCCAGTCAGTGTTTTTGCAGGTGTTGGGTTTTGCTGGCTCTGACCCCTTAGTCCTCTCAGATGTGGGAGATGGTCTGGGTGGCTGGAGGCTTCCAGACTTCCCTTGTAGGCTGGGCTCTGCCTTCTGCAGCTGTGTGCTCCCTGATAGAGCTACAGGTTATGTCCATGAAAAACATACTTGAATGCACAGGTAGAACGACGTCAGAAAAGCTGAGTATTTAGGAAATCCCTTGCAGACCCCTAGTAAGGGGTCCCTGAGTTCTGTGGTCCCTGATGAATCTGAACCCCCAGAGGTAGAACACACCTGTTGCCTGTGCCACAGAGCCCCATAGGCTTGCTAGCACACAGAGGCTGGGCCTCACCGTGGGCTCTGATTCAGTGAGTCTGGGTAGGGTCTGAGTGTGCCCAGCTAGCCAGGCTCCCAGAGTGGGTGGGGGGGCCCGCTCTGGGGAGGATGCCCACTTTGGGGACCACTACCCTGAAATTCTATGCTCCTCAGAGTTGCCAGGACAAAACTGTCTCCTGAAGCCAGGGCTTCACTTGAGGGTTTTGACAGCCTGATGATTTCTGTCAGAGCAACATTCTATAGAGCAGGTCTGGGAACAAAACGTTTATACTTTCCTGAGCCCACACTGGGTTATAAAAAGAAAAAAAGAAAGGAGAAAATAAAAGAAAGGAAATGGCTTTTCTCTGTAGGACACTTAAAAAAAATGTTTTCAAAGCAGCATTTCTTTTCTCTTCCAGCTGGCTTCGTGGGTAGGGCAGAGAGGAAATGAGGGGTAGGAGGGGCGGGGAGAGGGGAGAGGGGGGAACTCAGCCGAGGTGCAGGCTCCTAGGACTTCCGGAGGACTGGGACAGAGGTTGCCAGTGGCAGCCCCCCGGGGGCAGATTCCCTGGAAAGAGGGCCAACCTGGCATGAAGCTGTGGGAGGGCAGCAGCGAGCTCCTTCCTTATTCCTGGGCCTGCTCACTGCCTCCCCAGTCTGTGCCCTGGTAGAAGCAATGGGAACCAGGCTCTCCTCTCCTGCAGAACTCTCTTGCCTGGCAGGGTCTCTCCTCTTCCTGCTTGCCCCAGGAAGTCTGTTTGCGACTCTCTTGGATGAGGACATCTGGCCTTCAATCTTCTGTCTCAGCGAAGAGAGGAGGCAGATTGGAAAGGCAGAGAGTCTTCCCCTCCCCTCCTATCCTATGTCCCCCAACCCCCTGCCTGCCTTGTGTTTTGTCTCTTCCATGAGCTCCCCAGAAGCATCCTCTGTCACTGAGGGGACAGGTTGTTCAGTAGCATGTGTGCAAGCTCCTCCTCCCGCTTTAGGCATGCGTCTCCTGTTCAACTCAATTTCTTGTGAGAAGATGAGCCTCCCCTGAGTGGAGAGGTGGGAAGTGCCTGGAAGCTAGATGTCTATCAGGGCCTGTCTACCCTCTCCTTTGGATATGAGAGACGTTCCCTTTTAAAGGCCCATTGAAGGAGAATGGCATAGCAATCTTCAGAGGCTAAAACTGCCCCTCGAACAGCAAGAACCAGCCTGAACTATGGGGCAGCAGTGCCTGCCTTTTAGTGGCCCATAGTTACCCTCCTCTCGTTTCCACAAAATGGGCTGGAACGCAAAAGAAAATTAAGACATATTAGTGACAGGAAAAAGACCACCAAACTCTGAAAGGCAAAACTTAAGAAAACCTGAACATGCATGTCAACAATGTTGCACTGGGTGGGTGAGTGGGAGTCTGCGCCTGTCAATCCAACAGGCCAGCCACATGACTCACAGGTTTTCTGATGGGAAATCTTGTCTGCAGTGGCTGGGCTCAAGAGCTGCCAGGGACCCAGCCTTGCTGTAACCTTCATGGTTTGTGGGCTCACCCTGGATCCCAGAGCCCTGGTGAAAGTCTCTGGCCTGGGGGGTGAGGGTCAGCAGTCTGCAGTCATGGTTAGCACAGAGGTTGGTCTGCACACTGCATGATGTGCTGAGCTAGGGCTTGGGAGGCCTCTCTCTCTTTCTTGGTGAACATTTGGGAATTTTCTAGAAGGGATGCAGGCATGTTAGAAGCACAGGCTCAGAACTTTGCCCTGGTTAAGGGCTACGCCTGCCCTTTGCTCCTCTACCTCTAGAACCTTAGTGAAGGTTGAGCTCCAGGTTCAGAATCACTGACCCTTGAGCCTCCCAGCAGGGCCCTAGGCTACTTATGAAGGTGTTTTGCAAATGAGTTTCAGGGTTCTCTTTAGTCTTTCAAACCTAGTGCCTTACTGGAGTTTTCCTGTCGACACAGATGCAGGAGTGGTGAGCCGGAACTGCACAGAGGATGGCTGGTCTGAGCCCTTCCCACATTACTTTGATGCTTGTGGGTTTGATGACTATGAGCCTGAGACTGGGGACCAGGTAAATGTCAACACCTGTCCTCCATAAGTTCCTGCTGTATATAGACAGTGGTCTGGAGTTCCTGCTGTATACCAAGCCAGAAAGAGTAGGATGTTTATCTACCCCACTGGGGCTGAGAAGCCCTGAGGTGCCACCAACTATGGGTTCCCCACACCTTGGCTGCTGTCATTGGCTTTCCCAGAAATTGAGGGATTAATTCTGGGGTATGGGGCTTCCTGAACCCTTCCCCAGGCTCAGCTACTCTCTATTCTCACTAATCAGCACACTTTCCTTCAACATGCTCAGTATGTACTGAGCATGCACAGAATGCCAGACCACAGGCCCTATGCAGAGGAGACTAAGCAGCTCTACCAGCTGCCAGTAGAAGGGGCTTTGGGAGGCAGGGCTGAGGGAGGGGGACCTGGGCCTGGAGATGGGCAAGCCTGGCTTGGAGGCTGGGTACAGGTCCTGGGGGCCCATGTCTGTCCCCATGTGGTGGCTGGTGGCCTACAGCAGGCCCTGCACAGAACCTTATCCTGTGTTCCCCAGGACTATTACTACCTTTCGGTGAAGGCCCTCTACACGGTCGGCTACAGCACCTCCCTTGTAACCCTTACCACTGCCATGGTCATCCTGTGCCGTTTCCGGTGAGATCCCCAAAATGTTCCAGCAAGTGTGCTTAGAACCCAGCCCCTGTGTCAGCCCTTGGAAGGTCCCCTGACCTCTAGCATGGCAGGTGGAAATCTGACTTCTGTGAGAGCAACTGACCTATCCAGGGTCACACAGCCAGGTGGAGGCTGGGCAGGACACCTGCCTTGCTTGCTTTGATCTTCCTGTTCTACATAGACAGAAGCTGCAGAAGGGAGCTGGAAGCCAATGAGGGTGGAAAGACAAGAAAGGGGTTTGTTGAGCGAGGTGGGCACCTTATTGAGATGAGCCATGAGTGGACTCCAAGCAGTTCCGAGTGGAACTTCCGGTGTGGAAGCTATGGACTTGAGGCTGAGGGGGGGCAGTGGCACCGCAGAGGCTTGGGGTCAAGTCTTCTTCCTCCCTGGCCATCACCTAGGAAGCTGCATTGCACCCGGAACTTCATCCACATGAACCTGTTTGTGTCCTTCATGCTGAGGGCCATCTCTGTCTTCATCAAGGACTGGATCCTGTATGCTGAGCAGGACAGCAATCACTGCTTCATCTCCACCGTGAGTGAGCCTGGGACCTCAGGGATGCTGCCTACACTCCCGGATCCTACACCCCCCGGGACCCCTATAGACAGGACCTCTATTCCCAGGGACTCCTGCAGACAGACCATTTACTCCCTTACCTCCCTCCCCCAGCAGCCCCAGTCTCCCTATATTTGCTGTTCCAATGATCGAGGAAGCCTGAGCAAAGTCACCAGGCAGTCATTAGTAGACCACATGTGATGTCACCCCAGACACATTCCTTCTCTCATACTAGGTCTTGTACTGGGAGCACATTCCAGGAAGGTCAGGCAGGGATTTAAGGTTCACTTCACCAAGGAGGAAACTAAGGGTCAGAGGGGTCTTAGTTGTTAGCCAGCTGTGTGGCCCCTATCATTCACCTGATCATTATCTGTGGTCTTTCCACAGACCTCGCTGTCATTCACTGGTCACTGGCTGTGGTCTTTTCCACAGAGCAGTGTGGAGTCCAGGGTCTGGCTGGGAGGGTATGCTTAAAGTCCCTCTGAGAAGAGATTTCTGGGGACCAGGGTATTTTCCCCTCTACCTGTGAGGGATCCAGCTCTTCATTTCACAAGGAGCCTTCTTTAGGGATCTCAGGCTACCCTGGTGGGGCAGAGGGGCCTGGTGCCCTGTGTCTGCTCTTTCATGCTTGTCTGTTTTGCCTCTCTGAGAAACTTCAATTCATAGGATGCTGCAGAATCAGGTCTGCCATCCAGGAGCATTGAATCCTCAGGTGTTCATGGTGTTGGTGCATGAGCAGGTGGGAAGTGAGGGGCCCCAGGCCTTGCCTCTGTCCTGCAGGGCCTGATTGCCTGGGTTTGCCTGGAGACAGGCAAGAACTTACCCCTCCTGATCTGTTGCCCTGCAGGTGGCCTGTAAGGCTGTCATGGTTTTCTTTCACTACTGCGTGGTGTCCAACTACTTCTGGCTGTTCATCGAGGGACTGTACCTCTTCACGCTGCTGGTGGAAACCTTTTTCCCAGAGAGGAGATACTTCTACTGGTACATAATCATTGGCTGGGGTAAGTTACCACTGCCCAGCATGGGTTCTGGCTTGAGGCCCATCTGAGGTGTTGGTCCTGGCTCCAGGGGGTGCAGCTGAGAACGGAGCTCTGCCTGATTTGATGGCCACCTGTCTTAGCTGCACCCCTTTGTTTCAATGCCCATGGGGGTCACCATGGGCAGAAGCTCTACCCTAGAAACTCTGCCAAGCAACGAGGCAGCACAAGTCCTGTCCCCAGCTGAGAATGGGAGGTGCACACCTTGCAGAAAGCCTGAGTGTGAGGGATAGTGAGGGCCCAGGAACTCTCAGTGCTAGGGGACCCAGGCCCTTTGCTTGTTTTCTCAGGAACTCCTACTGTGTGCGTGACGGTGTGGGCCACTCTGAGGTTCTACTTCGATGACACGGGGTGAGTGTAACCCTGGGGCCTTCCCCCAGGAGGACTGCCTGGAACTGCCTCACAGGAACTGCCTGGCCACCTCTCTAGACTCAGGTCCCCATGGAAGCTCCGTCCTGGTACCAGCTGAATCCTGGCCCCATGTGGGTCTTAGGCATCTCAGCAGGGAAGCCAGCAAGATGAACAAGATTTCTGAGATTTCTCTGACCTGGCTGTTCAGAGAATCTGTTTTTCTCTTGGGCAATGGGGAGTAAGGTTGAGGGTGGGGCCATATCTCAAGGGCTTCTGGTCCACAGGGGAGACCAAGGACCCCACGACTTCACAGAGGAGTGGAGGGAAAGGGTGACCAGATGAAAGGCTGTACAGCCAGGGCCTGGCCTCTGCAGCACACAGAGCTCACCTAGGAAAGCCAGCCCCTCCTCAGGAGCTGGATGGAAGACGGAACAGACCCCAGCTAGCTGGGCAGTGTTCTGAAGATGCCTGGGCTGACCCCTGAACATGACTCTCTTCTCTCTGCCCATCTTTCAGCTGCTGGGATATGAATGATAGCACAGCTCTGTGGTGGGTGATCAAAGGCCCTGTGGTTGGCTCTATCATGGTGAGTGTCCGTGGGTCAAAGAAGAGGGTTAGAAATGGACCTGGGCAGAAGGGCATGGAAGGAGGGAGCTGGAATGGTCAGCACAGACTGGCTTTCTTCTCCTCATGTGGCATCGTATCCTGCAACATGGATAGACAGATGGCTCAGCTCCTCCCCTATCGGGGCATAGGTACTACCTGTATGATTTTTCAGATCGAATCTCAGACTTTACATTCAGAACCAGCCTTGGATCATGATCCTTTACCCACTGCCTAGCTGGGGTTATAGGCATAAGCCATCACACTCAGCTTGCATTCTGAACTAGAGCCTGGCTAACTTTAGCGCAGGCTGGCTTTGAGCTGTAGTCTTCCCATCCCCACTTCCTGTGATGCTGGAATTAATAGAGGTACACACTTCCTCACTGAATGCCTTTGGGACATTTTTACGCTTACTTCCTTGTTCTTGTTAGGTTTACATCTAGGAAGTCCCCCAGTTTGGGCTTGTATCGGGTCTAAGGACATTCTTTCATTGTATTTTCGGATGGGTTACTGCAAATGTTTAGGTAAATTATTGGCTTTTGTTTTTTGTTCTTTGCTTCAGTATGTTCCTGAAATTTCTTACTAGTTCTTACCCCTTTTAATGTGCTTCACATGGGATTTCTCTGCAGAAAATTATATAACCCTTAAATAAAAACAGTTTTTGCCCTTCCTTTCCAACATTTGTCCCTTTTGTTCCTGTTTTGACTTTGGTGTTTGGCAGTTACTCTGCACTGTATTGGGAAAGTCTCCCTTCCTGGCTGGTTTTAGTATTTTTTAGCCCAATCATGGGCTTGAACTCAGAGTGTGGGTGCTGTCCCTGAGCTTTTGTGTTAAAGGCTAGCACTCTACTTCTTGAGCCACAGCTCTACTTCTGGCCTTTTGCTGGTTAGTTAGAGATAAGTCTCCAAGAATTTTCCTGCCTGGGCTGCTTCAATCCTGGGTCCTCAGATCTCAGTCTTCTGAATAGTCAAGATTACAGGCATGAGACACTGGTGCCTATGTTTTTTTTGTTTTGTTTTTTAAAGTCAAGCAGAAATACTGACTTTTATCAGTTGTGTCCTGGATACACTCACTGACATGGTCACACTCTTTAGTGATCAACATTTACAATATTTCAGTTATTTCACTGTGAACAGTGCCACATGGAATGCATTTGTACCTAGCCTTGAGCATGTGTGTCTATATCTTTAGAAGAAACTTTTGCAAGTGGGATTTCAGGGACAAAGATGCATGTATTTAACATTTTTGAAGATGGAAAATTGCCCTCTGTGGCCCAAGTACAGGACGCTAACTTCTAATAGTTCTGTCTTTGCTGATGTTTCTGCACCAAACTATTTGCTGCCTTCTAGGGGACAATGGAAACTTACAGTTTCAACTCATATTATGACAAATATTTGTAGTTTTTTTTGTGTGCATTCCTTGGATGAAATCTTTGTCACTATGATCTGTTTGCTCTTTTAGTACCTTGCTAAATTACTTACTAATAGGTTGCTTAAAGTTTTTGCATTGATCTTCCTAAATGCTGTGTGTGTGTGTGTGTGTGTGTGTGTGTGTGTGTGTGTGTGTGTGTGTGTGTGTGTGTGTGTGTGTGTGTGTGTGTGTGTGTGGTGTTATCCTTGCTTTTAATTTATTTTTTTTGAGACAGTGTGTAACCTGGTTCCTTCTCATGCTGGGCTTATTATAGGCATGCAGTGCTATGCCTGGCTTTTCTTGTCTGGGTTTTTTGTTTGTTAGCTGGATTTTGTTACCCTTTTAGGTAAACAGAGATTGTCTTTTGATTTGCTCTGAAACAATTAAGCAGCATCTCTTCTTTTGAAGTTCACAAAATTATTCTGGCCTGATGCCTTTTAATGCATATATCTTTGAGTACTTTTAAAATTTCCAAGGCTGTTGCTTCAACTGAGATTTTTGGTCAGCTCCACATTCTCTTACGATGTAAAACATATCTCTTGTCCTCTTTCTCACCCCTAAATTTGTTGAATCGTATTTTCTCCTTTTGGATTGAGAAGCACTTGCTGAGCTAATTGCAGACATGTAGCAGGGAACAAGAAGGACAGAGGAGGAAGTATGTGTCACCTGTCTGAAGGTCTAAAGAAACAAAGGAATGAAACCAACATTAAATATTTTCATGGATCAAGGCTCTTATTTTGTCCAATTTCTTTCTTAGGACTTTTTACCTGTGCTCATTTCCTTCTTGTATATGTTGAATTTGTGGTGAGCTTTTCCTGGGTTTGTTATTTTTCAGCAGCTATTATTTTTTTAGTTAGATTGGCTTTAGGTTCTCAGTCTTTTTCTCTAAGGATGGCTTTGGCTGCACCCCAAAGCCATCCCCGTGCAGTCTTGTGTTGTTCCTTGTTTGGTTTCTATTTATTTGCTCCCAGCCTCTGCCTCTCCTTCTCTACACACAGCTTCCCACTTTGTTGAGAAAGCCTTTGTGTCAGATCTCTGGAGCAGGCAAGTGCTGCAGCGTGCAATTAGCAAAGCCTCTGCCTGTCCCCACTGCCTCCCCCCACGTCGTGACTCTGATCTTGGAGTTTCTTTCTGTTTTTATTAGACAAAGTATGGTTGTGTAGCTCAGGCTTGCCTCAAACACATGCTTCTCCTCAAATACATGTGCACCTCAAGCTCGAAGTGCTAGGATTATAGGTGTACATGACTATGCTCAGATGAACTTGGAGAAGGTTTTCCAGAAGAGGCTGTTACCTCTGAGGTTGCCTCTTCTTCTCTTTCAAGTTTTGGCTTTTCTATCACCCCAGTCCTACTTTCTTTCTCTTTCCAGAAACTGCTCACTTGTCTGGATTATGCATGACAGTCTTTGTATTCCTGGGGACCTTTGGTCCTTTACTTCCATGGCTCTGGAGGAGCCTGAGATGGGGTATATGAGGCTGCCATCAAGATGCTGCCATCTTGAATTATAAATCTGGGTAGGATCTTGAGTGTCCTGGGGAATAAATTGCCAGGGGGAGCCTTGCCCACAGTCATTTCCACCTACTGCTCTTTGCTCTACAGGTTAATTTTGTGCTTTTCATTGGCATCATCGTCATCCTTGTGCAGAAACTTCAGTCTCCAGACATGGGTGGCAACGAATCCAGCATCTACTTGTAAGTACCACCGTGTGAAGCCATTTCTGACTGCCTTGAGGGTCCCACATGAGGCTCCCAGGCAGGATGAGGTGTGGGCCTTGCTGACTGGATGCGCTAGCTTCCTGATTAAAGTGCCTCTGAAATAGAGTTGTCCTTCCCAGACCCTCCCAAATTCCAGCCAATCCAGAAGCTTCTCATCCATTGCATGGAAGGGGAATGGCAAAGAGAAAGAGATGACAGAGCTTGTGGGACTCTTGAAAAATTAAAGTGGAAAACATCACAGTCCCTAGGGTAACTAGGGACTTGATTGTTTGGAGATGTGTTTCCTTTGGGGATACTGGTTCTGTGGGAAGCTTGTGAGCACCATTGGGTACATAGATGCCTGACAGGGCCCCACCCCGCCCATTGTGTAGATGCCCATGAGGGCCATTGACCTGTCAGTTGGGTGGTGTCCTCACTGGGGTAGGCTGGAAGAGGATTCATTCTCTCCTTCACTTTTCCTTTAGGCCAGCTTCACCTCCCACTTCCTTAGCTCCCTCCTCCTCAGACTGAGGGATGTCTGCTTCATTTGTGGATATTGGGTTTAAGGACATCTCTTACCATGAGGCGTTCTCCACTTCAACAGCCATTAGATTCATAAATAGTATGTTTGGAGTTGACTCTAGAAGCTTGTTCCCACAGGATGTGCCCCTCCCTTCCCATCTTGAAATCAGACAGAGTACGTCCCCTCATGTTGCTGTCCTCCAAAATTGGAGCCTCCCCTCATCTTGCTGGCCTTTAGAACTGGAGCTTGCTCTTCACTTTACTGTTCTCCAGAACTAGAGCATCCCCAGCCAGGATGCTGAGGGGGAAGGCTGGTGGCTCCATGTGGCTGGCTGGAGATGTACCACAGGTGGCTCTTGCAGCTTGACAGGAGCTGTGGGATTCTCACAGAATACTTAGTGCCTGGTTCTGTCTTCATCAGACACCCTAACATCTTGATGTCTGTCCAGGAAGAATGAGTTGGGTGGCAGTGAGGCCCTGGAAGAGCCTTCCCTAGTCCCCTAGCCACTCTCTGGGGATAGGTGGGAGGAGGGTTGGATCGTTTAGTGATGAAGACCCTGGTCCTTCCTTGGGCTCCTTAGGGAACCCTGGGGGAAGTGGAGCTTGCTCTTGGCCTGCCTGGCCAGCCTGGCCAGCCTGGATACCTCTCCAATCCCAAGGGGGCTGGAGGTGAGTAGTGATGGGGACAGTTAGCCTAGCATCTGGGCAGTTTACCACATTTTCTCTGCCTTTACAGTCATACATTGGAAATGATGGATTTCTTTTTCTCAATATACTGTCCATTTTCCTATGCTTTTGTAAGTTTTTACCATCCTTCTTTTCTATGTGTCTATTCCATGGTAGGAAATTGTTACATTAATGAAAATCAGGATGTGTTGGTTGGGACAGCCCTCTGCCACTACCTGCCCTGCCCTACAGAGATGGAGTCTCTTTCCACATCTCAGAGAATCACAAAAGAGGGCCCAGCTCTCCCTCAGTTCACTGCCCAGTGAACTATGAACCTATATCTTTGTGTCCAGATTCAGTTTCTCCTGTTGATTTTGGTCTGGTTCTTCACTGACAGTCTCCTCTGGTATTTGGTCCTGGGGGCAGCTCAGACAGACTGGAACCCTGGAACTCTCTGGAACTCTTCTGGCTTCAGTCTCCTCTCCTTCTAGGGCGGGTTTGTTTTGTCTTCTGAAGACCCCAGGACTTCTTCCCTGGCTGGGGTCTTCTAACTCGCTTTCTACCCCCCTCCCAGCATTTCCAAGGACACACATATAGGGACTCAGCCTTGGTCAAAACAAAGCTGGTTACATTTAGTCAGCTTGGACATCCTATTCTGGGTAGTATAGTCTGTTATATACAGAAAGCCAAATGTCTGCTGGTCTTAAGTTCCAGAGATGAAAAATTCAGATGTATAAGTATGTAAGCAAGGTGGAGGCTGAGGTTAGATAAGAGACCAGCTTGATTTGTTGAATTTAGCCACATGCCTGGGTGTTTCCAGGGATTGGGAGACCCTGTTGGCAAATAATCCAGTAATGCTAGCAACCAAGAACCCTTGATAGGGACCTACAACACTTCATAGAAGCCGACAACACTTGATAGAGGCCCAGAATACTTGACAGAAACTGAGAACATTTGATAGGAACCAAGAACACTGGATAGGGACTGAGAACATTTGATACAAGTGAGAACACTTGATAGGGACCCAGAACACTTGATAGGGACCAAGAACACTTGATAAGGATCCAGAACAGTTGATGGGAACCAAGAATACTTGATTGACACTGAGAATACCTGATAGGGACAGGGAACATTAGGTAGGAACCAGGAACACCTGGAAGCACTCTCCACTGATTGGTGCCTATCCATACCCACCAACACCCAGTGAGTCTGGATTGCTGAGTGAGGTGTTGTGAGATAGACCCCGCCCCCCAGCCTGCAGGAGGGAGGGAACTATAGCTGTGGTGTGGGTAGCCATGTGCCCAGACTTGCTCACAACTCCCTCTCTGGCCTCAAGTTCTCCATGCTGAAAGCTGGGACTGACCTAGCACATGACTTAGGCCTCCTGGAAGAAGAGACCCTAGTGGCCTTCAGCCCTATGTGGAAGTGTTGAAGTGCCAGTGCAGGGGAGTTGGCCTGAGGAGGGAGGGGCTGCATCTGCATGGGGAGGAGGGCAGAGCCTGGGGGTGGGAGGCTGGAGATGGCAGATGTGGTGGGAAAGGGAGACCCCAGGGCCGTGCATGGGCTCCCAGGTTGTCCCACAACAGTTCTCTGGTTTTTTCCTCTGTTTCCAGAACAAACTTAAGCCTGGGAGTCCCCAAGAAAGCCCGAGAGGACCCCCTGCCTGTGCCCTCAGACCAGCATTCACCCCCTTTCCTGTAGGTTGGTTCCAGCTGCTCAGATAATAAGGGCTTGTCTTCTTTCCATAGACCACCATGACTCAGAAGCACCCACTGGGGTGTTGGGCCCTGCAGGGGCCAGCGGTGCCCAGCTTGCCCTCATCGCACCTGCCTGACACTCTTGGTAGAATGACTGGCCAGCCGTGGGTTCAGGGGCTGTATCAGGGCTCAGGGAGACTTGAATGTGGGCAGAAGTTAGCAGGGAAATTTCAGCCTGGGGCAGCAGGGCTGACTTCTGGTACAGGCAGGGCAGGGCGGGGCAGCCACTGCTTGAGGACCAAGGTTTCCCTATGCACTGCCATGAAGCCCTCCAATTATGAAATGGGAGGATGGAGGTTTTTAGGTGATGGACCTGTGCAGCCCCACCTTGCAGACTTTCTCTGGGAGATAAGCACTGGCAGCCACCTCTTAAGCCTGGAAAATTAAGCTTCAGGGGAATGGAGCCAGGGCCTCTGCCCACAGTCCAACTGTTCATCTTCTATCTTCCATTGCACCTGCCACAAGCCATCCCTGCAGGTCCTGTCAGGGGAGGTGGTAGGTGTCATCACCCTCATTTTGAAGATGGAGAAACTGAAGCCCAGCTCGGGGCAATGACATCACCTAAGATCACATAGCAAGTCAGTGGCCTGGCTCCCCATGGTAAGAGAACACAGAGCTACTGGTCCAGAGCTCCCTGAGGCAGACTTGGGGGTGGGCAGGGAAGCTCACAGGATCTATGGAGCCTCATGCTGCAGGTAGAGTGCTAAAGCTCCAGGGAGTACTTCCTGGGGATGGGGCGGGGCTCTGGGGTGTACAACATCCTAGCCCCTGGAGCTCCCAGTGGGATTTGTATTCTGTGGACCACCAGGGGTTCAGCCGTTTGCAGATCTCAGGATCAGAGTTGAAGGTGGTGGTGTGTGCGTGCCAAGGGCCTCCATAAGCCTCAGTCTTGCTGGGTGCTTCCTAGAGAGTGTGCCTGGCCACAGAAGTATTCATGGCATTTGGTCACTATAGAAACCTTGTGCTGGATCCCTGGGGATAGATGGGAGTGGCTAGGCTCAGCATGGCTTCGACCTTCCCCAGGCACACAGCACAGTTGTCCCAGAGCTGGGCCTGGAAGCCAAGGCTCTGTGATTTGCAGAGAGAGGCTTCAAGGGGAGCAGGGGGCTCCTGCCTCTGATTTAGACTGCTTTTTAGGCAGCTGCACCCGACCCCCTTGTCTGAGGTTCTTGTCTTCCCTCAGAACCAGCTCAGAGCTGACCTCCGCAGCCCCAGGCCCCTCTCTTCCTGTGGATGGAGCCTCCTTTCCCTTTCTCTAATTGTCCTGAGACTCTCGCATCTTGGTCTTTCTCACGCTCCTGGGTTCCTGGCTCTGCTGCTCTGCCACCGGCTGGTTGATTGCTTTGCAGCTTGTCTCCCTTTGGGTCACAGGGAGGCCTGGGGAGTGGTGGTGGTGTTGTGGGGGCTGCTTTTCTTTTTTCCCTGGATTCACTTTCCCTGAGAACTCTCCCTTGACTCTTGCTCCCCTGCTCACCCTTCCAGGCAAACTTGTCACTTACAGGTCTTACGAACACTTCTAAGAAGTCTTTTACAAAGTCAGAGGCACCTGCGTTTACTGTAGAAATGTCTCAGGTCCAGGAAGGGCAGGCACACTTTGGAGCTAAAGAAAGAGGAGGAATCTCAGGATATAGAGTTCAGGTTGGGTATTGGCATGCCGTCCAGGCTGCAAGCAGAGACATGTACCCTTGTATCCACCATCCATCCAGCTGGGGCTGAAGAGTCATTGGCCACCTCTTAAAATATGGGAATGGAGATGATGGACTAACCAGCCATTCCTGTAAACCCAACCACATTCTTTTAATCAGTGAGCAAAGCATCCTTAATTGCCTCTATCTCTGTGTGCATACAAAAACGACCTTTTGGCTTGATGCCTAAACTCATGCCTATTATCCTAGCTACTCAAAGAGGCTAAGCTCCGGAGGATCACAGTTCAAAGTAAGCCTGGACAGAAATTCTTAGAGACTCCATTTCCAAGATAACCATGACTGTCCTGGCCCTCTCTCCATCCCTTCAGCTTCTCTGCCCACCCTGGGTCTCCCCAAATCCCTCCTTGGTTTTGTTTCTGCCCAATGGCCCAGCTGACAGAAGTGCTAATCTTGTCACACCCAGCAGCTGCGTGCAGAAATGCTACTGCAAGCCACAGCGGGCTCAGCAGCACTCTTGCAAGATGTCAGAACTGTCCACCATTACTCTGTAAGTGTGCGTGGCCATGGCTGTGGCCGGGAGTTGTGGCCGGGAGGGGGACGCATGCTGCTGCTGCCTCAAGCTTGCGTCCTGCCAGGCTGGAGGAGCATGGAGGCCACTCTGCCTCTGAACCCGCCCTGTCCCACTGTTGCATGTGGATGTTGTGTGTTTTGTGAGTCCTCTGCAGTCTTGTGTATGGGGGGTGGGGTGGGCAGGGGATGGGGACAGGCCTTGGCATTGCAGGAGCATCTGGGGCCTGCCTGGACCAACAGGGAGAAGAGGCAGGGTGTCTGCCGCCTCTTACATGGCCTTCTCAGATTCCTTGCTTCCCTGGACTTCAGTTTTTGTAGCTACAAACTATCTCTCAGAGCTTGAATCTGTAGAAGCAGCCCTTCGTACCCCCTGCAGAAGTCAGGGGCCTCCTTCCTTCCTTCCTGCAGGGGGCAGCACACAGAACACTTTGTGTGGGACTTTACCAGGGTCCTATGAGGTGGGGCCTTTGTCTCTATTTTACAAGGGAGGTGAAGTGACTCACTCAAGGCCACCCAACTGCCAGGATTTGAGGCCAGGGGTCCTAAGCCCTGTGCTCCAGATCATCTCTGACTAGAGTATTGGCTTCTGCCTGATTCACATCCTGGTGAGGCCTGCTTTAATTGCTCAGCCCCCACCACTGGAAGCTCTTTGTGGCATTTTAAGGCTGTCTTCCTCGTGCTGGCTCCTTAGGGGAGAAGGTCCTTGTGTCACTTTCTTTGGACCCATGAGACCAAGTGTAAAGCTCACAGTCTGTGTTCCCAGGTGCTGGGGTCACCAGCTGGCATCCCTGCCTGTGTGGGGTCACTGCAGGTCTGGTGGGGGCTCAGGAGCAGCCTCTGGGCCATACCGTGGGGTATCTGGGTACACTCATCACCTGCCTCCTAGGAGGAGGACGAGCTGTGCCTGGAAGGCCCCAGCTTCTCCCTCTGAACCTGGCTTAATGCCCCTGAGGATGCTGGAGAGGTCTGGCATCTTCATTGCCAAGGACCCTCTTCAGATTGCAGGAATAAGGACCCAGATCTGAAGGAGAAGAAGATGGGAGGGAGGGCTTGGACGGTCTCAGAGCTGTACCCCTTCCTGATCTCCTCCTCTGTAAGCCTCTGCTTTAAAGTTGCCTTTAGGCCAGACCTGCAGAGCCCTAGCACCTAGGCACCATCACTTCCAGCCCTTCCCCTCTGCTCTTCCAACTCTCATTCTGTTCACAGATCCTCTTCTGCCTTCTGTGCCTGGCCCTGGTGCCCAGCGGTCCAGGTGCCCAGAAGATGTTCAGTTTTAAGGACTCTATATTCTCATGTCCATGTGGCTCACTGACTCCTCCATGGAGCAGACATTCCTGGTGTCTGCCCTGTGCTTGGCTGTGCTGGCCACAGATAAGCAGGCATCTCCCTGCCTTTAGGGCCTCGTCAGGGAGGGCAGAGGAGAGAAAGGCCAGGAGCAGACGCTGCTCCAAGGAGGTGCACGTGGGCTCCCAGCAGGGACTGCTCAGATCCTGTTGGGACCTATAGAACCTGTTGCTTTGAGCAGAATAAGGCAGGGGTGGCCAGCATGCAGGCCCTCCTTCTGGGCTGAGCCTCCTTCTGAAGGCCACCTTCCCCTTTCTGTCTCTTTCCACCTCCTTAGAAGCCAGAACACCGAGTGCCATGCCACCTGGAGCACACCGGGGTGTGTCACAGACTCCAAGGCTTTGACATTTCTAGAAATCTAGAACCCCACATTTATAGAATAGTCTCCCACAGGAAGGCTTGGTGGGAGAGACACACAATGTTGCCCCCAATCAAATGGACACCAATGACCCACCGTCCATTGCCAAGGGCTAAGCTATGCCAGCAGTGGGTGAGACTGGCAGTTCAGAGGAGACAGGCTGGGCACAGCAGAGGAGTGATATCAGAAGTGCAGTGCAGGGAACAACCAAAGGGCAATGTCTGCAGGACCGGGCATAGCCAAGGGGCGATGTCTGCAGTTCAGGGAAGGGCACAGCAGAGGGGTGATGTCAGCAGTGCAGGGCAGGGTAGAGCTGAGAGGCAATGTCTGCAGTGCAGGGCTGGACCACTCTGGAAGGCGCACGGGGAGCCAGAGTGCTAGGGTGGGTAATAACATCCTTCTCTGGAAAGCCCAGGGAGCACTTGCTCCCTGCAGAGCAGGCCCAGAATGTGTGTTCTCCAATGCTCTCACTGTGGCTTCTATGTGCTGAGCCCTTAGAATAGGGCTGTACCCCACTCTTGCTAGCCTGGGGAATGAGGCCTGCCCCACTTCAGAGCAAATGCCTTCTCTTCTTCTGGCCAGGTGCCTGGGTAGCAGCTTCACCTGTCCAGGTAGAGCTAGGCTGTGTCCAGAGACAGTTCTGTCCAGAGCCCTTCCCAAGTCTGTCTCTGAGGCCCACCCATATCCCCTCTCTGTCATCAGCACAGCCTACCATTGGCAGCCAGTGTCCCCAGCTAGCATTGGACTCAGAAAACCTCTGATTCTGGCTCTCAAGGGCAGTCATATACAGGGCTTCCTTCCAGGGTGAGAAGTTTGGCTTGGAGACTCCAGCCTCATCCTATGCTTTCCCTGCCTTCATTTCCCAGTGTATTGTGCACACTGTCCAAGAGAGCCTTATAGATCCTGCCTCTGTTTCTAAGTGGCTCTGCAGGACACTGGCCCTGAAGCCTTGCTTTGGTCAGTGACTTCTCTGGTCAGTGAACTGCTCTTTGAAGCTTCTTGCACTATACTGGGAGAGCAGATCTGGGAACGGGAACTAGGGAAAGCCAGGGGTTGATGCTGGGCTCTCTGCCCTCCACACCTCTGGCCCTCAACTCTGGCAGCACCCAGAGCAGATGCCTTGCTTTCTCCTAACAGGCGGCTGGCCCGGTCTACCCTGTTGCTCATCCCTCTGTTTGGAATACACTACACGGTCTTCGCCTTCTCTCCAGAGAATGTCAGCAAGAGGGAAAGACTTGTGTTCGAGTTGGGCTTGGGTTCCTTTCAGGTAGGCATGATGCCCTGGAGGCACAATCTTTGGAGCTGACTGGGCCTGAGGCCTGAGCTTGGGCCTGCAGCTGGTTGGGGGAACTGTGAGCACTGTGCCTAAGGGCTTTGGTGCTTCTGTTCTGAAATGAATCCTAGACTACGAGTGCACTGGGGCAGCCCTGTCTGACACTAATGTCAGGCTGTTACTGTGTCTGGATCCTGAGGTCTAAGGAGACACTAATGTCAGGCTGTCACCATATCTGAGGCCTGAGGCAGGCTTCTTGGAGTGATGGAGGTTGCAACTCTGCAGCAACCTGGGACGATGGATGGGGTGGTTTTGAGAGCCCTGGTGTCCACATCCTGGCTTTGGCCTGCTGGACTGTACCCCATGGAGGATGGACTTTGGCTTTACCCCAGTTGGGGTTCCTGGTTCCTCAGAGATCCTGCTTAGGGCCTGGCCACATAGAGTTGAAAGAGCTGGACAGATGCACAGGCTAGCAGGTGAGTGGTGAGGGGGCGAGGAGGTGAGTGATGGACAGAGACAGAGAGAAGGGGGTGGACCAGAGGGACAGATCCCCTTGGTGTCTTCTGAGCTTCCTGTGTGAATGACCTGTACATCTGCCCCTATTTTTATTCAAGACCATTTTACTTGGCACTTAGCTTCGTGAGGCTCAGAGTTGTATAGGTGAAGTTCTGACCCCTGAATCAGAACCCAAGTCTCCCATCTTTCAGGCTGAGAAGGAAGGGACCAGGGAATGTGGGGAGCAGACCAGAGGCATCAGGAAAGTCTTAGTGCTACCTCTGCTGTAGAGGGGGAGTAGCTGAGGTCTTACTGGGTGCGTGGTCCTTGCTCTGCTACATACAGAAGTGTCTGGTCAGGGAGAGCCGAGGAGGAAGGGCTGAGGGGGAAGGGCAGGGGACAAGGGCAATGGTGCTGAACAAATACAATTCAGGTGTCTCCATCCTGCGTGGTCTTCTCCCCCTCAGGAGCCTGGGCACTAGTTGAGAGTCTGTTCTGGGTGTTTAAAGTGCACTTCCTGTCAGCAATGGGAAAGACCAAAGGTGGGCATAATGCTTGCAGGAATGGTTTGACTAAGGAGATTTGTGATGCAAGGCCTTGGGGCACCAGTGGGGACTAGATTGATCTGGTTCCCTGGGTATACTCTTTAGGGTGGGCAGATGTCCCCTATACAGCACAGGACTCTAGATCCCTGCTGTCCCCTACCCGGCGTGTAGTTTTCTGTATCCAGGTGTCCCCCCACCCTCCTAGCATTGCGGGTGAACACTGCATTGCAGAAGGGCCTCTCAGGTGTACTATCCTCTTTCCCCAGGGCTTCGTGGTGGCCGTGCTGTACTGCTTCCTGAATGGGGAGGTAAGGTACTGGCATTTAGCAGGGAGGTGGGACTCATCAGGGAGCAGCTGGGATAAATGCTCTGTCTGCAGTGCTCTGCAAGGCTCCCTGCACTGGGGAGGGGAGGCTGGTTGCACAATTGCCATGCGGCCCCTGGTCTTCATCCGGGTGGGGAATCTCTCCATCTTTGCCACTGAGGCCCAATCTGCAGAGTGTTTCTGCTCCCCAAGGGCATCTGTGCTGCTGGCACAGAGCTGCCCAGAACCTCTTTGCCATCAGACATTCAGTAAGGAGAGGAGTTGTCAGTAAGCAGTGGGCAGGCTGGTGGTGGCTGGGGCTGGGCCAGGAGGCTGTGCTGGCTAGAACTGGTAGTCACCCTCAGCAGACCAGCTTGTCTGATCCAGACCTGCCCCCTGTGGAAGTAGGGGTGGTGGTGAGGGCTTGAAACAGACCCTAGGGAAACACTTGGACCCATCCTAGAGCGCTCCATCTCTAGGGCAATGGCTTGGGGCTTCTTCTCTGGCTTTTTGGAGCCCAGAGCAGAGGTGTGGGGGTGGGGCAGATGGGATGGGAAGGTACTTGAGGAGTGAGCAGCTGTCTGCCCAGAGCTCCCATCTAACTGCATGGTCCTGACCCAGCAGACTTTCCCCTTATTTTGTAACTGAGGCTAGAATGAATATTGGGTTCAGTGATTGCCATGTCAGCCTACAGCAAGGGTCAGATTAGGACAGATGAGGAGAGGCGGAGATGGTCTTGTGGAAGGTGTCTGGGTGAGTTTGGGTAGCTGGGCAGGGCCTGCAGAGGAGGTGGGAGGCAGAAGTGGAGAGGTTAGTGCTGCTGGATCCAGCCGTGCAGTTTGCACACAGCACAAAGCTATACGGCAGGAGGAGTGTATGGAGGGAGAGATTCCCTGGGCGTGGCCCCACTCACTGTACCAGCAGCTGTGTGGGCCTGTGTTTGCTCAGGGGCGGATGACACCACTTAGTGGCTGTCAGCCCTGACTGCTGTTGGTGTCACTTGGGAAGTCGCAGAGGCTGTGTCTGCCAGGAGGAGCTGATGTCACTGTTCATAAGGGCTGGATATCTGGGACACATAAACTGGCTCTGTGAGGGCTGGGACCATCCTGGTGATGGTGGTCAGCAAGGGCTGGGACTATCCCAGTGCTAGTCAGCCAAGGCCAAGACCCTTGCCTTGATCTCTCCGCTCAAGGAGAATGCTTGGTAGAGCCCTGTGAGCCCCAGGACTGCTCTCTGGCAGGCACAGGCAGGCAGGTATCTAGAAGCCTCTCAGAGGCTGTGTGAAGCAGGGGAGCAGGAAGGGCTGGAGGTGGTGGGGGCAGTGGGAAGACCCCAGGTCAGACAGGGACAATGGGTAGACTCCAAGCCAGGGCAGGCTAGCAGTTGGGGAGGGTGTCTAGGAAGTCACAGGAAATTACCCCTTGCAGGTGCAGGCGGAGATCAAGAGGAAATGGCGGAGCTGGAAGGTGAACCGCTACTTCACCATGGACTTCAAGCAGCGGCACCCATCTCTGGCCAGCAGCGGGGTGAACGGGGGCACCCAGCTCTCCATCTTGAGCAAGAGCAGCTCCCAGCTCCGCATGTCCGGCCTCCCGGCTGACAATCCAGCCACCTGAACCTCCCTTCCTGAGCCTCCCCTCTCCCTCTTCCTGCACAGGCTGGGGTTGTGGGCAGAGGCCTGCACAGGTGTGTGCCTCTCCCCCTCCTTGGGCAGGTCTTGGATGGGAAGCAGGGCTCCTCTCCAAGGGGGAGAGGGAGGCCCCTTGTTTGGGTATAGGCCCTTCCCCATTGTGGTCCCCTGGGTCCTGATTTGACATGTAAATATTCCTCAAATTTGGATAATTGCCCTATCCATCCCCTACCCCATATCCTGCTCACCTTTTCCCACCTCCGGCTCTGCGACACCCTGCATTCTGGCCTGCCTGGGTGATGGCCTGACCCCAGGCATGGCCTTATGAACTGAGGCTGAAGAGAGACCCTGCTTTGGGGAGGTGGGCTGGTGCTCACCCTTGCCCGTCAGTGTGTGACATGGGCCTTTCTCAGCCTGGGCTCAGCCCTTACCAGAGGTCCTGTTCGGGAGGCCCATTGTCCTTCAGTGCAGGCTAGCCCCAGGCCTCCTCATGCTCACCTGGTGTCTTGATGTCCAGATGCCCAGCTACTGGGTACCAGAACATCGGTTAGGGAGATGGGGCTGATGGTCAGAAAAGTTCTGGTGCTTTTCACTTGATCCAAGAAGAACTGAGAGCCAGAAATGCAACTGGGATGGAGATGGGGAGGTTTGGGGACCCATGGCAGACCTTTGCCATCTCCGTTGTGTTCCAGACTCAAGTGGGGCTGGGCTCTTCTGGTGGCTTCCTTGCTGTCCCTCTTGTCCCTGGTGGTGGCCCAGAGTAGCTGCTCCCACTTCCCCAGAGTCTCCAGTTACTCCTTGTCCCCTCTGAAGTCAAAGCCATGACTAGGATGACCCAGCTGTCTTCCTGAGAGTCTGTGAGTCTGAAGCACTGCTCATCTCCACGTGCCCGAGGCAAGGGCCCAAGGACCGTCTCCCTGCCTCTGTAGATGGCAAAGAGCCCCAGACACCTGGGCTCCAGTACCAGACTCTGAAATAGATGCAAAGACTTCCCTGTGTGCCCTGGACACTGGGCCACTGCAGATAGCTGCCAGGGTGTTTGGGGGGGTGCTATGCCCCCCACTGTTAGCAGAGGCTGTGGATGGATAGAGTGGGCCCCCCATTGTCCATCCTGACCCCCCCCAACAGTGGTAAGTTGTATGGCCACAGCCTAAGAATTGAAAGTCAGGCCAGACCAGGCTGGTTGAAGGTAGAGGAAGGTGCTGGAGAGCCAGGGGCTCATGTGGCCCAGTTCATTTTGTGTCTGCTCTTGCTCTTGTTCCTGTCTGTGTTTGTGGACCTGCATCATGGCAGTGTTCTGGAATGCTTGGGGTGCAGGGACTGTTGCTTCACTGGGTTTCATAAAGGGACACGGGGCAGTGCTTCTGGGAGAGGTCTGAGTGGCTGGTGGGAGAAAGCACTCGTTGCTCTAATTTAGTGATGAGTCCTGTGTCCTTGGCTGGCTAGGTAAGTTCTTGGGTCTTTGGCAAAGCTAGAGGAAGATCTTCCCTAACTTTTCCCAGGCCTGCTCAGTGACTTCTTCTGGCTGAGGGTGTTGGGTGTGCAGTGGCCTTTGCCCTGCCCCTATCCCCATGATCGCCTCCCTTGCTCTGGAGGTCAGGTTGTATCAGCCAACCACGTGTCTGCTGTCGCCTTGATTTCAGACACTACTAGGGGACCTGAGATGTTTGGAAGGGGCCTGGATTCAGAAACCTGGGCTCTGTACCAGGTAGGCTCAGACGGCTGGGACTATGGACACAATGCTCCTTGTTCTGAGCCTCAGTTTCCCCATTTGTGAAATAATGTGGCCTCTAATGCTTCTCCAGGCTCTGTACTTTAGTAACTTTCCAGTTCAAA
Source organism: Dipodomys ordii (assembly GCF_000151885.1). Taxonomy (NCBI): domain Eukaryota; kingdom Metazoa; phylum Chordata; class Mammalia; order Rodentia; family Heteromyidae; genus Dipodomys; species Dipodomys ordii. The sequence continues at coordinate 762,983 of NW_012267421.1, forward strand.
ACTTAGGCAGGTAAAATGGCAAGTGTCACTCCCTGTGTGTGTCATGTAAGATTGTGTGTGTGTGTCTGTGTTTGTGTCTGTGTCTGTGCCTGTTTGTGTAGGAGTGGGAGGACGATGTTTATTTTCCCTTTCTTAGAAACCAAACTCCTTTCACTCATTTGGCCAACCACAGTGGAAGCTGTCTGAGCAGAGGAAAGGCCAAGGCCATGGACCTTGGGAGTAGCACAGAGACCCAGCCTTCTACCTCTGGTGGGGTCAGATGTCCTGACTGCATGACACCTCAGATCCAAGAAGCAATCCCTAAGGTGTGGGCCCCGTTATTTGCAGTCATCCCCATGAGCAGATTTGCTTCACATGGAAGAAACAGTGATGGTCAGACCCATTATCAGGAAAAAGTAAAGTCCACCTGGACCCACTGCTCTCAGTGCCCAGGCCTGAGGTATCCCAGAGATTCTAGGGTCCTATGGGGGGTTCTGTCTAAATGAGTTTGTGCCAATGTGATATATTTGGAATATTCCAGGAGGTTCTGGCTCTAGGTCACAGGCAGTAGGTGCACAGCACAATGCCTGGTAAAGCCCTTTCCTTTGGCCTCTTTACAGTTCTGTAGAAGGGGCACAAGGACTGCATGGTTTGCCTAGCCTGGGGAGCCCCTGGGTTCTGTCTAACACCAGCCATCAGCCTCAGGGGGATTGAAGGAAGCGTAGTTGACAGATGAGGATGGCCCGTCTTGGGGCAGGGCTCTTGTTCTGTGCAGTCTGAGAGGCTGAATACCCCCCCCCCCCACATGAGGTCTTCTTGATGGGAGGATATCTCTTGTCTTCTTTCATGAACATGCATCCATGGGACAGGCTGAGCAGACTCAGGAGATGGTATATAGATCTGCAGAATACCGAGTAACAGGAAAGCTGGGGGGGAGGGCGGGTTCAGATGGTTGTGGGTGTTGCAGCTTTGCGTGGCTCCCTGCACTGTGAGCTCGGAACTTTCACATGCTTCAGGCAAGACCCCATTTTCCATTTCCGTGGGAAGCTGATGAGGAGCCCTCAGTGATTCCCCTCAAATCTGGTCATTTCTGTCCTGGATTGTGTGGGGATTAGGGTCAGGGAGTTCCCGCCTACCCAAAACTAGAAACACCCCGCATCCATCACCACTCACTTGGTCTCAAAGCCTTGACCTGCCCTCCTGAGGGAGAGCCAGAAGGATCATCTTCTTAGTTCTTTGAAGACCATGGCCCCTTCAGGGCCCCCCTCCCAAAGAAGAGAGAGGGGCCAGGAAGCTAGAGGGAGCGGGTAATGGGGCATCTCAACGGTGCCGTTAACCTGCTTGACCTTGATTCGGTCCCCAGCCATCACAAGGTACTAGTGCTGGGAGGAGCTTGGAGGTCTGCTGGTCAAACCTCCAGTGGGCTGACAAGGACACACAGAAGGCCCTGCACACACCCGAATAAGGAAATGGCCCCAGCTATGTGTGCAGCCCTGTGAGAGGGCAGGAATGTGACCCTCACCCAGCCCTCCAGTAACAAGCTACCTTCTGCAGGACAGAGACCCTGGCCATGGGTCTCTGGGCTCCATAAGCAGTTGGAGTCATCAGAGTGTGATGTCTACTCTAACCTGGTTTCTTCTATGATTCCTAGCCCCAGGCTTGCCCTCTGCCTCTGGTCAATGAGGAGGGCATGACAGCCCCAAAGCCAGAGCTGGGGGAGTGGGGTGAGACACCCATGGTGCATGAAGGATCTTTGGAAATAACAGATTGGGAGCCATTCCTGAGAAGGCCCCCAAAGAACTGACTGGCTGTCTCCTGTTTCGAACCTTCCTGGGTTGGCTTTTACCTAGTTTGTAAAACCACCAGCACTGGGAATATGGCCTTGGGGTTCTGGTGGGCACAGAGGTCCAGGTTTGTCTTCATCAGCTGGCTAGGTTTGCTCTTGAATTCCATGTGCTTGCTGTGAGCATGTCTGTGATACCATCTGCAATCCTTCAAGGACTTGGTGTACTCATCTGGCCCCCACTTGTTCCTGATCTCCAGGTCCTGGGGTGTGCTTGCACTCAGCCATGTGTCTTGTCTGATGTCTGTCTTCTGTAGCTTTGTGCTGCCAGGGCTGCAGTGGTACAGCCCCTGGCATTCCAGATGTGGCTCCAGGCTCTCATCAGAGCTGGACCAGCCTGGGTTCCACCATCCGCCAGAGAGAGAAAACCCGACACACCATAGAACTACTCTGCCTCCATTAATGCTGTGCTTACACCCTTGTCTGGGATTTTAAAGTTGTCAACCTGCTGTAGACAGCTCAATAAATGTCTTCTCATTTTTGCTGGTGGCTGTAAATTGGTGGAGGTTGAGGGCAGGGAGCAGAGGACACTGAAACCCCATTGCTACAGAACAACCCCGTCTACAAGGCTCTGTGGCCTTGTGATTCCAAAGTAGAGGTATTCAAATGGGCTTGAGTGAACTGAGAGCAGACTTGGAAGAGTAAAAACAAAGTCTGGCTCTCAAAAGATCTTCCTTTAACTTGTGTGGGACCAGGATTACTGGAAGAGTTTGGGTTCGGGAAATGTAAGCAGCTTGTTGAATAATCTTTGGTTCTTCACGATGCTCCACAGTCTTGCGTTTTGTCCCATGGAGACACAGCACATCCTTGGCTGCCAGAACACCAGCCCCTCACCCAGTGGATAGTCAGAGCTGTTGGATCAGCCTGGACATCACCATTACCACTACCTCCAGGCCTCAGTGCACGGGGTAACTGGACCCCCAAAATATAATCAAGGAAACTTTGCCAGTCTGGGGTACAGCTTGAAAAGGGCACCCAACTTTGCTCCTAACAAAGGAGGATGTGCACACAGCTTTGTCATGGGACAAGCCCTGTAACCATGAGACTGCCAAAAGATTTGGGGGATCAAGATGATGGCTTGGACCACTGTTGGTCAGCAGGTGTTCCTCTCCTCCAGTGTCACGCGTGTGACAAGGCCTCTTACAGGCAGGGTGGACATCAGCCTGTAAGATGTAGCAGATCAAAGCATGAAGAGATACTGGAAAAAGCCAGAGACATTTTGCTTTCTCCCATTTCACTCTGAATCTGGTGCCATCTAGAACGCTAGGCATCATCGTGGACCATGAGGCAGTTCTTGGCAAGGACTGATACCTGCATGCTAACGACAGAGGGCTAGAAAGAAGCTGGAGTCCCTAGAGAGACATCAAAGACATAATGTTAGTTCTCAGTTGTCTACCTGAGTTTAATGAGACAAAGCTCTGTCTTACTAGGAATGGTTTGCCTCATGTCTGGCTCTCCATTCTTTGGGCTCCTCCTCATGGTTGCATCTCTCTCTCTCTCTCTCTCTGTATAGATATGATAGACATTGTGTAGACATGCATAGCCAGCTCTTCAATCAGATTAACCACCTCCATTGCTCTGTCTCTCTCTTCTTCATCCTCCCTATCTTTAAACAGTTTTTAGTGTCAGATCTGAATTTAGTGCTCTGGGAACTTTGACATTAATGAATTTTTAATTAGGAGAGAGACAGTTCTTTGGTGGAGGAAGAGAACAAGGGCCATGGTTATGCCTTAGTGAAGGCAGTTTCCTCAGGTTAACTCTGCAGAATGCTGAGCCTCTGCCTTGGCTCCGCTGCCCCCTGGTGGACAGTGCAGCTCAGTGGCTCTGCTATGAACATAGATGGTTCCTAGATGTAGTCCTGGACCCAAGATTGTGAGTTCCCCAGGTAAACCATCACCAGATGTTCTTCTGGACTCTTTCTAGATTAGGGAGCAGTCCTTATTAGCAGACAACAGCCTGGTTTGGAGTCCAAGAATGACCTTCAAGCTGCTTAGGTTTGTACTGTAGGCACTCAGAAGAGATATCCACAAGATGAGCCTTAGCCACGTCAGTCTTTTTAGAAGGACAGTGGGTCTTATTCAGCAGCTTTTTGTTGAGTACACACTCCTCATTAAATGACTCTTGCATGTGCAATTTGTTCTGAGAGCTGTGATCAAGCTAGTGCTGGAGAAGCTCTCCCCACATCATGAGTTCCATTCTGCTGGGGAGAGGCAGCCGATGATGTGGTTCCAGGGAGAAGGTTTAGACTGGGCAGCTGGAGAGGCCCTGGCACACAGGAATGTCAGCATCTGAGCCTCCCATATTGATGACATCTCTGCAAATTTGTGGCAAGAGAATGTGAGGTGGAGAAGCTGTCAGGAGCAAAGGCATTGGGGTGTGAAATGAGGGAGGGTGCATGCATTTCTTCAGGCTATCCTAACAAATCACTACAAACCGTAGAGTCTGAAATAACTCACTTTCATTCTTTCATGGTTATGGAGGCCACAAGTCTGCAGTCGGGTTGCTGTGAGCTCCTGCCCTCTCGTGGCTCCAGAGGGGAAATGGTAAATTCTTTCCTGTCCTTGCTCTCCAATCAACCCCAACCTTCCAAGGAGTTGAAGGCCTGTTTCAAAGTGAGAATGAGTTAGCTAATAGTCTTATGATCAATTGGCCATAGCAGTCTTTGAAGCCAGAGAACCTGAACAATCATCATGTGGTTCTCACACACACCCCACAAAAGGGGAGTTAGGGGAGGTCTCGGCTTTAGTGAGTTCATCTTCCACCACTAGGACAAGGTGTCTTTGTCCCCAGGGCTTGCTTTGAGCTGACCCTCTCAGCCCCCCTCCTCTCTCTTCCATGTTCAGATGGTTTCCCACCCTCACCTCATGGTCTTCTTACAACATTCTGAACCTTGCCAAAGATCCCACCTCATCTGTGCTGCTCACTTAGTCTCAGGTGCAGCATCATGCCCAGGGTTTCCTTGAGCTGACACCTGTGGCTACGTGGGAGTCACTGTGAGTTTTTCATAAACCTGACACTCTCTTCATGGGCAAAAGCATCCTTACAATGACACTGGTCTTGGCCTCTGTGGATCCACCTGACCCTTCATGTCCAGGCATAGTATGAGATTGACTCGCACAAGGTTCTGCTGTAAGCACCATGGAGAGAGGCATGTGACTGGGTCCAGCACCACAGACAGTTCCAAGATGGGAGCCCATGAAATCCACTGGCATTCTAAAAAGACTGATCCTCCTAAAGCTATTCTTTGTTTACAAATCAACGTGTGACATGCAACAAATTTGTCTCAGAGACAGACACCCAGGTGGGCACCTGACCACAGAGATGAATACAATTCCACACCTGACTCAAACATTACAGGTGGATTGGTAACCCACTGAAATAGTTATTTCCCCTCCCTGCTTCCTTTCAGCATCGGCCATGGAAAGAATGGAGTCCACACCGTTCCGGATCATGTTTCTGAAGTCCTTTCCTAGATCGGTGTAGTCTGGGGAAGTCTTGAGCTGTGGAGTGTTGTGTTGCTTCTCAAGATGCTTCTGGCTGTTGGGTGGAGATGAGTTGGGGGCCCAGACAGGACAATGACCTCAGCATGGAGCTGGATTTGGAGTACCTGGAGTCAGAACCAGGTGAAGCTGGTGAGGGAAATAACATGGCCAAGTTCAGGTGCTGAAGCTTTCTAATAGAGGGGCCAGGAGGTGGGGAGGGGCAGGGAAAGTCCTGTCCCTGACTAGAAGTGTCATCTTGCAGCAGTTTGGATAGGGTCTAGGAAGGCCATTTCTGGTCTGTCAAACATAAATCTCATTCTAGAACACAGGAAGGATGAGGGAAACACCCTTACCCTCCTCCAACTCTTGGCACCAAAGTGGATGGGTTCTGAGCACTCACATGGAACTGAGTCTGAAAGTCACATGACTTGTGGATGCATTTGTGTAGGGCCACCCACAACTTGTGGATGCATTTGATGTGGAAGTTGCCCCCACGGGGCAGCAGGGATACGGTGCTCAGGAAGCAGCTGAGTCCTCTGGGTCTTGGTAAAGATGCGTGCTTTCTCAGGAGCTACTCAGCAAGCCTGGGATGTCCACTCTCTTCCCCAATGCCCAGCTGCTTCTCTGCTGCCCAGCCCTTTATTGGTCTGCCCTGGCCTCCTGTCTGCAGCCCTCTGAGCTTTCCAGGGTCTCCTGGTGGCAGTTCTAATGCCTGCCTCACATGGAGGTGTGTCCTGAGAAGGTGGGGTTTCTATGTGATGGAAGAGAGCACTGGGGGAGGCCAGTGGGGTGGATGATGACAGAAAAGCCATTTGGGCTCTAAGGAGAAGGATCTGGGCAGGGGACCCAAGGCTGGTGCTGGCTTATGAAGACTGGGACAGCAGTCAGCTGGGTTTCAAGTCATCCATGTCATCCCTGGCCAGTCTGGATGGTGATCTTCAGTCCAAGTGTACCCTCACAGAGCCTGGCCTCGTCCTTGGCTCCCCAGGGTGACCGCGCAGTACAGAGAGCTACTGGAAGGAGAGTGGTTATTTTCCATTTATTGAAGCTACTAAGAACAGGTCCCAGAACATTTAGGAGCCATGTTCCTCTCTCACCAAAGTTCAAGCCTCCTCTGGCCTTCTTCAGGGCTGAGAATCAGGCTGCAGATGGCCAGCAGGGAAGGGCAGGCTCTCAGGAGTCTCTGGCCTCCAGGGCTTTCAAGGACCAGCCCCAGGTCTGCCAGAAACCACATCAATCCTCCCCGCTGGGAGGGGGAAGTCCTCATTAGTCCTGGAGAAAGGAGATGCCAGTGTAGAAAGACTCTGTTGAGAGAGAGGGAGACAGAGATAGACAGAGAGAGGAAGAGAGAGAGAGGGAGAGGGAACACTGCCATTTCCCTGACCCGCATGCTCCCAGGAAAGAAATTTCTGGACAGAAGCCCTTCCACCAAAGAAAGACCAGAAAAGGAACCAAGGCCAGAGATGGAGTGATTTCTGCCCTTCAGAACCAATGCGAGGGCACAGTGCCCTCTGTGGCCCAGGCAACAACCATACAGCATGATGGTCCTATTCTGGGCCTCTTGGACCCCACACGTAGGCCTTGGGACAGACAGGAAAAGCAGAGGCACCCCTGGGTCCCCAGAGGCAGTGTGGTCTCTGCAAGTGGCCTGATACGGGAGCTGTATCACCAGCGATTATTCCTTTTCATCAACTCTGAGAAACACAGGTCAGAGCTAACCACAGTCATTAACCTGAAGAAAGGGAGATAGCAGTGGCCAACAGGCTGTGGCCGGGAGGGAGCTGAGAGTGGGTTCTTCCCCCAGGGTTTTCTTCCCAGAATCGGCTTGTGGATTTGCACTGCCCTCTGCTGGTCTGTCATTTGGTTGATGGCAGAGCACCGAGCCTAATTCAGGCAGTCATGGCTAGCAGCACACATGGACTGGGGAGGAGCAAGCCAAGTGTTTGTTGGTTATTTCCAGGGGAGGAGAACTGCCTACAGAAAGAAGGCAATATTCAGAACATTTTGTTAATTCATTGGCTTTTCTGTTGATAAAATACACGTTTGTTTGTTTGTTTTGTCTAATCTTATAAAGACCACAAATACAAATGTTCTTTTGTGTTATGGAGGAACTGAGCTTGTGTGAAAAAGTCACACTTAATTGTGGACACTAATATACTCATCCGTTCCTCAAATTTTCATGGAGATTTTTATTATGTCCCCATACTGAGATTTCAGAAGATACTAGAGGTCAGGCACTAGAGACTCACAGTGTAGCTACTCAAGAGGCTGAGACCTGAGGATTGTGGTTCAAAGCCAGTCAGGGAAGAGACACCTGAGAGACTTTAGTCTCAAATAACCAGCAAAAACCAGAAGTGGGGCTGTGGCTCAAGTGGTTGAGCACCAGGCTTGAATGCAAAAGCTAAATTGAGAGCACAAAGCCCTGAGTTCTAGCCCCAGTACTAACCCTTCCTTCCACCAGAAAAAAGAAGAAGAAGAAGAAGATACTAGAATGAGAGACATCAGGCTCTCTCAAGGAGTTCACTGTTCTAGGGAAGTTAATAAGAAATCATGTCTCTGTATCTGTGGATTCAACCAACTGCAGATGCACAGTATTCTGAGAAAAATTTTCATCTGTCCTGAATATGTACACACTTTTCTTATCATCATTCCCCAAACAATCCAGAACAAAACCATGGATGCAAGCATCATATTGTTTTAGTTGCCTGGAGACTGTACTGGATTAGACGCGAAGGTTAAAGGCACATTCCACACTGCTGTACATGCAAGATTGAGCATGGAGAGGTTGGAGTCTGTATTTGAAGCCAATGCTCTGAGGTGGATTTGCAGACACTGAGGGAAGATGGTCAACAATAAGAAGGTATAAAAGAAACATACCCAGGAGGTGCTGTGGACCCTGCCTAAAGCATAAATATGAGCTGCTTTGACTTTCAGAGTTGCTAATGGATGCTCCATGGGTTAACACCTCCCCTCCCACACTCTCTACCCTGTGTGCCCTGTAGTCAGTCGTTGGAGGCTATGTAGCCCGTGTGGGCCTATAATTCCCTGTGTATTCCAAGCTGGTCTGGAATGTACCTCCTGAGAGCTGAGGCCTGCACCATCACGCCCAGTGGCAAAAGGTCAGCCTTACAATGGATCTCCCAGGATGTATGTGAACTCATTCCCCTTGAAAGATGCCCATGAGTCTATAATACATGACTCAGCAAGCCCAGGGGGTTTAAAAAATTATTACTGTGTGCTTGATGTTTTTGTTGCTGTTGTCTGCTATGTTATTATATTTTGAAAACATTCAGTGGTTTCCATAACAATAGCAGAGGTGTTACTTTCTGTGGCCCACTGGGGCATGCTGGGTTTGATGAGATCATTTCTCCCTCACCCCCTGCTGTGATTTGGATGTGGTTTGTGCCCCCACATCTCACTCTGGAAGCTTGGTTCCCACTGTGAGCCCGAGGACCTTGAAGAGGGAAGTCACAGGGCCCTGCCTTCAGGAGGTATTATGTTGTGTTCCTAGAAACCCCAAGTTAGCTCCCTTGGCAGAGGGGAGGGTTCTTACAGAAGTCAGGCTGGCTCCTCATCTTTAGCTTCCACCCTTGTCAGCTGACCTCTGTCTCACATGTACATCAGCCATGAGGATAGGGCAGAGTTCTCACAGAATCAGCTCTGTAGGCTTTCAGACTACCACATGGTAAGCTAAATACATCCCTGTACTTATAAATAAGATACTCTAACCCAGGTACTTGGCTGCAGCAAAAGAAAAATGATGGATACACTTTTCTAAGGTGAATTTGATGGTATATATGCGCCTGCCTATGAATCTGTATATGTGAAAAGTGGAAGCCGGGGAAATTCTAGTTTGAAGCTGGGATTACATATATGGTGAGTTTCAAGCCAGCATGGACTGCCTAAAAACCAAACCAAGACAAGAAGAGACAAAACAAAACCCCCCACAGAGTTTCTATATGTATATGCATAGATGTTGACTTATTTCTTTTTAAAGGAGACATAATGGTCTACTACAGCAAGAGCAGATACACTCTTCTCAAGAGTGCATGCACCATTCTCCAGGATAGGTCGCATGTTAGGCCACCAAAGAAAATCTCAATAAATTGGAAAGGGCAGCAAAAATACAAAGTATCCTCTGCAATACAGTACTGGAATCCTTAGCCAGAGTAATAAGACAAGATAAAGAAAGAAAAGACATCCAAATAGGGAAGGAGAAAGCCAAATGGTCATTCTTTTTTTTTTTTTTGTAAAGATACTATACAGAGGGTTACAGTTACATGAGTGAGGTAATGAGTACACTTCCTCTTGAACATTGTTACCCCTTCCATTGTTTTCCCCCTACCATCCCCTCCCTCCCTCCCTTCCCCGAGGTTCTTTTTTTTTTTTTTATTGTGATTAAGTGATTACATAATTTCCGGAATTTCACAGTATTGTGGAATAATGATGCTCATTTAAAGTCACAAGTTCATTCTAACTTTCCTGGAGAAAATTGTCTATCACAGTCTGTAACATATAACGGTGTTCACATGTTATATACCATATATGTGATCAGCAGCATGGGGATATTTAGTAGTGGTTCAACCAGATGAGTGGGAGTTCTTTGTTTCTTAAGTCCTGTTAGTTTTGTCATATCACCTAACATTTTGGATTTAGCATCCACTTATCAGGGAGACCATGTACCGTTTGTCTGTTTGTTCTTGGCTTACCTCGCTCAACATGATTCCTTCTAGCTCCATCCATTATTATTTTGTCATTTCTAATGGCTGCATAATATTCCATTGTGTATAGATACCACAATTTTTGGATCCATTCATCTGTGGTGGGGCATCTGGGTTGTTTCCATATCCTAGCTATTGTGACAGTGCTGCAATTAACCAAATGGTCATTCTTTACAGATGATTTAATCCTATATCTAAAGGGTCCTAAAGATCCCATCCTACACTTTTATATCTGATAAATACCTTTGACAATGTAGCAGGATCCAAAAGCAACACAGAAAGTAGCCAAAAGCTCTTCTGTACACCAACAGGCTGAAAAAGAAATCCAAACCTATTCACAATGACCTGAAAAACACAACAAAACTTACGTGAAACAGCTCTAAGATGCAAACTGTAAAATTTAGGAAAAGAAAATGGAGGAAGACACCAGAAAATAGAAAGACTTTCCATGCTCATTGAGTGGAAGAATCAATATTGTGAAAATGGCCATACTCAAGAAACAGTTTCGATGCAATCTCCATCAAAATCCCAATGTCATTCTCCACAGAAATAGAAAGGTCAATTCTTAAATTCATATAGAAACACGACAGACCCCACATGGCCAAAGCAATCTTGAGCAAAAAGAAGCAATGCTAGAAGTATCCCAATTCCAGACATCAAACTATATACTATAGAGCCACAGTAACAAAACCAGTATGTTACTGAGATAAAACAGATATGAAAACCAATGAAAGTAGAAGATGCAGAAATAGACCCCATAGATACAGCCAGCTGATTTTTGATAAAAAGAGGCCCCCAAATACATCAGAGAAAGGGTAATCTCAACTGGTGGTGGGAAAATTGGATCTCCACATGCTGAAAACTGAAACTAGATCCCATCTCTCTCTCTCTCTCTCTCTCTCTTTTTTTGTATTTTTATTGTAAAAATACTGTACAGAGGGGTTACAGTTACATGAGCAAGGTAATGAATAAATTTCCTATCAAGCATTGTTACCTCCTCCTTTGTTTTTCCCCTACCATCCCTTCCCTCCCACCTCCACAACTATACCCCCACCACCAAAGTTGTAAAGTTCATTTTCAACATAGTGTCTTGTCCATCTCATTGTTACAATGGGTCAACCTGTATCCCTATTTAAGCATTTTGTTTTTTCCCTTCCCCTCCCCAAATTAGAGAAGTGTATATACAAGATGCAGGACACCCACATCAAATACAGTGAAAACAAGGGTTATACCAGGGGGAAGGAACATACAAAGAAAAAAAATCAATCACATGGTACATTATAAATATGTTAGAAACAATAGCAAGAAGAAAAAAATTGTGTCCCTATCTTGGGGTTCATTTCGCTTAACATCATCTTTCATGGTCATTTGTACATAGCTTTTGTCCTTTTCTGCTTGTCCTAGACATGTATTAGTTATTGCAAATAAGGGAAACCATGGGACCTATGTTTCTTTGGGCCTGGCTTACTTCATTTAATATATTTTTCCAAATCTTTCCATTTCCTAACAAATGGGACAATGTCATTTTTTTCTGATGGAGGCATAGAATTCCATTGTGTGTGTGTGTGTGTATGTGTTTGTGTGTGTGTGTATACACACACTTACCACATTTTCCTGACCTATTCATCTACTGAGGGGCATCTGGGTTGGTTCCATATCTTAGCTATGGTAAATAATGCTGCGATAAACATAATTGTGCTGGTAGCCTTAGTTTACTCCATGTCAGTAGCAACTCCAAGTGGAGCAAGGATCTTAATGGAAAATCCAAAATTTTGAAACTGCAACAGGAAAGAATAGAACATGTTGACATAGGCAGTTACTCCCTGAATGGAACTTCAATAGCTCAACAAATAAAAGCACGGATTGACCAATATGTTCACGTTAAACTAGAGATCTTCTGCACAGTGAAGGAAATAGTAGACTGAAAACATGCCCTGAAGAATGGGAGAAAAACATTTTTTTTAACCAGCTACACATATGATGGGATTAATAAGCAGAATATAAAGAGAACTCAAAACATTGAATTTCCAACCAACAACCCAATTAATATCTGTGTGGATCAATTTAATAGACACTTCTCAAAAGAAGAAATAGAAATAGCCAATAAACAAATGAAAAAAATGCTCAACATTCTGGCCATAATAGCAATGGAAATCAAAAGGACATTGAATCAGAATGCAGTTATCAAGAACACAAGTGACAAATGCTGGTAAGTATTTTTTGGCATAAAAGAATCTTACAACATGATGGGAATGAAAACTCATGCAATCACTATGGATATCAGTATGGGGGTTCCTCTAAAACCTAAATATCAATCTATAACATGATTGAGTGGCCTCACTCTTGAATATATATCCAAAGGAATGTAAGTTAGGATACAAAAAGGTGTCTGCATACCCACAGCACTGTTCACCAAGCTATGGAGCGGCCTTGATGTGTGATGAGTGGTTAAGAAAATGTATATACATAGACACAATATATATTATATATATATATATAATATATATATATATATATATATATATATATAATTCAGCCATGAAGCAGAATGAAATCAGGTCTTTTTCAGGGAAATAAATGGAATTGGAAAACACATTAAGTAAAGTCAAGTGAGGTTCAGGACAAAGGTCACTGATTTCTCTCATATGTGGATGTTAGACCTAAAGAATAAACATATACATAAACATACCAGCATCATATACATACATGTGTTTGAAGTCATTTTCACAGGATTTGGGGTCTCTAAAATGAACTAGAACTCATATCAAAAGCAGAAATGTTGACTCTAGTATTTACTTCGTACGAGAGTAAGAGTGAGTAGTGTTATTTCATGCTGTGCTTCCCTACAAATATTAACCAACAGTCACTGACCCTCTCTGGGGTTTTCCACTTAGTTCTTTCCTGGAAGCTATTTCTGTCATTTTCAACAGTGCTGTTATCGATGAGATTAGCTTTCTTTTAGCTGTGCTGGGCTTTCAGACGCATTAATATAGCTTAATATCTCTTCCTGTTGCTTCTCTAATTAAAAGCTTGCTGGATTTCCAAATAAGAAATAACATATCCAAGCACTGGTAATAAAGCCTACAAATACTCAGGAGAAAAATAGAAAGGCCAGCATAAAGCAGACGTGAGACCTGATCAGGAAGAGAGAAGGGCTGTGTCCAGGGAGACCCCGGGGCAGAGATCTAGCCATGAGAGGCTGGCCTTCCTCAGGGGCCACCATTGTGTGCCCTGTCCAGGCTGGACTGTGGTTCTTGGGTCTCAGGAGAAGAGTTTGGGACTGTTTCCCATCATTACCTCTCCTGTCCTCCCTCATTTCCTGCTTGCCTTTGTCTCTTTTGAGCCTCACAGCAAGTGACCTGTCCACTAGTTCTGAGGATCAGCCACTAGATGGCGGCAGATGCCTGTGCTAAGTGCTTTCCTGGACTCGGGCTGAGGCCAGCAGCTCTGAAGTCAGGTTTTCGGCACTGGCTCAGTTGTCTTTCCAAATTCTTACCCTGTTCAAGAATGAGAGTCCTTATAGTAGCATTTTCTGCATGGTTTGAAGGGAGAGGAGGTGATGTGTGTGTGCATGCGTGCATGTATGTACACGTTCATGTGTGTTTGTGCATGTGTGCGTGCACACACATGTGGTACAGGGGTGGTGGTAGGAATAGAAAAGAAGGAGGGAGTGGGTGTGCAATATTTTTTAGGAAGCCCCGCTGGGGCCAGGATTGGCCTTTGGTAAGAAAGCACAGCACTGCTTTGTAGGCACCCCCATCCAACGGGGCTACTCTGGGCTGCCTAGTTGGCTGGTCTTGAGCATCATCCTTGTTGGCTTGCAAATCTGTGCTTGTTTCCTTCTCCCCTGGCCTTCCTGTTCTTTTTGTTTTGTCAGACATGGGGTTGGAACTCAGGGTCTGAGTACTGTCCCTAAGCTTCTACAGAAGCTCAAGGTTAGTGTTCTACCATTTGAGCCATAACTCCACTTCTGGTTTTCTGGTGGTTTATTGGAGATAAGAGCCTCACGGATTTTCCTGCCTGGGCTGGCTTTAAACCATGATCCTCAGATCTCAGCCTTCTGAGTAGCTAGGATTATAGGTGTGAGCCACTGGTGCCCGGCTCTTTTCTTCTTTTTATATGATGGTATCATTGCCAACCTGTTGCCATACTGTTGCTAGTTCCTGTCTGCGTTCCACACTGCCCCCACCTCCCACCATTGCTCACTGATTACACAGCCACCAAAGTGACAGCCATACTGATCCCTTGAGAATAACTTGGCATCGGCCAGACAAAAGGCAATGGGATGATTTTGCCTGCCAGGAGACATTTGTCTATAGACCTTTTGGTGGGAACTGGGATTTGCTGTTGGCATCTATGGAAGAAAGGCCGAGGTCCCTGGTAAATGTTCTATAGTGCTCAGAGCTCATCCAGCCCCACATGGAGGTTTCTGATGCTGAGGATGCTGCAGTAGCAGAAGCAGCATGGTGGGCCTGGCTCCATGAAGGCCTGGAGTCTCACTGCAGGAAGATGCTATGCTGGGAGAGGGGACCTGGGTAGCATTCTTCGCCCATTTCCCCTTGGACCATGATTATCCACAGGCTTTAGTTTTGTTATGTAGTATGTGTCTGCTACTCCATCCTGTCTTCTTTCTAGGCTTCACTTGATGTTTCCTTCAGGGTTCTGGAGGGTCTGGATCTTCTATATCTACAGTTAGGTCTGTATTCTTATCTATGGAATGTCATTAAACATATCTATTGAGAGTCCCCCCTCCCCACTCCAGTTTTCTATTTTAAACATCGTTATAAAATTCTACAATTTACATTTCTCTACTGAAATGACCATCTTGTCATCTGATTTCTGGAACTATATAATCCTACATTTTAAAGGCTATCAGTATGGAGCCACTGTGGCTTGTGTCTCATATTTTGTGTCTCATCTTATTTAAACCACCTAAGTAATATTTTTTGATTTAACATTTTTAGAAACTAAACCTTATTTCATTTCATTTTGTTTTTTGCTCTCGGTTGTGGGCCTGACTCTGGGCCTGAGCACTGACTTTGAGCTCTTTAGCTCAAGGCTATTGCTCTACCACTTGTGCCACAGCACCACTTCCAGTTTTTTCTGCTTATGTGCTGCTGAGGAATTGAACCCAGGGCCTCATGTATGCAAGGCAAGCACTCTACCACTGAGCCACGTTCCCAGCTCCTAAACATTTTAAATGCTCTGAATAGTATTATCTATGCCTACATTTGTTAGGAAGTAAAGGTAGGATGCCATAATTTTAATGCCATTATCAAGGTAATGAGTTTATTTGAAGTTGATTTTGAGTCATTGTAAGGGATGGTGCATTTCTGGTTCATCTTGAATCCTGAAGTATACATTTTTCAGGGGGTCTCACTTGAAACACTGGGGTGTCCTACTCTTCCTCCAGTTACTTATTTTTTCAGTACTGGGGACTAGATCTGTGCATACAAGGCTGTCACTTAAGCTACAGCTCTGTCCACTTGCTTGCTTTGGTTTTGAGATATCTTGGCAACCTTGCCTGGCTGGCTCTGAAATGTATGACTCCCCTACTGCCACTCCCCTTATCTGGGACTATAGTTGTGTGCTACCATGCTGTTCCTTCAAGTCTGGCAAGGATGTAAGAAATCCTCTCACCCATCACCTACAACTTATCAGATTCTCTCATTAGGAAAGCCAGGTAAAGCTACTGCCAAGTTCACCTCTGTTAATTCCTTCTCTCTAGGAGCTTAGATTCTCTCATTAGGAAAGCCAGGTAAAGCTACTGCCAAGTTCACCTCCGTTAATTCCTTCTCTCTAGGAGCTTAGTTCAAGTCCTCCTTGCCTCTTTAGCTCTCGAATATTATGAAATATAGATTTTAAAAATCCCCAAGTATTTCTAGTTGTTTTTAGTGTGGAAGTTGATTTAGAACTGGCCATAAATAATTTGTTTATTAATCTTTGCAGTGTCTGGACATTTTCTTTCTTTCTTTCTTTTTTTTTTTTTTTGGTCGGTTGTGGGGCTTGAACTCTGGGTCTGGGCGCTGTCCCTCAGCTCTTCAGCTCAAGGGAAGCACCTACCGCTTGAGCCACAGCGCCACTTCCGGTTTTTTAGTGGCTTATTAGAGATAAAAGAGTCTCATGGACTTTCCTGCCCGAGCTGGCTTTGAACCGTGATCCTCAGATCTCAGCCTCCTGAGTAGCTAAGATTACAGGCATGAGCCACCGGTGCCTGGCTGTCTGGACCTCTTTTATGCCAGCAAAGCTCTGCATCAATGTAGGTAATTGTTTGGACCCAGGGCTGAGTATATGAGTTCATCTAACTTTTATTTCTTTTCTGTGGGCTGGATGGACATTTATGTGGCATTTCTTTTTCCGCACTGCTACAAAAATAGTGTGCTTGTGATTCCCATATTTATGTGGTCCATTCTTGATTTTACTCTATGTAGACATACAAGAAGCTCAATGGAGAAATCTCAGCTCTGTGAGGCTGCTTTGAGGTCAGAAGTCTCATCTTGTTCTCACGAGTGGAGATTACTCTGGCTTTTGAGCATTATTTCAAATAGCAAAAGACTGGAATAAATCTAAATGTACACCAATACAGATTGGTTACATAAATGATGATGAATTTACTTAACAAAGCACCACAGCAATTAGAAAAGGTTAGGCAGCTTTCTATGTAATGAGACAGAGCAATTCCAAGAGTCAGTGGGAAGAGAAAGGGGCAGAGCAAGGCATGCATCTTGCTATAATGGCTGGTGTGAAGGAAGGACAAGTGCATGGACCATATATAGACTGAGGTATAAACACTAACCATAATGAGATGAAAGATTCCTCTCCAAGGACAGATCAAGGTCACTCGTGGGCAGGCCCAAGGTGAACATTAGCTTTTCATTTCATTCTGTAACTTTTGGATGTTATATAGTAGCCTTGTATGAATTACCTAGTCAAAAGTAAAGAAAAAATATTTCTTGTGCTGGTTCTGGGGCTTGAACGCAGGGCCTAGGTACCATACCTAAGCTTTAGTGTTCAAAGGAGTACTCTACTACTTGAGCCACAGCTCCACTTCCAGCTTTTTGTTGGTTAATTGGACATAGTCTCATAGACTTTCCTACCCAGCTGGCTTTGAACTTCAATCCCCAGCTCTCAGCCACCTAAGTAGCTAGGATTACAGGGCAGGAGCCACTGGCATCTATCTAGTAAGAAAATATATTTTTAAAAGAAACTATGAAACTGGAGGTAGCTCAGCGGTAGGTCATTTGTCTGGTGTGCACAGCCTTGTGCTTGAAAAGTTGAACATTAATTAAAAAGAGAAGAAAATGAATTCTGCTGCCTTCTAGTAAAATAAGTTTCATTTATGGATGTTGCTAGGCTACTGGTTTCTTTTCATTTTTCTATTTACTAAAATACGTATTTATGATCATTTTAATCAGAAACGGTTGTGTTTTCATGGTACCTGTTAGCCGCCTTCTGTCAATGTAACAAAAGAGCAGAGGCAATCAACTTGCAAACAGGAGAGGTTAACTCAGAGTTTTGAGGTTTCAGTCCATGGTTTTGGGGCTTGTTGGGAGATGACATATCACAGAGGGAGTCCGAGCAGGGAGAAGCCACACATCAGAGAGGGAGCATGCGCAAAGCCACACATCACCAAGGGAGCATGTGTAAGGCCACACATTACAGAGGAAGCACATACAGGGCTAGGCCACACATCACCCAGAGACCATGTGCGGGGCAAAGACACACATCACAGAGGGACTATGTGCAGAGCAAAGACACACTTGCATGGCCAGGGAGGCAAAGAAGGAGGAAGAAGAAGGGCCTAGCATCCCACAGTCCTCTCAAGGGCCTACCTCCAGTTCCCTAGAACAAGTATCCAGGAAGCTCCTCCTCTTAAGGTCTTGCAGCCTCCTCATGCCTATTCTGGAGACAAAGCCTTGAATGCATTAACCTTGGGGGCCAAGTTATGACAATAAGAAAAAATTAGCCTCCTTTTTAATGTTGTTTTTGAAGCCATGGCTTACACTTTTGCATGACATCTTGTGTATTTCAGACACTGTAACTTGCTTACTTTTTCTGCCAGGTCAATAATTTATATAATTTTTCTTTGTGTATAATGTACTATGATCCTTTTTGTGAGTAAAAACACATTTACCTCTTGCAATTAGCCCCAATGTTTTATGATTATTTGATAGAGCAGAAGGAAAAGAAATCAGGCACGATATAAAAGGGAGAAAAGACAGACCAGCAGTGACTGTAGATGAGCCTGTGAAATACTCACAAAGGCCAGCAAGTTCCATTCATTCTAACCAATGGCAGAAACAAATAGAATTGTTGCTCTTTAAATACACACACAGTGAAAATGAACTCACAGGAAATAGCCGACTTAAAGAATCATTAATTATTACCTAATTGCTTGCACTACGGTGGCATGGACAGGAAAGTGCTCTCTGATGATGAAGTTGTCAATTATAGTTGATAATTAAGGGGCCAGGTGCATGTTTAACTTAACAAGATAAATATCTGCCCAGATGTTGTTTGTCTGCTACTTCATTACCAGGTAGGTTAGGCGAGTTTCATAAACCAGAACGACCATGATAGGTGTAACTGGCACAAACCAGAATGACCACAAAAGGTGTCATCTTGCTTCACAAAGACACCGTTCACCAACCTGACTCTACAGCTGGTGCTCATTAAGAAATCTGCACATCACGTCTTCTAGAGGGTCGGGGACTGAGCGCACAATACCGCCTTTGCAGGTCTTGGAAGGGACCATGCACATCAGTGTAGATAAAAGTGCAAGTCAGAAGAGAAATGGCAGAAGTGGTCTCATGTTTCATGCAAGATTTTAAGTGCCAATTTAACAAAGAATCCAAGTGTATCTTGACTCTTCCAAGGAATCCAAGATTCTTAGATGCGAGAGATGAGAGTTCTAGCAGAACTCTAGTAAGATTTTCTATGTGGAAGGGAGGGTTGAGGCTGGGAAGAAAAGACTAGCTGAGTGAAAGATGGAGGTCTGGCCATTTACTTCCTTGTGCTGGTTTACTATGGCTGCTATAGCATATCACTCCCTCAGAGGCTTGAGCAATGGAACTTCATCTTTGCACAGTCCTGGAGGCTGGAAGCCTCAGCTCAAGGTCTCCGCAGCATTGGTTTCTCCTGAGACCTCCCTGTTTGGCTTGCACATGGCCGCCTCCCGCCATGTTTGGAAGTGGGGTTTGGAAGTGTGCAGATACCCATGTACCATTTTGTCTTCTAAGGACAGCAGCCATATTGGATTAGCAACCTGCTCTAATGACCTCTCTTGATTCTAATTGTGTCTTATAGGCCCTGTCTGAGAGCAAAGTGCTTCCATGGGTGAATACCATTGTAATCAATCACTGTAGTTTAATGCTGTCTCTGCCTGCCTCTGGGTATTCACTGCTCTCCCCACAGCTCTGACACAGACCTACGCACACCCCAGAGCCTTTGAAGTGGCCTTTTCTTTACTCTGGATCTCCCACCTTTAGACAGCTACAGAGGATCCCCAAGGTCTTGAGGAGGCTCCTGTTCAAAGGCCACCTCCTTAGTGATGTCTTTTTCAGTGTTCCCATTGTACAACACAGCTTAGCGGCATTTTCTTTGCCTTCTCAGCCAGCTTCATTATTTTGCAACATACTTCTTAAATCTTGTGACATAAATTTGTTTTCATCTTATTGATACATTCCTAGTAGATTTAGTCAGTATTCTTTTAACTGTGATAGCAGTTAGAAAGAGAAGACACGGTTTATAAGGAAAAGAGAATATGACTGCCAGTAGATAGCAGCAGCAATAGTAGAAAACAGCAGACAAAGTGATATTTTTGATTTGTAGGAAAAAAAATTGCCAACCTAGAAAGTTATCCTGCAAGGTTCAAATAAACCAAAGAAATAGTGCTTTACCCTTAAAAGACAGTCATTACAAGAATATTGGTTGAGAGCTGGGCCCCAGGGGCTTGCACCTGTAATCCTATCTACTTGGGAGGCTGAGAATGGGAGGATGGCAGTTTGAGGCCAGACTAGGCTGAAATGTCCACAAGGATCTATCTCAATGGAGGCAGATGGGTATGGTGGTACATACCTCTCATCCCAGCTATGATGGGAAGTGTAAATAGGAGGATCAAGGTCCTACTACACACTTGGGAAGGAGGCAAGATGCAATCTTAAAAATAAGTAGTGTACAAAAGGACTGGAGGCATGGCTCAGTGTTAGAGCACCTAACTAGCCAGTACAAGGCCCTGAGTTCAAATGTTAGTACTTACCCTCCCACAACCCCCCACCTCCCCCTCCCAAAAAAAGAGAGAATGCTGTTGTTTTAGGCAGAAAGAAGACTATCCCTGAAGGCTATTAGTGTAACACAAAGAAGGAAAGGCAAGAAAAACAACAAACAAAAACTTATACATCTAGGCAGGTATTACTTAAGCAATAGGGACTAGTATGTAAAGTTAAAAAAAGCAAGAATAAACATGAGTGTGAAATTCTCTCTCTCTCTTTTTTTTTTCTGGGTCCGGTCATGGGGCCTGGGCGCTGTTCCTCAGCTCTTCAGCTCAAGGCTAGCGCTCTACCACTTGAGCCACACTGCCACATCAGGCTTTTTTCTTTTTGCTTATGTGATGCTGAGGAATCAAACCCAGGGCCTCATGCATGTGAAGCAAGCACTCTACCACTGAGCCACCTTCCCAGCCCCCAGGAGTGTGAAATTCTGAGTTGGAGAAGTAGGAAATGAGTTTAGAGAAGAATGAGCAAACATTTGTCAATTATAAAAAATAAAAAGGCAAAATAAAGAGTGGTAAGTAAAGGCAATAGGAATTTGGATAAATTAAGATTAGTCAAGATTTTAAGAAATTGGTCAACCTGCATGATCAATCACAAAATATGTAGACTAAACTCACCAGTTAAAAGATGAAGTTGTTTCTTTGAGGATTTGTTGTTGGGGGATTTAATTTTTTGAGTTCTAAGTATATTTTAGATATGAGACCCCTGTCCGTTGTATGACTAGTGAAGATCTTCTCCCAGTCCATGAGCTTTCTATTGATCTTGCTAGCTATGTCCTTTGCCATGCAGAAGCTCTGCAGTTTCATGCAATCCACTTGTCCAAACTTTCTTTGGTTTGTTGTGTTTCTGGGTCTCTATTAAGAAAATTTAGGCCTGTGCTAAGGAGCCCTAGTGTTTCTCCTATTCCTTCCTGTAATGTTTTCAGGGTGTCTACTTTTATTTTGAGGACTTTGATCCATTTGGAGTTGATTCTGGTGCAGGGTGATATATAAGGATCTAGCTTTAGTTTTCTACAAGTGTTTAACTGATTTTTCCAGCACCATTTACTGAAAAGGCTGTCTTTCTTCCATTCTATTTTTTTTAGCTCCCTTGTCAAAGATTAGGTGGCTATAGGTCTGTGGGTTCATTTCTGGATCTTCATTCCTATTCCATTGGTCCTCAAGTCTGTTCTTGTGCCAGTACCAAGCTGTTTTTATTACTATGGCTTTGTAGTAGAGCTTGAAATTTGGTATTGATATTCCTCCAGCACTGTTCTTTCTGTTAAGGATTGTTTTTGCTATTTGGAGTCTTTTATTGTTCCATATGAATTTTTGGATTGCTTCTTCTATTTCATTGAAGAATGAGGTTGGGATATTGATAGGTATCACATTAAATTTGTAGATAACCTTTGGTAGTATTGCCATTTTCATGATGTTAATCCTCCCAATCCAGGAGCATGGGAGGTTTTCCCCCTTCCTTAGTTCTGCTTTATTTCCTTTAAGGTTTTTCAAAGTTTTCATCATAGAGGTCCTTCACCTCTTTAGTTAAATCCTAGGTATTTTATTTTTTGTGGGGCTATTATAAAAGGGGTTGCTTTCCTAATTTCAGCTGCTTTCTTCTCATTATTGGCATACAGGAAAGCCATTGGTTTCTGAGGGTTAATTTTATACCCTGCTATTTTGCCAAAGTTTCCGATCAGCTTGAGTAACTTGGGAGTGGAGATCCTCAAAGAAAAAACTGCCTGATTAATAAGTGAGCTAAAGGCTTAAAGAGAGAATTTTATGAAGAGGAAATAAGAATGGCCAATAGACACATGAAGAAATGCTCAACTTTGATAGCCATTAAAAGAAATGCAAATCAAAACAACATTGAGATTCCACCTCACCCCAGTTGGAATGGTTACAATCAAGAAATCTAGTAACAACAGATGCTGGAGGGGATGTGGCCAAAGGGAATCTTACTGCATTGTTGGTGGGAGTGTAAACTTGTTCAAACACTTTGGAAAGCAGTATGGAGGTTCTTCAAAAGACTCCACATAGAGCTCCCCTATGACCAGCAATTCCACTTTTGGGTATTTACCCAAATGATCACAAACAAGACCATACTAAAGCTACCAGCACAACTATGTTTATTGCAGCATTATTCACCATGGCTAAGATATGGAACCAACCCAGATGCCCCTCAGAAGATGAATGGATCAAGAAAATGTGGTATGCATATATATATATATATATATATATATATATATATATATGAATTCTATGCCTCCATTAGAAAGAATGACATTTCCCCATTTGTTAGGAAATTGAAAGACTTGGAAAAAATTATATTAAGTGAAATAAGCCAAGCCCCAAGAAGCATAGGTCCCATGGTTTTCCTTATTTGCAATAACTAGTACATGTCTAGGACAAGCAGAAAAGGTAAAAAACTATGTACATATGACCATGTAAGATGATGTTAAGTGAAATAAACCCCAACATAGGGACACAAGTTTTTTTTTTTCCTTTCTTGCTATTGTATTTAATGTACTTATAATGTACTATGTGATTTTTTTTGTTTCTTTTATATGTTCCTCCCCCATGGTATAACCCCTGTTTTCCTTTTAGTTTTTTTTTTTATGTGTGTGTGAAAATACTGTACAGAGGGGTTACAATTACATGGACAAGATAATGAGTACATTTCTTATCAAGCATTGTAGCCTCCTTCTTTGTTTCCCTTTCCCATCCCTTTCCATCCTCCCCCCCCCCAATAACCCCTGTTTTTATTGTATTTGATTCCGGTGTCCTGCATCTTGTATATACATTTTTCTAATTTGGGGAGGGGAAGGGAAATAAAAAATGCTTAAATAAGAATAGAGATTGACCCATTGTAACAGTAAGATGTAGAAGACACTATGTTGAAAACAAACTTTACAATTTCCAGTGGTGTTGGGGGTGGGCGGGGGGAGAGTTGGGGAGGGGAGGGAAGGGATGGTAGGGGGAAAAGAAAGGAGGGGGTAACAATGCTTGATACCCTACTCATGTAACGGTAGCCCTTTTATACAGTATTTTTACAATTAAAAATATATAAAAGATGAAGTTGTTAGACTGGGTTAAACATTTAAAATATAGTCACATGTCTTAGTCACAATTTCATATGGGCTCCATGGCTCCTCACACAGCTCTCCCAGGTTATATTAGATCAATCCAGGCCTGGTGTCCATGTATGCCGACCCTCCTTCTCCAGGCCAGCACCCCACCTTCCCCAGCATCAGTCACCATCTTCCCAAGGTCAGCTCCCCGTCTTCTCTATGTTATCACCTCCTTCCACCGCACCAACCCCTTCCCTGGGAAGGATAGGGGAAATGACAGCAGAGGCCTCTTGGGTTTCCACTCAAGTCCCCTAGAGCTGAGCCCCAGCTTTCCTGGCCTTTCTCTTTTTGCTCTGGGAAAATATGTCAGTGGGAAAAAGAGGCCAAGAAGCTAGAGGATGTGGATGGCTTCCTCCCAAGCAGCATCCAAACACCTTTGAAGAGGTGGTGCTAGAGGCAACTTGAACCTCTGCTGGGCCTCTGTTCGGCTGGGCCTCTGTTCTGCTGGGCCTCTGTTCGGCTGGGCCTCTGTTCGGCTGGCATTTGCCTCCAAATGGTCTTTTACCATCACAAAAGCCACAAAGAAATATTTAGTCTTGGATTGTCCAATACTGATCATTCTGCAGGTGTTAGCCCAGAAAAAGTAGTAAAATACATTATAAAATTTGAAGACATTGTATGAAAAAAAGACAAAATATCTCAAAATTTTTAATGTTGACCTATGTTGAACTTTTTGATATAGTGGGTTAAATACAACGTGTTAAAACTAATCTCATCTGCCTCTTCTTACTTTACTAATGTGGTTACTAGAATATTCAATTTTACAATTCTGATTGTACTATTTACTTATTGGGGCCTCGATAGCTATGATGGTTCTCAGGCCTCCACAGCCACCAAGCCTATGCCTCCCAGGCCTCCATTCAGGCCTCCACAGCCACTGTGGCCTTTCAAACCTCCACAGTAGTGATGACTTCTTGAGACTTCACATCAACCATGCCTCCTGGGCTTCCACTTGGGCCTCCACAGCCACCTGGACATCCAGTGGCTTCTATCTTCATTCATGCACATAGGTCTGACCTCAGCCTCCCATTTCACTCTACCTCAGGCACAGCCTGGTTCTAGCTCCATCACTAGCAAGTGCTTTGATGTTGAAGAACTTGGTAGATCTTGTTTGACCTACTTTAGAAGGGAAATGAGTAGATTGAGGGTTGTGGAATTGTAAATCTTTGAAGAAAACCCAACAAACCCACAAGCAAACTAAGTGAATGATGCCACGCTTTCTCCACTCATTTTAAGATAAGAGCTTCCATATCGCTGCCTATCAATCTGATCACCCAGATAAAAGGCTGTGTGTTGTCTGGGAGCCAGTACAAGTATTTAGTAGGGGACACACTCCTGTTCTGCTGTATCATGGATTTACAGGAGAGAGTTATCCAGGACTTCTTCCTTCCAGGATTGTGTTAAAATTAAATCTGTTGACTGTTCTTTGGGAGGAAAGTTTCAGACTCTTTTATAGCTTACTTGCCTGCAGATGTACTTTTGTTTTTTTTAAATCTCTGCTCACCAAACATTTCATCTTTTGTTTTACTGGCCCAGGTGGGTGATGAAGGCTGAGTTGCTCTGGAGATGGCTGACACATTGTTTCTGAACCACATAGTATGAGTGAAGAAGAGATGTCAGGTGTCACCGAATGATGGGAAAATGGGAAAGAAGCTGTGGGGGAAGAAATGGAAAACTTTGCAATTGTGAGACAGAGGAAGAAAATAAAACTTTCTCCTTTAAAAAGTATTTTGGGAGAAAAATGAGGGTACATCTAGAATAGTAAAAACTGTTTCCAAAGTGAGGGACAGAAAATGATTCCATGGTCCATGCAAGCTGGAATCAGTACTGGTGCCTATTTACAAAGCCATGGCGTGGCTGTGACTCCCCCTTGCAGAGAAGCTAACCATTATTCAACAGCCAAGATTGCCAGGCTGTGTTCCAACTAAATAGAATTCTAATTTTGGGATCTCCAACACTTTTCTAGGAACAAGCATCCCGCTTGTGAGCAAACATTCACGAGGTTCCACTTGTTGAATGAATTAGTGAGTAAATGAATGAAGAGAGAGCAGAACAAGACACCCATTAGGTCTGTGCAGTCTGCTCTAGAATGCTGGATTCCAACGGAAGGGACCTGTAACACAAACAATCTGGAAACCATGCTGTATGAGAATTTTGAGGCAATAGAGGAAAATGGCCTTTGTCAGAGTACATTAATTGTGCAAAGGGATTTCACAATGTGTATATTGTACATTGGTCAGATAAACTCTCTCTCTTGCTCAGCCCTCCAGACTGTGCTGTTTTGGTCACCTGCACCTTGCTTTTATATATTTTTTTCTTTCGGAACTGGGGTTTGAACTGAGGGCCCCAGGCTTCCCATGCAGATGCTCTTGAGTCACATCCCAAGCCAAAAGTGTAGCCCAGGCTAGCCTTGAATTTATGACTTTCCTGCTTTATTGCTTTTGTTTTGCTGATTACCAACGTAAGCCAGTTCTGGGACTTCAACTCAGGGCCTCCACTTATTAGTCAGGTGCTCTACCATTTGAGCCATGTACCCCCGCCCCCGTGTTTCTTAACCTAGAGTTGTTATCTGTTGGTGTACATCCTGGGAATTACACCAGCAAGGAAGTTTGGGGTGGCTTTTAGTTGTATTACCACTTGTGTTTGCTCATGTGGGCGTGTGCTCTATGTTTTTAAAAGGAGGGAACCAGTGTTGCTGTGGTAAATCATGTAGGGTCAAAGCTTTGGAGGTTTGGTTGTCCTGTGCTCTGAGTGTGCTGTGTGGAGCGGTTCCCCTGTAAGAGAGCTTTGGGTATTCAATTTGGTGCTGTAGCCTCACAAAAGTGTAAGAAGTGATGATTTCAGGTTTCTCACAGTTCCCGAGTGATAAGGAGGGACTGCCCACTCACAAACAAAAGACAGCTAGTTTCAAACAAAGCGCACAAAACTTCCAGCAACTGAGGTTATTAAAGCAATTCATTTGAATGTGGGAGCCTTCTAGATTTAACCTGCTGGGACTCACTTTGTGGGGTGTATGCAATCTCCCCACATAAGGGGGCATCTGAGGGATGTTTCCTCTTCCCAAAGGAAGCTAGAGTCACAGGCAGAGCCTGGATCCACTGGTTGGGAGGCAAATGAAGATTGCTCTCTGGCTTTCCTCTCCTCCTCCTCTTCCTCATACTCCTCCTCTTCCTCCATCTCTCCCCCCAGGCCCTTGCAATATTAAACAGCAGAGTCTCTGGCTGATCATTTCCTTCCCACAGCACTGCATTTTCCCCGCCTGTGGTCCCAGCCTAACATCACCAACCATGGCATGCCAGCAGAAACATAGGCAGCAAGATGGAAAGTGGATAGATCAAAAGCAGTGGGTTTTCCAAGCAAAAAAATTGCTCACCATGTCTGAGCATCAGAGGACACTGTTACTATCCTTGCTGGGAGCTCTGGATGCCAGCACGCAGCAGGAGAGCAGAGTCCTGCTCTTAGGCTTGTGCTGTAGGAGGAGGCTGGCTTTTGGCAAGAAAACTTCAGCAGAAGCTGAAGGGAAAGGGGAGGGGGCAGTATTTAGTTTTATATTAAACATTTCATGATTACTTTTCCTGATTCCTATTACTATGACATAAAATATCAATAGCATGTTGCCATTTTATTAATAGTTCATTCTCTTGTTGAGAGAAAGGAAGGAAAACCAAGTATGCTAAGGGGTATAAAAGATCAAGTCTGAGAATTCTGACAGCCTCTTTGGGAGAGTGGCTTTATTGCCTTCAGACTCATCTCCACCCACATCTCCCTTATACCTTATATAGCTTGCCCCAGCTTTCCTGGATGATGTCTGCAAGTCCCGATCTCTTGCTTCTTGTCAGCAATAATTCTTGACTTCATTGCAAGGCTGTTGGTCAATATAGGCGAATTTCATAATCAATTTTATCAAGATAGAATTTCTTTAGTTCCTCTCTCCTTCCTCCCTCTCTCTTTTCTTTCCTTCTTTCATCCCTCCCTTTCTTTTATATTCATGCTTCTTCTGATCCCATAAAATTCAAATTTGGTCAGAATGAAGTCATTATGTCTTTATAAAGACATTGGTACAGAAAGCAATTGGACAAGTTCATACTCCCCTAGCATGTGTTTTGCCCTTGGTGTCTCTCTTAATTTGTCCCTTGATGTGCTATGGGAAAGTCAGTGTCAGGAATGATGAAGTTTGTTGTCATTGTGGGATCTCAATGTCAATACAAGGAGAAGTCATTGTTGGCAGGGAAGGAGTTTAGCCAAAAGTGTGGAAGGACAGAGGGACTGCAACAATGGCTGCAGGGCAGGGGCAGGAGGGCACAGGGCTAGCAGAGCCTCTGTCCTACGGTTGCCCAGAGCAGGACAATGGGTTGGTTGGAGAAAGAAGCATCTGAGCCTTTGGCTGCAGCTCTGGGAAGAAGAAATGACCATGGCCACGGGTGTTTGAGAGGTTAAGAAGGGGACTGGGGAGATGCTGGGGAGAGCAGAGACGATGAGACCAGAGGTAGGTGTGAGAGTAACAGGGGCCAAAGATGCTCAAAGACTTGGGTGTGAGCACCCAGAAAGCTGGAGTTGCTATTTACATCCCTGCAAAGGCCCTGCCTGGAACCGCCTGGCAGGAGGGACAGAATCGTGATCCATGGTGTCTGGGTGACATACTCATCCTCTTAGGATTCCTGGCTACATGTGGTCTTGTTTGCCATGCAGGGTTCTAGGCTCTATGAGGCCCACATATCCTAGCACTTGGCACTGGGTCAATAATGCTCTTATTTGGCAGAACTAAGGCATGGATCCCTCAAGGGGAATTTACAGAATATTTTTATATTTGGCCTCCTTTTCTGTTTTCTGCTTCCACCTCTAGCTCAACCCTAAATACCATTCTTATAGACTCTTCACCCTTCAGGGCATCTGCAATACTTTAAACCCTGTAGTAAGGCAGGGAGTCAGGGGTGTGGGGTCCTAGGTCAGGGGTTAGGGTCAGGGGTCAGGGTCTAACTCCTGAGATTGGAAGTCTTTGAAGTTGGGAGAAAAATGTAGAGAATTCAGATCACACATTATTTGTTCAGCTCCAGTTACAAATGACTTAGCAAAGCAAAGTTTAAAGTTCCCCACTGAGCATTTGAAATAAAAATAGCTTTTTGCAGGGAGCACAACACCTTTTATTGCAAGAAAGGATAAACAGGCAATGAGCCTTTTCTGAAGGAGGATGATGGATCAGTGCACAGTGCAAGGTGGTGGTTGTGCAAGGTGACAGATGATCTGTGTGGGAAATGAGAAGGCCTGGGGTGCGGTCACAACCTGCTCCTGCTGATGCCAAGGGGGTGATGGCCAGTGAGGCCTGTGTTTGGCTACAAATGATTCTTGGCCTCAGATGTGCCTAAAGCTGGGTGAGAGGGAGTTGCTTAACTATGCTTACTTCCATCTCTGTGTATTGCATTTATTTCCTTGTGCTTTTGTGAGTTAAAGGAACTACTCATCCCCCCCCCCTCCAATGGTTGTATCTGCTGAAAAACCTACTCAGTTGTGGCTTGTTTGTGCAGCTTCCTTGATCCCCTTCCAGCTCCCATGAACAAATTGTCTCCTCAAAGTCCCTGAAATCCTTTCTGCCAAGGCTCTGTTGTGAAAACTCATGGATGATCCATCAGTGACCAGAGTCATCAAGGGTGAGGACCTGGGGTATCTTCATTCTGTGATCTCTAGAGCTTCACACGAGATGTGACCAGAAAGTGAGTGAGGAATGGTGGAGTGAGTGCTCAGCTTATATACATGCATGTGTGTGTATTGAACTGCAGCTTCATAACCCAACTCTCCCAGGACACACTCTCGTAGTTCAGATCTGTGCTGCCTCTCTCTACCTGTGGTCCCAGGGATAAAGCTGCCCAGAGAAGCCAAGGTGACAGGTTCTACCCCGACTCCACTTGATTCCATGGGTCATTCCCCCTGACACACTGGGGTGCACATTTCCTTCCTATTTTGGTAACTTCTCACCCAGCTCACCATGCAGCCTGCTCTGGACATGGAGGCCTGGTTGAGTTTGGATCCATCTCTTGTTGCTCTCTGTCCATCTTTGGTGACACGTGCATTCTTCTGGTATCAAAGCTCAGCCTGCTCCATAATTCCCTCAGTGTTGAGTCTCTTCCTCTCAAGAGTGATTGGATGTCTTTGAGTGTCTCTGCAGGCATGGCTCCAGAAGGCAATGTCATACATCCCCGGTTGGAGTGCATCCTCACTCTCCTGTAAGGGGGCTTGTCCCACCTGCCCAGGAGTCTATTAAATTTGCTTGTCAACTTACCAGCAGGCCCTTCAATGGATCCAACAAAACCTCTTCAAGGCCCACTTGTCCCTCAATGGAGATACCACTTGGCCAAGTTCACTATTTCAGAACCTAGCATCCATTTTTGAGAACTGAATGTGCACAGGTTCCATGCTGGACTGGTGCTGTGCCAAAATCCTTTCTGAGAAACACCAGGTAACCAAGTCCGTGGCCGGCAAACTCAGTGGAGATTGTACAGTCCAGCTGTCTGCCAGCCATGTCAGTGTCTAGCTGCCACAAGTGCTATCATAGCTGCAGATCTCCCACCTGGCTCTGTGTTCCTGAAATCCTTCTCTGCAGGATGGATTGCAGCCACACTCCCAGAGCTGTGATGTGTGGACACCTATCAAAGCTTCCCCCTTTCCTGGAAAAGACAAGTCTATTTTAAGGGTTCCTTGATGAAATTAAACAGACAATGGTGTTTAAGGCATGAGGTGTTTAAGTCATTCATCTCTGTCTGTTTTCTGTAGCCATCACAGAGCCCCACAGACCAGGTGATTTATAATGGGAAGGCATGTATGTCTTTAACACATATCTTTATCTGCTCAACCTCTGAGGAGAGATTTCTTGCTTCTCTGGGCAGCTTTATCCCTGGGACCACAGGTAGAGAGAGGCAGCACAGATCTGAACTACGAGAGTGTGTCCTGGGAGAGTTGGGTTATGAAGCTGCAGTTCAAGAGAAAGTGTGATGGCGCAAGCATCTCCTTTTCTTGTTTAAAACTTGCTTTGGCTCTCTGAAGAACTGTAACAGATTCAGCCTCCCTGGCAAAATCAGCTTCGTAGACATCTTTCCACCCTCCCCTCCTCCTGAGCCTTCCAAGTTCCAATAACAGACAATAACAAAGCCAGAGCAAAAATCCATGAGCCTTCATTGCAGGCTTAGCTTGAGCTAGGACGATGCAGCATCACATCATTTCACAAAGAATCTTGTGACAGAGGAGTTTTACCATTCCATTCTAGAGATGGGGACCACAGAGGCAGAGAGCTTAATAATCTCATCCAAAGAAACTCCCTTTTTTTTTTTGGTAGTACTAGGGTTTGGATTCAGGGCCTTGAGCTCGCTAGGCAGGCTTTCTAGCATTTGAACCCTGTTCTCAGCCCCCAAAGGAACTATTTTTCCTTGCATATATCAGTTATACAAAGAGGTTTGCTTGGGGCTGGGAAGGTGGCTCAGTGGTAGAGCGCTTGCCTTGCATGCCTGAGGCCCTGGGTTCGATTCCTCAGCACCACATAAGCAAAAAGAAAAAAGCCGGAAGTGGCACTGTGGCTCAAGTGGTAGAGCGCTAGCCTTGAGCTGAAGAGCTGAGGGACAGCACCCAGGCCCAGAGTTCAGGCCCCAGGACTGGACCAAAAAACAAACAAACAAAGAGGTTTGCTTTCATTGGGATGTTTGTATGGACTTAGATCAATTTCACCCCTTCTATTACTCTTCCTGGACATCAGCCCTTCTCCCTCCCTCCCTCTGCTGGGAAGCTGGACTTTCCTTGGGCCTAGGGAAAGGTGCCAAATTATCACCAGATTACCTAGCAGTGACAGCAACGTGCTTCTGCACGAGGAATGTAAGTTCAGGTTCTGTAACCCTTCTGGATTTCAGGGCAGTAATTAAGAGAAGAGACTGAGTACAACCTGCCAGCTGGGCAACTTCAGAAATTCATCCAACCTTTTTGTGCCTTAGTTTTTGTGCCTTAGTTTCCTCATCCTAAAATGCATATGGTAAATGCACATACTTCAAACAGCACACAGGAAGTACTCAGTAAATGCTGGAATATGCCATCATACTCTGCACTCGAACAGCTAGCAGAAAGAAACAGAACAGAAATAACACATTTTCTATCTCATGTTGTGAATAGCTATCTCCTCCTTCCTCAAGCTATTTGTTTTGTTTTATTTTCCTGGTAAGGAGATTTCCCCCTCCCACACACATGTGCATGCACACCCGAATGCACACTCACACACATTTTAATTAAGGTATCTTTTGAGGAGGAAGACTTTAATCCAAAGTGATCACTCTGATACTCAAAAAGACACATTTGGAAGCTACTTGGCGAAGGGGAATTAAAGACAGAGAAGCTGAATAAATAGCAAGCAAAATGTTAATGTTTTGGCTTTGCGGTGTCTCCATCTGAGAGCCCTCCATGCAGATTTCTTGGCGGGCTCCAGCTGGCAGCCCAGGGTTCCTCTGTGTGGTTGTGACTGGCTGCTGGCTGCAGTGCGGCCCCTAGAGGTCAGTATCATCCAGGGATTGTGCTGATCTGTGTCGCAGGGGACTGTCCCCATC
Source organism: Dipodomys ordii (assembly GCF_000151885.1). Lineage (NCBI taxonomy): Eukaryota > Metazoa > Chordata > Mammalia > Rodentia > Heteromyidae > Dipodomys > Dipodomys ordii. The sequence continues at coordinate 794,961 of NW_012267421.1, forward strand.
TGCATCCCCAGGGTTGGGGACCAGGCTTGGCATGGTGGTGCCCAGAGTGAGCCAACACCGTGGGCTTGGGCTGCCTGCTGAGCTCCCTGACCATCCCTCATCTACCCCAAAGTTCTCTTCTTCCTGCATATGACTTTACTAAAGCCAGAAATCAAAGCTTCCTCCCATTTTATATATGACTGGCGTCAGCCTCAATACTTCATGGTAAAAAGATGTCTATGTGTACCTGTGCATTTGTGTGTGTATGTGTGTGTGTGTATGTGTGTGTGCCAAGAGGTAGAATGCTGGCCTGGCAAGTGCAAGTTTTGAGTTCAACCTCCAAAATCACCACAAAGCAAAACACGCACGCACACACACACACACACACACACACACACACACACACACACACTCACACACCTAAATTTTAGTGGGTGATGCATAGGCTGAGCCTGTGGAATTCGGAGTGGGGCTAAGAGGCCAACACTTTCCACAATTGGATTCTGAGGTCCTGGGAAGATGACTTAAATGCTTTGTTCCTCAGTTTACTCATCTATAAATTGAGAGGCTTTAAGTAAAACAACAAAGAGGAGTCACTTAGGGAGCACTCATCAGCTGATGCTGATTATTGGGATGAGCAACATTAGAACCTGGAGAGAAGGGTATAATGTTCCTTTTCATCTTGGGATGTCCAATCTCACTCCTAGACCCTCAGCCTGGTGTCTGGCCAGAGCATATGTAACTCCTCTCATTCCTTCTACATGGTCATCTATGAAACTACTCAGTTGGATTAGAATCCAATAATTTTGCATTCATCCCATTGAGTCCATTTTGATATTTAAAATTAGTTTTGCCAGTTTGGTGTGCTTTTGCCAAAAACTGTGGTTGGCTCCATTTTTATCATATCAACCTTTTCTGTTTACTTGTTTGTTTTGTTTCTTTGCCTGGAAGAGACAAAGACCTAAGTGCCTTTCTTGCGAGCAGATGCACGTGTTTGTTTAAGCTGGTGACACAGGGCTAGGAAGAGAGCGAGGTAGAATGGCCAATGGAGAACCTGGTAAATACAGGTCAGGCCAATGCAAAGAAAGTTTACTGGCCAAGTTATCTGCATCCCAGTGATTTGCAAAAACTAAATACAGGGAGTTTTCTCCAGCCATTAACAAGGTAGTTGAAGCTCAATAAAAATCTAGCATTTTCAATGCAGTTGTACAATTGGAGAAAATCTAAAATCCTATAACAACTGAGAGTGTGGTCACTTGTGTCAGTTTGGTTTTTGGGTTTTCTCATGTGGGTCTTTGGCTGCTTCTGCTGAATGTATGCCTCTGTCCCCACTTGTTACAGGGGACTTTTCAATAACTGTTACCATGTTAGATCTCAGCATGCATAGATTTAATAGCACATGCTATTAACTTCTCTGATGTGCTTCTCATGTTCAGATAGCCTCAGTGGCTTCTTCTGCTCATCAAGGCAAACTCAGAGAAGTCTACATGAGTATACAAGTATCATCTATTATCGAAGAAAACAAGGGGATTGTGTGACTTCTTGTTTTGATCTTTGAAGCAAAAGAATCAAGTGAGAAGTTAGACATATATGTATTGCAAACAACCATTAATTATCTGCTTTGGAGTTTGGCTCTTGGGTTGTTCAATTCAGAATCAAACAATTCACAATGTAGCTAATTCAATCAATTGTAATGAAGCACTTTCCACTGTCCAAAGTGCCCAGGAAAGCTGCTTTCAATGGAGTTTGCGTGTTGGCTTCAATAGAAGACTCCCCTAATTCCAGCCTTCATAGCATTCCTTCCCTCTCTGATGTAATGTAGGATTATATACCCTGTCCCAAAAGTTGGGCTCCTCCTTACTCTTATGACTCTTTGGCCAAAGCCTATACATCCTTAGGGGGGCTGGGCTCACCTTCTCCTTGTCCATCTTCCTTCTTAGAACTCCACATGCATTTCCTGTATGTAACCTCTCCACATCCCTTGAGAAAGTGACAGTTGCCATCCCCTATTTCAAGTCTGGGCCTAGACTCTCATGTGTCTGGACTTCAGTTCAGCAATATTTCCTAATGCAGTCTTTTTAGGGCAAAACATATATCATTTGAGACATTCAGAGTGACCCCAAAGCCTTATGACTGACTCCTCCATTTTACATAGAAGAGACCATCCTGTGAGTCTTCTGCCAAGTGTGACCCCTCAGTCACAGTTAAGCACCTGGAAGGCTGAGATTTGCTGCTGTGGGTTTCCTGTTACCCAGCATTGCTCTGAACAGAAGTACTCTTGAGTTCTGAGTGATGGAGTCCATCACGGGCCCTCTTGCTTCACAATGAACTCTGTGTTGCTTAACTTTAAAAAGATAGCAGAACACTCAGGATAATCCATCCTAGGAAAGGTAATGCTGATTTTGGCTGGCCATTTTGGAGGTTTCAGCCTGAGGTCAGTTGCCCCATTGTTTGTACACCTGTCTTGAGCAAGCGCAGAAAGGACTTTCTTGGTGGCTTCTAAGAACGGGAGAAAGCAAGATGAAGGTCCTAATTTGTCCTTCAGGGCCACACCCCCATGACCTCACTTCCTCCCAGGAGGCTCCACCTCCCACTTCCCAGTATACCTGAGTCTGGCCCAAGTCTTCACTAGAATATTGGGTGCATGGAAGACTTTCGTGCTCCAAAAGGTTGCATTCTCAGGGATTTTCTGGAATGAATTCCTCTGTTGGATTCATTGGAGGCCAACCTCCTCACCTTGGCCTGCATGACAGATAGGAGGGCAGCCAACTTACAGCCTAATTCTCTTCACTTCACCTTGGAAATTATTTGTGGGGCCATTTGACTTGCTTTGGCCAAAGAGCTGAGCATAGTGATGGAGTCTCTGCCAGGATGAAGCTGAGTGTGGTGATGGGGTCCCCCCCAGGATGGAGAAGGAACTGTGGTACAGCGACCCTCTCCCTCAATTCCTATCACTGCCTAAATAGTCAGTGGTGTCACCTACTGGAGGTGACAGCAGGTTGGGTCTCCAGGGAGAGACAAGGAGAAGATCATTTGTTGACCCTCAAAGAAAGGCAGCCAAGTAAGAAATAAGTCTGTGGTTATGAGTGCAGAAATGTGGGATATTTTTGTTACTACATCTTAATCTATCTTGCTCCACATAGGATGAGTTCAACTCATATTGCAGTATTTGACATGTACTTCATAGATCTTGAAGCAGTTTTGAAATTTGAGTATGAAGAGTTGGATTATGTCTAAGCATGAATGATCTATAGAAACAAAGTCCAAAATGAAGGCCTAGAGTAAAGGGTTAATGACCCAGGACTTTTGTTTGACCTCTGGGGTAGTATGTGTCATATGTTCTTTTCTTGTCTTGTTAAATTAAGTCAATACTTCCTTCCACTGAGCCGGTAATGTAATGAAGGGATATTTATTGAAAGGTCTGAAAGCCATCTTTAGTCAGCTGATAGGGAGGACAGAGGGCAGGACAGAAGACAGTCAGCCAAAGAGATTTAGTACTTATGCCCTTAATTTGTCATTGAGATGATTCCACTGAGATGTCCTGGTGACAGGTGTGGTGGCAGGTGTGCTGGTATTCATTTTTACTATAAAAGCATCAGACCACCAGCAATTTATAACAGATTGTATTTCTTTAAATGGAAGTCATATTTTTCTAGGTGTTCGATGCTGGACATTCTATCCCGCCCACATTTACTAGTGGATGGTAAGACTGACATTGCCGGTGCTTTTGGACCTTGATTTCTAGGGATGAAGATAACTCTTTGGGTCTTTGGTCAAAGAAGTCTTTAAGGGATGTGTCTCTGTTGAGTTTAGACATGAAGACCCACATCCCCTCTGCTTGCTCTGAGACTTCATGGCGGTCTGCAGCTGCCTCTGTCAGCATCGCAACCCAGTCTAGCAGGAGGACAGTGGCTGCCTGCAGCTGCCCTGGAATCCCTGTCTCTCCGCCCTGACTCTGTGTTCCCTCCTTGAGTTCCCCAAGCTCTGACCCTCAGCACCCCCTCCTTGAATTCCTCGAGCTCTGACCCTCAGTGTCCCCTCCTTGAATTCCACAAGCTCCTGGGTCTCCTCTTCTTCTAGAATGCTGAGGAATCGAACAGAGGGGCTGCCAATGAAGGGCCCCCTTAGAACCACAACAGCCTCTCTTTCAGACCCTGCCTCTCTTTCCTTCCTTTCCTCGTGCTCTCCCTCCTCTGGAGTCCCTGGTGTGGGGACCTGGAGGAGGGGTGGTGACAGCAGTGGCAGCAGCTGGCACTCGGACCTACAGGCTCCCCTGGATGCCGCTGGCAGCTTGTTCCACACTGTACCCTGGCTCCTCTTATGCCCTCTCAACCTTGCAAAAGACCACAGCCCAGGAAAGCTGAGGTTCCTCTCCCCGTCCCTGTGTCTGCCTCCTTTTCTAGATTCTCCCTGTGCCACCATGACACAGCCAGGAAGCTGTGTGAGTCTTTCTTCCAGCCATCTGCTGGAAGGCAGATGGCATTTACCTCTGGTTGCCTTCATCTTGGCCATGAACATCTGGCCAAGGGCTTATGTGGGAAGGCTGTGTTTTCACCCCCTGCTCCAAGGAGCATGAGAACTGGCAAGAGAACCACTATACATTCTGCCTGACCACTCTGGGAACCACCCAGAGAAGTAATGTAGATCAGCACACAATAGAGACACCAGCACTCTGGTTACAGCCACAGCATTCTGGTAGCCAGACTATGGAATTAGCAACGGATGAATGGATAAAGAAAACGTGGGGTATCTACACAGTGGAGCATTATTCAGCCCTAAAGAAAAATGGAATTATGTCATTTGCAGGAAAATGGATGGAATTGGAGATCATCAAGTTAAGTAAAATAGGCCACACTCGCAGAGACAAATCTTGCATGTTTTCTCTATAGGTGGAATCTTGATCCACTCATACAAACAAGCAAACAAACAGAAAGACATGCACCTAAACAGAGTAGTATTTGGGGTACAGGGAGTGAGACGGAGGGATGAAAGGAGAGAACAGGAAAAAGATGGAGGAGTGAGGCCTAGGAGCAGGATTCCCTGATGCGTGGCTTGGGTTCAAGGGCAGTTAGACAGAGTCTGGCTCCATATCTTCTCCGAGTTCTCAGTGAGGGCTTCAACAAGTTGGGCTGCAGTCAGGCAGAATTTGAAGGAGTTTTACATGGAGCCATGTTCAAAGTGGGAAAAAATCCCAGGCCTCCCTATAAGATTAGGTAATTAGAACCCTGTCATCTCCAGCAGAAGTGGCAGGGGGGAGAGCAGTGGGTACAGGGAGGTAGGAATGGAGGTCCTGCAGGGAGTTCCCCACAGGGAAAGGTCAGGTGGAGGTCCCTCCACTCCAGTCCCTCTGGACAGGACCTGCATGGAAGATCAAGGCTCCTCATAAGTGGGTCAGGGAGCACTTATGTGAACACAAATGACTCCGGGAGGGCAGCAGGAGATTGGATGGGGATGCAATGGTTTTGTGTCTTCACTGATAACAGCTGATCTTCCCTGGTTCCGGGAAACTCTGGGGAGTGAATGTATGGCAGCCGAGTTCCTTTGTGAGCTTTGCTTTTAGGCAGGGGAAGGTTCTTGGCACCTGATTCTCCTGTCCACTACACCTCTTCTATCTCTTTGATGTACCCTGGATTCCTTTACCCCAGAAGGGGGTGTGGCCGCTTTGTATGAACTACATTCCCACTGGGTTGGGCAGGATCCTGTGAAGGCAGCTGGAACTTCCAGCTCCTCTGTCCAGAGAGCAGCAGTGCCACCTGGCCACTCGGTGGTCACAAGATGTGGGCCTGAGGCTCAGCAGTGTCACCCAGCCACTCTGTGGCCACCAGATTCAGGCCTGAGCCTCGGAGGCAGCTCTGTGACCTGGCTCCAGGGCACTGTACATGGCTCCCAGGCCACCCACACATGCTGTGAAGTCAATGTGGTGCTCACTTTGGGACCTCAGAGCCTAGAGGAGGCTGTGGCAAAAGAACAAGACTTGGGATTGAGACACAGATTTTCTTAAGGCTAGGGACTATGAAGAGACCCTTTTGCACTGTAAAAGGAGGATGCTGTGCAGTCTTAAAAGTTTTATTCTGCAGTTCAAGAAGAAAGTGAAGTTCCCAGGTGTGCTCTCCAGATGGGACCAAGGTGATTCGGGTAAGGTGACAAAATTTCCTTCGTTAGGTGCCTCTTGTTTGTTACAGAAGCCGCGCAAAGGAGCTATACTGAGCCACAAATCCTAAAAACACTCGAGTGTTTTTCCTTGTGTGAGAACTTACCCTTTGAAAACTCCCAGCCCTCCCTGGGCTGCACATGCTGACTCCGGAGCTCAGCTGCCGGCAGCACCTCACCTGCGCCCGCAGGAAAGCAAAGGCAGTTGCGTGCAGACATTGTTTAATGTGCTGGCGTTAAAAATACCGCCTGGGCTCCACAGATTTCTGGAACCGTGAGGGGCATTCTCATTTGTGGTCTCTGGTGAAGGTATGATTTGGAGATGGGCATAGCTAGTGAAAAGCAGTCCTCTCAGTGCATGAGACATCAGCCAGTATTTGAATCTCCAAGCTTTAAGTCTTAAAGAAGCAGCTGCTTTATAGCCCCAGGTCCCTGTAGCCCCCACAAAGCTGAAGTACAGTGAGGTGGTGGTGGGGAGGGGGGTGGACTTTCCTAAGTGCCCAAGAGAAAAGCCTTGTGCCAAATGAGGCATACAGGGAAATTCTGAGACTCTGATGCTTGGGAAATCTTGAGGCTCTGTCTCTAGGATCTATCCACAGTTAAGGATAGGAGTGAAACTCTCAGTCCAGGTCAGGGTTAAAGCCATGTGACCTTCAGGACTCCAAAGATGAGTATGCCCTTGGCTAACTAAGTCAAGATCAAGTGATCTGTTCCAGACCAACTCACCAATGCATTCTCCCACTTGCTCAACACAGGGGCTGTTTGGCCCAGTCCTACTCCAGAGGCCCAAGCCTAATGAGTCTCACTGATCTTCCAAAGGGAAGGCATGGCCAAGAAACCCAGTATGGCCTTTGAGATGAAGGCAGAATGGCCTGTGTTTCTTCAGGGGTGGTGGATGAGGGTTTGAGGCTAGAAAAGAGAGGAGAAAGGTAAGAAAGGAGGCTCCAGTAGGGGCTAGAAATAATCTCTAGTGTTTACTCCGATGAGTGGAACAGTTGGCAAATCACCCAGAAGTCCGAGGAAAGGATTGTGGAAACAAGAAAGAGGAAAACTACTCAACATGTGTTGATTATGAATTTTAATTACTGAGTTATGTGTTCAGTCAACAGGCTGAGAAAGAAATGTGGGCAGGACGGGCTCTGTGAATGTTACAGATGATACAATTCTGTTTTTAGGAAATGCACAATTAGACTGTATCTACACAACCCAAAGTAAAAGCAGATGTATCTGTCATCAGACTATTTTGATTAATGGGGAAATTTGGAGCTTAAATTATCTGTTTCCGCCAGCCGTGTTGATCCAATGAACTGGACCATTGCCAGATCCCTGCAGTAGGGTGCAGACACAACTTTTGGGGTGAGGCAGTTTCAGGAACAGGATCCGCCGTGTGGCACGGTAGAGCTGAAGTGGGAGGGAAATGGGTAACATGCGAGAAACCACAGGTTCTGCTCATTTCCAAATGCTACCTGAGAAGGCCTCACCCAGCTTGGGAAGGGGCCCTCCTGCTGCTGGGGAGGGACCTCCTGCTGCTGGCTTCAGTTGAAGTGACTTAGTGGAAGCAAAAGAGTTGGTAGAAGATTCTGAGGTCTGAACTATTTTGTCATTACTTTGCTCCAAGTGGAGGCTACACTGCCATTTGCTTTGACCAAAGTCTTCTCTTTCTTTCATGTTACTGACTTACTTTGCAGTTCTAGAGTTTGAACTCGAGGCCTTGCTCTTGCAAGGCAGGAATTCTGCTGCTGGGCCATGCCTCCAGCTCTGTTTTCACACTGGTTATTTTTGAGATAGGGTTTTGCTTCCTGCCCCCATCACGTGATTGCACGGTGATCCTCCCGTTTTCGGCTTCCTGCTGCAGCTTGGATAGGAGGTCCATGCCCCACGCCCAGCTTATTCTGTTGAGATGGCATCTGCTGGACTGTTTCTGTTCATGTTGGCCTGGAACTGTGACCTGCCAGATCTCAGCCTCCTATTTTCAACTTGTTGACATAACTAGCACAGCACTGCACCACACATCGATTGAAAAGAGGTCTCTCAACATTTCCCTCTTTTGCCTGACTTAGAAGCATATACAATGACCCAAACAACTATCAGTAGATGAATGGATGGACACATCTAGCATGAACATACCAGAGGACACTATAGAGCCATAAGAAGAAATGAAATATAGCTACATGGCACAACATAATACAGAGGGGCCTTGAAAACAAGACACAAAAATGCAGACATGTAAGGAATAATAAGCTATGTAAGTCTGTTTATATGACACATTCCGAATAGAGAAATCCTCTGGGACAGGAAGCAGACTGGTGGTTGCTGAGGGCTGAGGAATGGAGGGGAAGGTCACAAGTGATTGCTTTATTGAGTATGGGATTTTATTTTGCAAAGTTTTTGGAACTAGATAGTGTTGTGTAACACTGTGAATGTATTAAATGAGACTGAATTATATGGTTTAGGTTATGGTTAATGTATACTGTGAAAAGGCAGCTAGAAAGTGAATATGTTTGGGTCCTGTGACTCCCACATACCCTCCTCTTTCCCAGTGAAGAGGGGATAGCCTTTAGGGCCACTGTGTTTCCTACAGGCAGAGAGAAGGTCAGTGCTCGGAGGACCTGAACACCACTACCTCCTGGGTCAGATCCTCACGTTCTGCAGATAGGAAGGGAAAGAATTCCCAGGGGTCCTGGAGGAGAAATCCAGGTTCAAGAGAAGTTGCTTGATTCCAAGACTAGTGCTTAATCCAGGAGAGAACAGTGTGTCATGAGAAAGGTGATGTATTAGTCCATTATAGTTTTGTTGTGAAGTGAATCACCAGAAAGGACCACACGGACACAGAATACAGCCAAAAGAAAGACTTTATTAGTCAGTTGGCAACTACATTGAGCCTTTGGGATACCCAAGTGCAGTCCTGAACCTGTTCTCAATGTTCCTTTTAAGCAAAAAACCCACATCCTTTTTGCTCAGGGGTGGAATGTTCCTAACAGTTCTTTCCTGCAGATGCAAGCCAAACAGGAGGTTACACAGACTTCAGTAAGGGCAGCATGACCGTTACTTAGGAACAAAAGCCAAAACATAGCTTGGAGAATGAGAAGCATATTCTTAAATCTAAAAACCAGGAGGAACTTATTCCTGCGGTTGGGGGTGCAGTCCTCTTCTAAAGAGGGAGCAACACTTGCCTCATTGGTCCAGAGATACCCTATCAGTTTTGATCTGAATTATGCCCCAAAGGCCATGTGCTAAGGCATGGTCCCCATCCCATAGCAATGTTGGGAGATGGGAGGTGGGAGGTGGGGCCTAGCAGTAGGAAGTTAGGTTATTGTGGGCTCTTCCTGGCTTCCTGGCCTCCAGGAGTAGAGTGGGAGGAGAGAGGTAGCATGTCTTTGCTGGTGACTGTCCCAATACTTGGTACTGCAGGATGCCACTTTCTGCCATGCATCTCCTTCATTTCTGTTCCACAACCACTTTGTCCAGGAGAAAGTATGGCATGGCTGGAGAAAAGTTGACTGACATCATTCCATAGGCTACCTTACCACAGAAGGCTGAGTTGTCCTGCCTCCGTTTCCCTGTGCTAGACACTTAGGTGCATCTCAAATATCATCTCACCTGCTCCCACTCCTGAAGTGACCCACCATCCTCTCTTTCAGACCTTCTGGTCACTCTTTCCTCCTTCTTGTTCTTTCTCAGTACTGGATCTGCTGGCCACTGTGTATGAAATCAGTACAATTTAAACGGAGCCATCTCTCTGTGCTCGTGAAGTGGGCATCTAGATGGGCGGCCTGGCGTGTGTTTCACTGGGAGGGCTTTTTTCTACTCCAGTCCTTTGGGGATGGCCCTACATAGGCTGTAATTTAACAAGCTCTCCCTGACAGCTGACGCCTGCAGATGGGAGATCGTCTCACAGACCAGTCCGTCCTCCTCCTTCCTCTGATAATGAGCAGCAGAGGACTCTGCAGGATGTACTAGCTTTAAAAAGCTTGAAGTTCACTGAGGGAAGTTACGTCATTGCCCGAGCCTGCGAAGAGCTGCACTTTGGGAAGGAGGAGGCCTACAGGGCCTGTGAGCTTTGCCAGGAGGAGAAGGCACTTGCTCTCTTGTCTGCCGTGTTTCCATTGAGGACCATTATTTCCTTTTGATTGAACAAGAGCTCCTAGTTTTCATCCTAACACTAAACTCTTGCCTCAGAGAGGACAGTGAGTGAACCTGGGGCAAATGAAGATGATGAGCACTTGGGCGTAGGCCCTGATCTGGAGTCACTGAGGCATCCCTGGGAGTTGTTCTGAGCACAGGTGTATGATAATTGAGGGACAGTGGCTCAGGAATGGAGGTTTGCATAATGCAGCAACGGGAGCTCAGCCAGGAGCCCAGGGTTCGCATGTGGAGACACTCAGGTGTCAGAGCAGGGCTGGGAAGGCTGGGAGACGCTGGGCAGGGAGCAGTGGGGGACGTGGTGGCAGGCGGACACGGCTTTCATGTGGGCGCGGTGGTGGAGCACGGCTGTTTGAAGATGCATTTCTGTGGCTGCGGAATTAGTGAGTGGAGGCAGGAGGCTGAGGGCCACACGCTGTAGCTTGTGCTTTGGAGCTGTGCTTTTGAAGTTAGGAAGCCAGATAGATGCAAGGAACATCTGGTCTCTCCTCATTTCTATGCACATGCAGATTTCATATTAATATCAAAGAAACTCAGCCGTGGATGTAAAGGAGAAGTAATTTTCTTCAGGGTCCTGATTTGTCAAACCCCACCAGGATATTCTTTTCACAAAAACGACAGACTCCACTTTAAAAGCCTTGACAGAAAATGATGGGACTTGATTCTAGGAATGGCAGTAGTAAGAATAATAGTTAACATCTTACAATGACTTAGGTGACCCAGGTGGTCACCACTTTGGCCCTGTGAAGCAGTGTGTGAAATGGCCTTACTTATTACCCCATGGTGCCTATGAGGAGATGGAGACTTAGACAGTTATCCTGAAACACCTGAAGAGGAAGAGACAATGTTGATTCTCTAAGCATAACCAACCAGCTCTGTAGCCTATAAGCTATGGTGGTTTCCCTCCCTCCCCTACTGGGTTTGAACTCAGAACCTTGAACTTCTCAGTCAGTTTCTCTACCATTTAAGCCATACCCCTAGCCTATTTTGCTTGCTATTCAGGTAGGGTCTTGCTTGTCTTGCCTAGGCTGACCTGGACTGTAATCCTCTTATTTATATTTCTCACCATAGCTTTGATGACAGATGTATGCCACCGTGTCCATCTTCTGTTTTGTTTTGTTTTTGTTTTTTTGGTTTGAGATGAGGTCTTGTGACCCATTTTTCCCAGCTCATCTCAAGCTCCTGATCTCAGCTTCCTAAGTAGCTAGGATTGCAGGTGTGACCATAGACCCTCATCACAGTCCTTATGCCTAATCAGAATCTTCAATTACATTTCAGTGGTAAATAATTTCAAGACAAGCTTTACCCTAATGATTACTCATTCCCTTTCAATTCCAATTGTCCCTTGCTATCTTCTGAGGCTACCAAAATCTCCTGATGATCAAGTCCTTTACTTAAAAGGTGTATTTTTCCTATAGCTTATGCAATTCTCTTATATACTTCAAATAATCTCTAGTTACTTATAATGCCTGATAATATGAAAGCAGTTGTGGTTATTATACTATATTGTTTAAGGAAGAAAAGAAGAAGAACAAGAAAAAAATCTATACTTGTTCAGCAATATCTATCCCTCTCCCTCCCCCCCCCACAATTTCAATCTGCAATAGATTGAATCTGCAGATGCTAAACCCACTGGTAAAGAAGGCTGTCTGTACTATGCATGTGTGTGTGTGTGTGTGTGTGTGTGTGTGTGTGTGTATGCACGTGCATGGGAGTGCATGCATACATGCATGCATGCATGTGCTCATGTACACATGCTCAGTAAACTAACTTGAAACTTCAGACATTTCTAATGTTGCCATCAAATTCATGCTTTACTCACAAGTAATTGTCTATTAAATACAAAGCGACTACCCTCTGACTGAGTTATTTGGTCATAGATAAGAGACTGTATAATATTCATAGCTAGTGTTCAGCACTGACAACGGGCAAGCACTCTCAGAAGAGTGTATGATTTCATTTTCTCCTCCCCATAATCCTGGGGGGAGGGGGAGAGATTCGCATAAGGTTTCCATGTAATAAGCAAGAAGGAAAGTTGCTCTCCTGAGGCAAGCCTGTGGTCAGATCTGTTCCCACAGTTCTGTACATGGTGGTTCTCTCGAGTGGAGTTCTGTCCTTTACTATGCATGCTTTCAGGTCATCCTTCCTTCAAAAAATGCTTCTGAGCACCTAGTGTTTATCAATTTCTCTTCTCAGTGGTGGAGCCCATAGAGGATGAAATATGGCTTCTGTTTTTGTGGTGCCCATTCCCAAGTGGGGGTGAAGCTAAGGTCCCCAGCACCCCAACATTCCAAGTTTTGGTTAGAGGCAGCTAAATATTCTGAGTGAATTCAGCCTTGACTTGGGCAATGACAAAATAACATTTCCTGATAACTTCTGGTTGGTACCAGAAGTGGTCTTAATTTACTGAACTCTGGAGTCTTGCCTCCAACTTTTAACTTTAGCTCAACTCTTATTTTCCTCCCCATTCAGAAGTTCAGAACACGGTCCCCATTCAAATGCTCTCTTCTGGCAGTACCAGGTTTAACTCAGGACTTCAGGCTTGCTAGGCAAACACCCTTCCCTGTGAGCTATGGCCTCAGTCCCAAATGTTTTCTTTAGTTTTAGTAGGAACAAAAATTATCTTTCTTTAAGAAGAAAAGACATTACTAATGTCTGTCTTACCACTTAGCACAAGAACTACAACTTGCTCCTCAACTACTCAGGAGCAGCAAACAACAACAAAAAAAAATATCTTTGTTTGCTCTATCACTTGAGATGTGCCACTAGCCCAGCTTTTCACTGATTATTTTGGAGATGGAGTATCCTGGACTTTTTCTGCCTGTGCTAGTTTTGAATTTTCCACTCCCTGGATCTTAGCCTTCTGACTAGCTAGGATTACAAGTGTGAGCTGTAGGTACCTGGCTGAGAAGGAGATGGTTTCTTATGGGTAAGAAGCAATCTCTCAGTGTATTTTAGGACTCAACCTGGTATGGTGTAGCCAGCTGCTCAGTAAACGTGGGTCCCAAGGAAGGGGCGTGGCTGGGAGCTTGCTGGATCTGAGTCTACTCTGTGCCTGGAATTTGAACCACACCACTGACCCCACTCAGGGAGAGGAAGTCACGCTTCAGCAGGAAACAGGTTTTCCATCTGATTAATGCCCTGAACATGTAAAAAACATAGCAGATTGCATGCTGTATCCACCAAGGAACATACATATGCATTTAAACCACTTATGTTTTACTTTTTATGATGCATTCCTGAATTGTGTTCCTTTTGCATTTGTAATTAGGAGGAGGAACAGATGTGATGGCTTCTTTTAGAGTGGGAAGTCCATTCCAATAAACCTATACCACCAGGTAAGCGTTTCCTTTAACTACAGAGTCTGGCATTGTCCTGCTGTTTTGAACCATTTAAGTAGGCTATGAAGAAAAACATGTGTCTTCAGGAAATATGATTGATTATGGAAGTCAGAACATTTTGTGATAGGAGTTTATATCTGTTTGTTTTGTTGACATTATTTTCTCCTTTTTGAAAGTAAAATATTATCAGAGAAAATTTTATTCCTTCATCTCTTTTTTACAAAAATCTTAAATTGAGACAAATAAATCAAGCCTATCTGTGTCTCAGTAGAAACCAAATCTTCCTTCCTTCCTTCCTTCCTTCCTTCCTTCCTTCCTTCCTTCCTTCCTTCCTTCCTTCCTCCCTTCCTCCCTCCCTTCCTTCCTCCCTCTCTTCCTCCCTTCCTTCCTTCCTCCCTCCTTCCCTGCCTCCCTCCCTCCCTTCCTTCCTTCCTTCCTTCCTTCCTTCCTTCCTTCCTTCCTTCCTTCCTTCCTTCCCTCCTTCATTCTTCTTTACCTTTCTCCCCCCCTTCCCTCATTTTTTCCTTGTTTTCTTCCTATAAGCTATATTAAAGTAAAATTGCATGGTAATCTCTCTCACATTTAGTTGTCAGACAAAGGACCCATATTAGTGCTGGCTCTTTGTTAGAACTTAAATAAAGTATGGGTTTTAATTTTGATCCATATCACTTTTATGAGACCTGCAGTTGTGCTTGACTTGGACAGTCATTGCTATAGCCAGCGACAATTCTTAGCACAGTATATGAATCCTCCTGACCCAATTACCCACTCCCCACCCCCAACACGGCACCTCCAGCCACCTTTCACCATTTTATCCTTGCAGTGCAATAATGCACTTGACACAGATAAAAATTAAGCTAAAATTACTCTTTGTGGAGCAGATGCTATTAACCCCTTGTACTGCTATATTTAAACACAAGTCTCTGAGTCACCAGTGCTCGTAGATACATTCCCAAGTTTCAAGTTGTCAAAAAAATTAATATTAGCAACATTACATAGTCTGCACACAACTGCAAAAGATAGCATGGTTTAGTGTGAATTCCATTTAGGATAAATCATTGCCCCAAATTACAATTCTTTGTTGATGATATGAAATACTCAGAAAGGCTTGCAATGTTGATGCTTTTGTCTCAATGGCTTTAATAATCATTTAGGGTGTAGTGTTTCACCTTGCAGACACAGAGAGAAAATCTCAGATCCTCTTTACAAGGTCCCTGAGATTGCCGACAGAGTTAGGCAACTGAGCATCAGCAAGTGTGTTTGGGGCTTGCTTCTCCTGCTTTGGTGGTTTGCACTTAAGATACAAAATGTTCAACTTCCTTTTTATTCACTGTAGAAGTTTATCTATAGACAATTCTTCTTCTTCTTTTTTTTTTTTTTTTGCCAGTCCTGGAGCTTGAACCCAGGGCCTTGGTGCTATCCCTGAGTTTCTTTTGTTCAAGGCTAGTGAGCCACTTGAGCCACAATGCCACTTCTGGCCTTTTCTGAATAGTTTATTGGAGAGAAGGGTCTCACGTTCCTGCCTGGTCTGGCTTTAACTGCAATCCTCACATCTCAATCTCCTAAGTAGCTCGGATTATAGGCGTACGCCATTGGAGCCAAGCTTAGACAATTCTTTTTTTTTGCTGGAACATAGTCTATTTATTTTTTATTTTTAATAAGTTTTTATTGTAAAAATACTGTATGGAGGGGTTACAGTTACATGAGCAAGGTAATCAGTACATTTCCTATCAAGCATTGTTACCTCCTCCTTTGTTTTTCCTTACCATCCCTTCCCTCCCACTCCACAACTACACTCCCCTCCACACACACTAAATTGTAAAGTTCGTTTTTCAACATAGTGTCTTATACATCTCATTGTTACAATGGGTCAACCTGTATCCCTATTTAAACATTTTGTTTGTTCCCTTCCCCTCCCCAAATTAGACCAACATCAAATACAAATACCATGGGGGAGGGACATACAAAGCAACAAAAAAAATCACATGGTACATTATAATTATGTTAGAAACAATAGCAATAAAGAAAAAACCACTTGTGTCACTATCTTGGGGTTCATTTGGTTTAACATCACCTTATCTGGTCACATGTACATAGCTTTTGACCTTTTCTGCTTCTCCCAGACATATGCTAGTTATTGCAAATAAGGGAAACCATGGGCCCTATGTTTCTTTGGGCCTGGCTTACTTCACTTGACAATGCTTAATATAGCATATGATATGTGAACCCGTGTTTAACAAGTCATGTTTTTTGTTTTACTAGTGATTTTTCTGGTTTTCCATTTGTATTGTAAACTCACTGTATTTTATACCATCTGTGGGGAAGAGCCATTCAGATCATGATAGGTGGTTATTTATGAGTTCTCTCAGGGCAAGGATTATGAACTGATGTGACTAAAACTTTAAATTTTTTCCTAGGCATTGGTTTTCCATTTACAAAAGAGAAACAATGCTAAAGTTTCTTCAATTTGTGTAGATTGCTTGTTTGTAGTTTTTTGGTTGTTGTTGTAGTTCTTGGATTTTGAATCAGGGCCTCATGCTTGCTAGGAAAGTGCTTTATATCTTACTCAGGTCTTCAGTCATTTTCTGTGATTCTTATAAATCCATATGTTATACTTGTCTTAAAGATTTACTTAAAATGTGGTTCAAGCAGTTGCTGGCAAATCATTGATAGATATTAATAGAAAATGTATTGTAATAGGAATAACAAACTCAGCTTATTAGTTGGTATTTTGTTAGTTTATTATTTCTGCATGTCTTATAATTGATACCAAAAAAGCTCCCTGGGAGCCCCTTAGTGGAAAGGCTTTCATAAGAGTTGGAGGCTGCCTGCTAGAGGCTGCTCAAACATAATTCTATATGAAACTTTGGCTTTCAAAGATTGTTTGTGGAGAGATTTATTAAATGTTTCTTTAATCCATATTCTTGTTACAGTGTAGCACCAATTAGAAAGTAAGCTACATAAGGACTATGCAAGATTCTTGCCATGGGAGAGGGTGTGTGTGTGTGTGTGTGTGTGTGTGTGTGTGTGTGTGTGTGTGTGTAGCTGTGTGAGGATGTTCATTTGCTTCACCACAAGTCCACTTACATATGTGTATATTTGTGCGCGTGTGTATGTGTGTGCACATGTGTTTGAATTACACCGTATAGACAGAATAGACCTTATTGTTACAATCTTCACACGAAAGTTGGGGCATAGCTCAAGTGGTAGTGACCGGTCTAAGTAGGGACTAAAATAAAATATAAAATATGAAGTTGAGCTCTCTTGGGCCTGTAAGCTAGCTTATTTACTTATTTGGCAGTATTGGGGTTTGAACTCAGAGCTTCTTTTTTTGCCAGGTTGGTGCTTTACTGCTAAATCATGACTCCAGCCCTATTTTTGCTGGTTACCTCTTCTTACTTTAGGCTTCCTATAGTTGTTGGATTGCAAACACCCTGCCCCACCACGTCCAGTTTTTTTCTACAGAAGGACATGTTGTAATCAAATACTTTTCAGCCTCCTACTGGCCTGGTATCATAAACCTCCCAATCAGCTTCCCCACAGAGTTTTGGGTGACAGATGGGCAGCACTGTACCCAGCTATGAATTGAGAAAGGAGTCTCAAGAACTTTTCTGTCCCTGATGGCCTCAAATGAAGGTCCTCCTACTTTCAGCCACCCAACTAGCTGAGGTCACAGACATAAGCTACTGGCACCCAGCCCAATTTTAAACCCATTGCTATCCAGTGGATGTGCCTTTCCTCTGCAGGGGTCAGGCATGCAAGAATGCACAGTGCTGTATAATGTTTAGAACAATCCACAGATCCACTCACACACAATACCATTCTTGCATTCAAGCTGAAAAGCAAGTGTGTAATGGTGAATGCCGACCCAATGAGGAAGCTATCTTTACTGCGAGTGCAGCCTCTTGTGCAATCCTGCAGTCTTTCCTCCTGTGTAGTCCTGAAGCCCTACCTCCTGTGCTGTCCTTCCAAACTCAGTGGCAGGGCACACATTCTGCCTCAGTCTTTGTATGAGATCACAACAGAGACAACTGAACCTCAGTACCACAGGGTGCCTTGTGCAGAGAGAAGAAATCATGAAATGTCTAGGGGAAAACCACTTAATAAGCACCAATAGGATAAAAATTGGACAAGCAGCACACGTCCTATAAGCTCTATTGAGCTGCTTGGTTTAAGCTCTGCCTCTTCTTGGGAGAAAGAAGTCAGATCAGATGACTTTCACAATCAAAACTTCATCAAGCTGCATTCAACTATTTTTTTTCCTTTGGTAATCCCTAAAAAAAGTTTGAATTGAACAATAGCTAGTCAACACTAAGTTCTTTGATTCTGGCTATTTTTATTTTTATGCACTAGTGCTAGCAGGAAGTTGGGACTTCTACTTCCTGTTCTTACGGTGTCAGTAGAAACAGCTCTACTTCAGTCATCTTGGAGAGCATTCTTATGTCAACCTTATGGAAAGTTTTTACAACTTAAAACAGGTGCATGAGGGAGAGATCTCCTGTAAGTTCTGGAACTACTGCCAAGGCCAAGTGGAGGTTTGCTTGCAGACAAGCTGTTCTTCTACATGTAAGGGGTGTGCCACTTCCTCCTCCTTCCTAAATAACACCCAGATCCTTACCAAACTTCCCTTCCATTTTCTATGATTATTACTGCCGTTATTATCATTATTATTGATTATAGAGTTTTAACACTGTGATTTGAGCTTGCTCTGTAACTTGAGTCATGCCTCCAAGTCTTATTTTTAACTTTACTCTCAAATAGGGACTCACATTTTCCCCCTGGTGCCAGCCTCAGACCTTGATCCTCCTTCCCATGCTTCTTCTGAAGTTAAGACCATGAGTTGCCCCCACCAGGCCTAGTTTTCTGGATGAGATGACCCAGAGCTCCTGCTCCTCCTCCCTCTGCCTCCTGTCTGCAGACTATAGGTTAAATACATATCTACTGAGAACTGTGAAGAGTTTTGGAAAGGGTTTTGCACACTATTAGGACTGATCACACTAACCAACCAACTGCTGGGCTTTCCATAACAAAGTGGAATAAAAGACGCACCTGAAATAGCCAACCCATGGACAACTGAAAACTGGATAATAACAAGGAACACTAGATGTGCCTGTTCTTGTATGTATGTATGTATGTATGTATGTATTTTTACTGGTTACCAGGGTTTGAATGCAGAGCCTTGAGCTCACCCAGTTTGCTCACTCAGCTGGCATACCACCAGTCCAGTGTTTGATGAGTACTTTCAGGATGAAGTCTTGACAGCTATTCTGCCTAGGCTAGACTAAAATCATGATTCTCCTGATCTTAGCCTCCTGAGACTCAAGGATGACCAGCATGAGCCACAAGGGCCTGGCTTCCCAGGAACTGTTTTAAACAATTTACAATGATTAGCTCAGTTCCTGACCATACAGAGAGTGAAGGAATGTACCAGGATCTCACCAAATGCCAATAGATAGTGGAGCCAGAAATTGGGCTGAGTGATCTGTAATCCCATTCCAGGCTCTGAGTCCTCATCCTGTTCTGCTGCATAGTTTCTAAACGCTCCAGTGATGCTGTTAGCTTTGCTAATTCCTACAAAATATGGCTGAAAAGCCTGAGAAAGTGTGGATCTTTTGAGATATTGATTTACTTTTTCCTTTAGGAAAGTTAAGTAAGAACAGTACAGAACTAGTAGATATGGGTTGGTGCATGTGTTTCTTCTAAGGTTTGCATGAACTGTAACTTAAGACATCTGAAAGTTATAGATCTCTTTTGGACTTTTAGAAATATGGACAGAGCATAATTTTTTAAAATTGAATTCATTTTACAGATAGGAAAATTAAGAATTTCATGATGTAAGCTGGATCTTTCTTGGTCTGGATTATGTGTGTAGCTGTCAATCTACAATGTTCATTTCCAAGTGCGGCTGAGCAGGCAGGACTGTGAGAAGACTCCATGCTGTTTCCTAGTCAACCTGAGCAACGAAACTCAACACTGACATATAATTATAAATGGATTCACTGCCACAAGGAGGGTGGATTCATCACACCTTGAAACATGGAGGCAACAGAGACGTCCATAGAAACATTACACCTTGTTTTATGTCAGACAAACAGTAGCCAGGACAGATGGGCCTGGACAACCACTGGGTGCCAATCAGGGCCAGGCAAGCACTGTGAGAAGAGAGTATTATGTGTCACTGTCTTGTGTCCCAACACATCATTGTCATTGCTATGTGTCATTGTCACGTGTCACTGTCAGACATCACGATCACTGTTATCTGTCACTGTAACTGTTATCTTGTCACATGTAACTGTTATGTGTCACTGTCATATCATTGTCAGATATAACGCTAATGTGTCACTGTCATCACATATCACTGTCATAAGTCACTACCACAATTATTGGTCACAGTTACATCATTGTCATGTATACTGTCATGGTCACTGTCCCATAATTGTCACATGTCACTGTCACATATCACTATAACTGTCACGTGCCACTGTCACTATTACATGACACTGTATGTCACTCACATGAACGTTCCACGTGTCACTATTATCTGTCACTGTCACTGGAACAAGTCACTGTCACATGTCAATCACCATGACTGGCCTGTGAAACCTAGATTAATGCATAGGTGCTCAGCACAACATCCATGCCAAAGAACACTGGCAGTTCTCAAAAATTCAAACAAATATTTTCGTGTGGGAGTAGAGAAATGGGCTGGATTCTTAAATATGTGGTTTGAGATTTGGTGTGCAAGTTTTTGAGGATGGAACAACTAGTAGATGGGTTATTTCTGGTTGCTGGTAAGCCTTAAAAATATTAGGCTGCATCAAAAAAAAATAACCTACATGCAGAACCACAAAGCTCTCTTGCATGCCCATGGAAAGAGTACACCCAGTAGTGTGTGACCTATGCTGCAGTCACTCCATCAGCCCAAGATTGAGGTTAAGTGACAGATATTTCCATTGGTAGGAATCTGGGGAATTTGATGAACAAACAAAATAAAACTGAATTAATTTACACAATCTATTAACATATGATCATGCTTTCTCTTGGATGTGGTTTATTGTTGGCAAAATTTAGAAAAATTCACACATATCATTTTAAAGAGCAAGTAAGTATATTCTCAGGAAATGTACATGCTTGTGCAGTTCAATATTTATAGGAACTTTATAATTTTTTTGCCATTCGGCTTGCTTTCAAAATATTCAAATATAATTGGCTTTTGTAATTTTGCTAATTAAACCTTCTAAAACAGATGGAATTATAGAAATCACAAGGTTTAAAATATCATCTTAATTGGTTTACAATCTATGTGACACAGTGCCATGCGTACTATATAAAATATATACGGGTGGCTCCAAAAACATGGCATGCCAAGGAACTTTTCCTCAACTCTTGATTACAATTCTTCTTCCTCCTTTTCTCCTTCTCCTTCCCCTACTTCTTCTCCTCCTCCTCCTCCTCCTCCACCACCTTTTTCTTTTTCTCCTCTTTATTATTTTCCTCCTTCCCCTCAGCAGGGCTTCAAGAGAGCCAGAGTCACCCCAGCCGTGACCTGGAACTCCACTAGAGAGGTTCTTTTATGCCTGAGGTTAGAGACAGTAGGAATTTACCTTCTTTGTAAAGAAAATCTAAGGGTTAGGCTGTCCTCTTGAAAGATACTAAAATTAATCTTCTTTTCTTTCAACACAGATTGTCTAATATACACAGATAATTTCATTCTTCTGCTTTTTCTGGAATAGATTTGATTTCAGATATCCATTTTACTTAAGAACTTCTTGTATTTATCAGCTCATGTGTTTAGATTTTTGAGACCAGAGCTCTGCTTGTTGTCGGTCAATTTTGGGGAGATTTAAATGGGCTGCTTCATGAGTGTGTTTATGTGTTAAGATCAAGGATCAGATTGAATAAACTCATTGATTCCAATTCCCAGGCCTACAAGTGAAGATTTCCACTGAATAAACCTGCTTTATTTTTCCCCCCTCCAGCAAAATAACATGCGTTCAAAAAAAATTCTACATTTTTTTGGCTACTGTTGGCTAACAAAATTAAACTCGACTGTTTCTTTCAAATATCTCAATTTGCCATTGAGATGTGATTTTTGAACACATGATTCCCCTTTGTTGCCATGGTAACCGGTCTGGGCCCTCATGGGTGGCAGAAAAGTAGCACCGAACTGGTTCCTGTTTGAACACACATGTTCCCTGAGTTTCCGCCTTGCGGCGGGAGGAGAGGAAAAAGCTGGAATTTCCATGCTTGCAATAGCAAGGTAAATCCTGAACCAAATAACACTTGAGTGTGGGCCACAGCCCACGGCAGGGCCAGATTTCCTCTTAACGTCACTGCAGAGAGCCTTCTAGAGTCTAGCTTTAATGACCCCAGATAGAGCCTTTTCCTCCCCACCAATGTGACATTTTGCAGGCATTTTAGATATCAAGGAAATATTTAATTGAAACGTGTTTGTGAGAATGCCTACTGAGCTGGCTCTAGGCATCTTACAACGTGGCAGGGGTCAATTAAAAGAACCAATCAACTGGTTTTCAAACTTTAATTTTTTTTTTAAAGGGGAGGTAGGTAGGGAACAGAAAGTGGACAAAAGTAATGTTAAATAGCGTGGAGCTTGACTAATGGCGCTAGCATGTTAAAATCATTGGGAGAATGTCCTTGGAAGACAAATGAATTTTCAGCAGAATAATTAACTTAATTAACAAATTTGCATGCATATTCATCAGGCTATTGAAGTCTTTCCAGCCCAGCTTGATGAGCGTTGGTGTAATAATTGTCTCATTTACATTCTGCAATCTACTACAATTTAGGGCATGCAAAAAAAAAAAAAAGCCAAGCTCTTCCCTTTGACTTTCTTTAGGGTCCTCAGAGTCCCCAAGGCACAGCCTTTGCCCACTCCGTGGCCGTGGGCTCAGGACTTTGGAGAGAACCCCAGAGAGAGTTTTGACTGTGGCCTCCCCTCCCCCAGGTTCCCTCTCTTTTATTCTTTTTTTAATTTTTTTTTCCTTTTGGCCCAGGTTCTCTGTTTTTGCCTCTGCGTGCTCTCCTGGGTAAATCTTGGCACCAGTTCTGACTTCAAATCTCTTGGGTCGCCAGACTGCATCATGTAAAAATTGCCATTTCCCTCTATCTCTGCAGGGCAATCTTTAAAGGCAGTAAGGTGTGACGGCCCAGACTGGCAGCTTGGCAAGCAGGAGCCCATGGATACCGGCACAGGGATCGGACGGAGCGCATGGATACCGGCACAGGGAATCCGACGGTTCGCTCGCTCTGACAGCAGTCAGTGCTGGGAACAAAAGAAATGGAAGGGAATAGCACAAATATAGTTTTACACATTGTAGGCATATGGCCATAAGACCAGAGGAAACACATTTAATTACCAATTGCATGCACTGGGGAGAGATATGTTAGGAAGGGAGAAGAAAATCTGCATACAGCAATAGTATTCCACTTTGACTTTTCACCTCAGTTTTCTTTTCTTTTTCAAATTGAGATAAAAGGCAATGTGCATAACAATTGCAAAGGGTTTCTGCTGGAACCCTGTCCAAAACCATGTAGGTTTGACATACCATCCTAGATGGCTGGTATTGGGAAATGTACGTCTTCTGTTAAAGATTTTAAACATAGAATGTTTACCATGGAAAATTTGAACTAGAATAATTAGATAAACTTACTGTGTCTTCAAAGTCCACTTCTGATGTGACATGTTCATTTAGGTCTTAACAATGAATGGATAATGACTGAAATTTTCTCTTCTGGTTCTTGCCTATGAGATCAGAAATAGCCACTGTCAGGAGGCAGAGATGGGCAAAGTCATGGACCCATAGAGCCACAGAAGCACAGAGACAAGTCAGCCTGGCACTGAGCAATCTCAGGGTCTAGGAAGGGAAGCAACTATGCATAAGCACAATTATACTAGCTTATGCTAGTAAATTATTAACAATGTTAAAATTACAAATAATTATGATTTTTAATGATCATACACACCTGATACTTTGCGTGTAATGCAATGATGTAGGTCCAGTGGTCCAGGCACTGTGGAGACATGTCTCTGGGTTCAGCCATGGGCAGTCATACTGGATGTTTGAGGGAGGATGGACAAGTGAACCAGGGGTGGGGGATGCTGGCCAGGGAAGAAGGTAGCATACTGAGTGGTTTGTGCAGCAGAGGGTCAGACAGACAGGACCCAAAGAGGAAGGGTCGGCAGAGGCAGAGATGGTGTGTGTGTGTGTATGTGAGTGAGTGAGTGAGTGTGTGTGTGTGTGTGTGGTGTGTGCAGCACCATGGCAGGAAGAAGCCACAGCCAGAGGAAGGAACTAAAGATTTTTTCTTTGCAAAGCATACAGCTTTGGGTATTAGGTTTTACCTACAGAATGTCAACCAATGCTCTGCTCACCTGTAGACTGGTGCTGTGGGGGGTGACAATGGCTGGAACTCAGAGTGACCAGTCAGGGTCCTAGGCTTGCTCTGCAGGATACAGAAGAGGAAGACATAGGTGCTAGCAGAGACAGAGGCTTCAATCAGATGGGGCAGAATGACTAGACTGCATGATCCCACAGCTCAGCACAGAAGCCAGTTTTGGCCATGCTGGCCTGGCTTGGGCTGGCTCTTCTGCCAGCATTTCTGGGAGCTGTGTGAACAGCTTTCTTCTTTTTCCTGACATCTCAAGGGTGAATGGGAGGGCCGACAGAGAAGGTTCTTACCCTAGGGCTGCTGTATGATCTCAGGAACATGATCCTGTAGTAAATTCAGTCTGTTTGGAGGATTGACCTTGGACAGGATAACATGCAGAGAAAAGGTCATTGCAGGATGAGTTCCGTGTCTTGTGTGTAAGTTGTGCTAACTCAGTCATTATAGCACTCCTGTATGCTTGGCAGGAAATGACGACATGTTGCAATGCTCACAGGTGAGAGATCTACTTACCATTACTTTCCTGTTGTCCAGATTGGCAACATTCTGAGCAATGCACTGGATCAGAAGGTCTCTATGGCCATTCATTAATTCACAAGGGATTGCTCAGGGACCTGTTCTCAGCACTCCCTTCCCCCCTCCCCAATCCCCCAGCACCAGTGGGAAGGAGAGATGGCAAAGACAGCAAGAGGGAACATAAACCATAGAGAACAAACACATGGTAGACCAGAACATTTGTGGAGCAAATGATCTCAAACATTAGATCTTTCATCCCAGAAATGGAGGACCATGATTCCTTTATTGTCACTTACATGGTGAACTGCTAGCTCCACCTGGCTTGCCCAAGGGGACTTTGCTGACGGCCAAGTGTGGCTACAAGTGCATCACATATAGATTGCATATATGGCTGTTCTCCTGCCTTGTAGGGTGTGGACCCCTGGACCCTCAAGTTTGGCTGATTTCATCAGCCTTAAAGTAAAGAATTATATTCTTCAATTTATATGATAACCTCTAAGAATTTGCTAAGTAAGGGTGACATTCTGCCATATTTTAGGCCAGTGATTCTTTTTTTTTTTGAAGCATGAAATTTTATTTTATTAAAAAATTACATGATAGGTACATGGAAGCTGAGAAGTTCTTGGAAAGTAATATAGGGCATCACATGGATATGGGCCACTATCAAGGGACTTATTATACAGGCTCACTCTCTGGGTTTTGTTTTGTTTTTAGCTTTTTTTCTTTATTGGGTATGCCTTCAAAGTACATCTGTTTTTAACTTTTTTTTTTTGTTGGTCATGGGGCTTGAACTCTGGGCCTGAGCACTGTCCCTCAGCTCTTCAGCTCAAGGCTAGCGCTTTACCATTTGAGCTACAGCACCACTTCGGTTTTCTGGTGGTTTATTAGAGATAAGAGTTTCACAGACTTTCCTGCCCAGGCTGGCTTTGAACCACAATCCTCAGATTTCAGCCTCCTGAGTAGCTAGGATTATAGGCATGAACCACTGGCACCTGGCTTAAAGCTATTTTTTTATTGAGATTAAGTGATTACATAAATTTCACAGTATTGTGAGATAGTGATTCTTAGTTAAAGTCACAAACAAATTTTAACCGTCACAAGGCTAATGTCATTATTGTGGTCTATAAAGTTTGTGAATTCTATGAGCTTTGACAATATTTCTTCTGCTTTGAGTGATAAATATATTTCTTTCCTTTTGCTTAGTGTTAGCTGTTCCCTCTTTCCCTCTCATCCCTTCCCTCTCTTCGCTGCCCTTGAGTTGCTTAGTTCATTTTCTTCAATGTTTAGTGCAGCTGATGGGCCCCTCTGTTGGATATTTTCCCATTTCCCTCTGATTCTGTGCCCTCCTCCTAGTTTCCCTCAGATATGTGTGTATACCATACATGTGGTCAAGAACATGGAGTCAGGTAGAAATGATACAGAGGTCCTTTGTTTCTTGAGTCCTGTTTACTTTGTCATATCTCCTTGCATTTTGGATTTAGCATCCACATATCAGAGAGACCATGTGCTATTTGTCTTTCTGCTCTTGGTTTACCTCACTCAAAATGATCCACTCTAGCCGGGCGCTGGTGGCTCACGCCTGTAATCCTAGCTACTCAGGAGGCTGAGATCTGAGGATCGCGGTTCAAAGCCAGACCGGGCAGGAGAGACCGTGAGACTCCTATCTCCAATAAACCACCAGAAAACCAGAAGTGGCGCTGTAGCTCAAGTGGTAGAGCGCTCGCCTTGAGCTGAAGAGCTGAGGGACAGCGCCCAGGCCCAGAGTTCAAGCCCCACGACCGACAAAAAAAAAATGATCTGCTCTAGTTCCATCCATTTCCCTGCAAATGCCATTATTTTGTCCTTTCTAATGGCTGCGTAATATTCCACTGTATATAGGTACCACAATTTTTGGATCCACTCATCTATAGTGGGGCATCTGGGCTGTTTCCATATCTTGGCTATTGTGACCAGTGCTGCAATGAACATGGAGGTGCACGTGTCCTTGTATACTGGTTCCTGTTGCTCAGGGTAGATGTCTAGGAGTGGTAGGCTGAGACCAGTAATTCTAAAAGTTAGACACTGATTTTTAATTTTGTAAATTGTGGGGTATGAAATATATGTATATTTCTTTCCCATCTCCCAGAGACAAATGGATTCTCTTTTAAAAACTAATTTTTAAAAAGTAAGATTCAAAAGCAAAAACCAAAAAAGAGCAAGTTCAGTTTGAACAGAATATGTATGAAATTTCTTTCTGGACCTTTGGAAGCCCAACGTAAAAAGGAAATCATGGGAAACTGCATAATCTGTCCTGATTAAAAAAATAAGATAGTTATTAATTCTGCAGAAGTAAAAAGATGTTTACAAACACATTCTGAAAATACTTTAACACACAATTTGGGAAGGCAGGTACTAGGCGAGGTATCTGTAGTGCAGTGGGCCTGTGAGAGATACACATGGGCCTCTTAAACTTGCAGTGGAAGAGCACTGCTCCTGGAATCCAGTAGTGGAAAGCCTGTGCACAGGCCTGGGGTCAGAGAGCAGGGCTTGTGCATCTGCACATGTACATATTCACTGGGCAGATGCTGGCTGCTTACCTGGGCTAGCATTCATATATCCAGGACTGGGGTTGAATGATGAAATGGTCCTGCTTATATCCACATTAAAATGATTCCAGCACACAAATCCAGAGTTTTACAGTGTCACAGTGATGAGTGATGGATGAATTACAGGTTAATCAACTTACATGATGCTTTACGGTTTATAAAATGTTTTTGCACCCCATTACAACCTTGTGGAAATGTTAGGGTTTTTTGGTGTGACTCCTTTTCTGGCTCCAGAGTCTCACTATATCACCAAAGTATTGTTTCTGATTATGTTTTTCCGTTAGAGAAGTTACGCTTGAGAGCTTGTTTCAGAAATTACTACGGCAGCCAGCTAGCAAATACCACCAGAGACACTCATGTACCTCACTGTGCTTAAGAGTTGAACACGCCATTTAGTGACACATCTCATGAAAAACACTACAAGACGTTTTGCAAAATGTGAGATCTTTGTATGAGACACAGCTAGGAAATATTAATAACCATTAAGTGATAACCATGGGCCCTATCTCAAGGCACACGGTTGGGTCCCTTAGACCTCAGGCCTCTCTCCTCCCTCCTCAGACTCTCAGACCTCTCTCCTCCCTCCTCAGACCCTCAGACCTCTCTCCTCCCTCCTCAGACCTTCAGACCTCTCTCTTCCATCCTCAGATCCTCAGGCCTCTCTTCTATTCTCAGACCCTCAGGCCTCTCCCCGCCACCCCCTTCCCCCACTCCCCCGCCCAGCATGCTGTGCACACAGTGTGAGCACAGTCCTGCACTCAGTAGGTGCAGAGCCCCATCCTTGAGCGTTGTGTCAACAGACTTTTGCTTCTTCTCAGTTAATTAATCACATGCTCGGGTTACTGATTTTCCTGGTTGGCTCCCAGTGACCTCCAGCCATCAGCCCCCATCTATCCCAGGTCTTTTGATCAGGCAGCTGAAGTCTTTATAAGAAGACTGGTTACACATACCCACAATTCCTGGGCTCAGGTGGGGTGAGTTTGCCTCTTAGTTTGCCAAGAACTTTCTGGTTTTAGAACCCAAAGACTCCTGGGACTCTCTACCCTGCCTGCCCCAGTCCTAGGGCAATAGAACTAGGTGTGGTCATTGCACACAGGAAGCCGTCTCCCTGACCAGGAGTGACACAAGATCGCTCCTACCATGGGCAGAGCATGGGGTCCTCACTCACACCCTTGGAGGCAGGCTCTGGGTCTGAGATTGAAGTGTAAAAGGTTTACTGGAGGGAGGGGCAGTGGTGTGACCCTTGAAGGCAGCAGTGTGCAGTGGGGAAAAGGTCCGGGATGCCAGCTGTCACTGTGGGTACCTGGCACCTCATCTGTGATGTGGACCAAGTGCCTGGGTTGATGTCTGGGCCATGTCAAGCCAGGAAACCTCAGATGGCCTCAAACTCATGATCGGAGCCTCCCAAGTACTGGGATTATAGAGCTGCACTCCCATACCTGGCTCTCCATTTTATCCATTATTTAACATAGTTATATTTTAAATATGAAAACTGATAAGAGTCAACAGATCCACCTTAAATCTTATAGTTTGGAAAGCATGGGGTAACCAGGATACTGGAGATTTGAAGTCATCACAGATGTATGTGGGTAAATGGCTTAAGTTCTCTGAATCCTGAATGAGGATGCTGTTTACTACGAGCAGTCATTTTTCCAGGTGAGGTGACATGCCCATGGAATCCCAGCTGTGGGAGGACCACAATGACTGTCATCTTCAGTGTTACAGCGAAGTAGGAGGAAGATCTCAGCTCAGGCCAGAAGTGGCATAGATGAACCCCTACCTCAAAAAAAAAACCCAACACAAAATGGGACTGGCGATGTGGGCTTAAGAGCCAGAGTGCTGCCCACCATGCAGATGATACTGAATTCAACCCCAAATACTGCCAAAATAAAAATAATTGTTTTAGTCTCCACAATATATAAAAGCATGGAAATATTTCTCCCCACTCATCCATGTACCCAAATGTATTGTAGAAAAGAGTGAAGTTTTTTTATCTTAAAGATTGTAATCTAATAATAAAAAGCATAAAAGAGTAAGAGCTATAAACATGGAAAAGAGAGGATATAGGCCAAGTAGGCCCCCTGACATAATGTTAAAAACTTGATGATGAGTTCTAGAAACAAAGTAAAGCAGTCACATCCCACTGCAATAAAATGAAATGTAGCATTTAATTTGACTTCATAAGGTCAAATATGCCTTTGGTTTAACCATAACTTGAATCATTACATGGTTCCATTGTGAAACATTGAAACACACTGTGAGATTTTTATTGCAGAGACAGAAGGCCTCTGTATTCTATTTCTTCCATTGACTGAAAATGGAAATCTGAGAGTATAGGGTTGTGTTGAAGGCTTCTGGAAGGTATTTGTATGCAAAGCTGCATTAAGATATCTAAGAGGTCTACTGTCTAAAAACATGAACGTTGCAGCAATGCAACCTTCAGGAGCCAGAGGACTGGTCTGGGTTCTGTTCTAGCTGACCCTTTCCCAAAGGGCCTGGGCTTCATTTATCTTGAAGGTGCCTGGACTTTGTGCAGTTGAGGAAATGTTAACTTTTACAATGGCTCACAAAGACAGTAGAGCAATAAGAAATCAGAAGGAGAAATCATGTTCAAAGAGAGTCATTCCACACCCATTAGGACATAGTAGGAATAAGTCATCAGCAATGGTAATGGCATTTATGTGAAATTATTTATTTGTAATTTTAAAATTTGGAAAAGCACACATTTTCTATAATGGGACAATTTAGAAGTTATTATGTACATTCAACTAATGTAATGCCATCTAATCTTTAAAAAAACCACAAAACCATTTTTTAAAGAACACTTAATGATTTGAAAGAGCATTTGTGCATAGAAAATGCTCCAAAAGAAATATGCCAAATGTTAATAGTAATTATAAACCTCCAGAGGTATGATTATGGATACTTAAAATAATTTCTTTTCTGATATTTATATATAGTGCATTATAAAATTCATACACAATGCATATATTATAAGCAGATTATTGTAAAACAAGAATAGCAGAAGTGTTAGAAAATGATAAAATGGTTTAGATTTCTTCCTACCAATATTGTATATAGTTTTTATTTTCTTCTAGATTCACTATCATTTTTCTTTTCTGCCATCATTTCTGTTGTTCCTTCCTGGATCTTTCACTCTGTTTCTTACTTGTCCTCCACCTTTTCCTCCTGTGTTGTCCAGGTGTTTCCTTTCCCTTCTTTTCAGGCTGCTGTACCCACAGACGGGAAGCAAGTGGGGGGACATGCAGCCCCTCGGTGCTGGCTCCTTGTGTAGTGGCTCAGTCTTGTGGCTCGGGGTGCAGATGGCGGGTAGGTTGGGGAGACCAGTGCCTCACACATTTCCCGTCGACTTCTGCTCTCCCAGACAGAAATGGGATCCACTCCTACGTCCACTGCCGCTCACCAGCATATGGAGCAGATGGGTGCATGGAAGACTCTAGCCCTGGTTCTCTCTGCTTCTATTTCTGTCTCCTCCCAGCCCATAGTGCTTTATTTATGGAGACTACTATGCTGGTAGCCCACAACTCGAGCCTGGCCCAGGTGCTTTGTGAAGAGTTGCTTCATGGATGTCCATGGAGATGAGGTGGGGGTTAGTAAAATGAGGAATTACCAGCTGGCTGTCCTAAAAATACCAGGAGTGCAGTGAGGGACTGGCCAGCTAGTTTTCTGGTACAGTCTACCATAAGTTCCTCAACTCAGCATCTTGTCCTGAGGGAGAACAAAAGACTTCTTCCTTCTTGTTGGCCCCTGGGATTTTCCTTTCCCATTAGCGTGAGCGATAAGAAGCGTTTCAGATCCAAACTATAGCCTTCTCTGGCCCTTTCCTTCCCTCCCTCCTTCCTTCTCCCTTCTCTTTCTTCCCCTTTTTCTTACCCTTTCCCCCTTCTCCTGCTCCTTCCCTTCCCTTCCTACCCTCCCTTCTTTCCTAGCAACAGCACAGGTATTTCCTAGTGTGCCCTGAGGTTTTTGAGCTGAGGTCTAGTAGCATTAAAGTCAGATTTAGAAAAATGTCAAAATTTAGAAGTAAATTTGTAGTTTTCATGGATTTTCTGAATCTTTACCTTTTTAAATCTTCAGAGGTATTTTAATACAACATGGATAAAAGGTGCCACCTCTTCTGGTCCATTTATGTAAGAGGCCACAGTTGCATTTCTTACTGTGAGTGGTGTGATCTCAGAATGTTTTCCAGGGCCTTCCAGTTCTAATCTATCCTTAGGATTTGAGCAAAGCAATCCTTATGAATGAGAAAATTTTTCCAAAGAGATTCTAAAGTCTAACATTATTAATGCTTGCCTCTACCACATAAAATGTTTTAATATGGCATTTCTATAGATTTGAAAAGCCAAATATCAGATGAGGGAAGGGGTGACTTCGATAAGACACATTATATACATAAATGAACATGTTAAATTGAACCCTCCTTGTGCACTTAAAGATAATAATAAAAAAGGAAAGTTAAATATCGTGTTTTTGCTCATTTGTGGAATTTAGACATGTGCACGGGTATGGTCATATACATACATGTGGGTACATATGTCCACATATGCATGCATGTGTAGAACATGAGTATAACTGGGACTCTTTGAGGGATGCTGGAGTCAGGGGGAAGAGAAGGAGAAGAAGGATGGACGCCAAATCCTGTCAAGTCCATACTATGTGAAAGTAACCTCAGAAAACTCAGAGATCTGTTGGGTAATGGGTGGTTAGGTGAGGGGAAGAGCACCGTAGAAAATTAATTGTCAAAAATTGTGTCTGCCCCAAAGTAGGAGGTGGAGGGGGCTGCTGTGGGCCTTCCTGGAAGACCGATGGAAAGGGCTAGTGGGAGACACTGTGCCACCCTAGTCGTTGTTATTGTAGGACAACAAGGAGAGGTTGTACCTGAAGCAAGCTGTACCTCCAGCAAAGGCAGCATGGGGTCCATCTCCAGGCAGGATGGGCCAGCATCTCTCACACAGTGCATCTGGGCCTGTGGGAGTCAGGGCCGCCAGGTGTCCTGCAGAGGAGCTCCACTCAGAGCACCTTCCAGCTGTGGTTGAGTCTAGCCAGCAGCAACCCATTGCATTCATGGCTGTGAGTTGCCATCTGGAGGAGGAGAATGGCAATGGCTGGTGCTCCGAGGAGAGGTTTGTGGGAATTGCCCAAGTACCCCACAGAAAATCCAACAGAAAGACACGGCCTGGAGCAGATCCCCCCATCCTGCCTCACTGATTCCCTTGACTCTTAATACTGACCATCTATGGGAGTGTGTGCTAGCTGCCAGTACCCAGACAGCCTATGAAGAAGTGAGCATCTGTGTGTGCAACACACCGGTTGGTGTGTGATACATCAAGACTCATGGACATAGCCACTCCCTCTTGAAGAGTTCTTGTCTTTCCAGGCAAGAGCATCAAGCCTGCACACACACACATTTCTGGGTGTGTGAGAGAGTAGCTGTGTTGGACTCTCCTTGCAAGCCAACTTAGGTCTGCTGTGCTGGGCGGTGGGACGCAGGTGTCAACTAAGAGGTGAAGTATCCTGGAGAAGTGGCCAAGTTATCTTATGGGGGTTGTCAAGTGGCCATGCACCCAGTTCATTTAGAATCTCCCGGAATAATTAATGAATATTACAAGTAGCCACAAGAGAGTATGGTAATAGCAAATAGCAAAAGTCTTCCTGTCATAACTGTCATGTCGTACATAGAGAAATGTCATTGTCACCCTACTCTCTGCCTTTGGAAAGAATGAGCCTTTAGTCTTAGCCTATGACAGAAATCTGTCTTCCATTCTGCCCTGGAAAACTAAAAAGTGCTGTTTCAAATACAGTGCTGTTTGCAGAACAGAAGTTCTTTTTTTTTTTAAACCAGTGATTGTATTTTAAGTTTTGCTTTACCTCCTTAAGCAGTAAAGAAAGCACAGTTTGGTTATCTCAGCCCGGAGTTAATGTAGTTTCCCAAATATAATATCTTCTGTCTCCCTCCCCCCAGGTTTACTGAGGTATAACAGACAAATATAATCTTCTGTATTCAAGGTGTGCAGTATGATGTTTATGTACCTATATAACCTAAATTGCTAACTTGCCCATCACCTCATACAGTTACTTTGTATTGTGGGGTGTGTGTGTATGTGTGTGTGCATCATAAGATTGACCCTTTTAGCCATGTTTAAGCTCAGGAGATACATTATTATGAACTATAGTCACTATACCCTATACTTGTCTCTAGGATGTCACTCTATAATTAAAACCTGTACCTGTCCACCAGCCTTGCCTTCTCTTCTCCAGCCTCATACTCCTGACAACCAGCATTCTTCTTTCCATCTCCATGAATTTGGCTCTTTTAAACTCCACAAGTAAGTGAGATCATATCTTTTATTGTCTGGGTTATTTCACTTAACACAGAGTCTCCCAGGTTTATACTCATTGTTGCAAATGACCCTTATCTTTCTTTCTCTTCCTTCCTTCCTTCCTTCCTTCCTTCCTTCCTTCCTTCCTTCCTTCCTTCCTTCCTTCCTTCCTTCCTTCCTTTCTTTCTTTCTTCCTTCCTTTCTCTCTCTCTCTTTCTTTCTCTCTCTCTTTCTTTCTTTCTCTTTCCTTCTTTCTCTCTCCCCCCTTCTCCTCCCCCTTCTTTCGCTTGAACTCTGGGCCTGCGTGCTGTCCCTCATCTCTTCAGCTCAAGGCTAGAGCTCTACTACTTGAGCCACAGCACCACTTCCCAGTTTTCTGTTGGTTTATTAGAGCTAAGAGTCTCATGGACTTTCCTGCCTGGACTGGCTTTGAACTTCGATCCTCAGATCTTAGCCTCCTGAGTAGCTAGGATTACAGGTGTGAGCTACCAATGCCCAGCGACAGTTTGTTTCTTGTTTAAGGCTGTACAATATTCTGCTGTACAAAATATTCTATATATCTTTTATAATCTGTTTGTTGATGGCTACTAAGATTGTTTCCAATACTTTGGCTCTTGTGAATGACATTACAATAAATATGGCATACAGATACTTTTTTTGTCACACTGATTTCTATTCTCCAAAAAGATACACAGAAATTGGATTGATAATGATCCTATTTTTTTAGGAACTTCCATACTGTTTTTTTGTAATGGCTACACCAATTTTAGTCCCACCATCAAATGTAATGAGGAAAGAATTCTGAAATGTCCTAAGTATAGTTACCAGAGTGGAAGGAGGGAAGAGCAAAAAGAAGGGAATTTCAACTCAGATCTTCAGGCTTGATCAACAAAGAAAAGGAAAAAAAGTCCCAAACATCTCCTCATTTCTTTCTGCCATCTGTGATGGTCACCCCCAAAGGCTAGGTCACACTTGGATTTTGGAACCAGCCAACCCAGGAACAGCTAAATTGTCTTTTTATGAGCTAACTCCCATCCAGGACTTTGCCAGCTTCCATTGTCCTTCCCTCTTATCTTCAGCCCATGCAAATCCCAGACAAGCAATCGAGTCTCTTCTCCCTACATTGTACTCTATACCCTGTCCCCTGCCCCCTGGGTGTGGAGAATGTTCTTTCCCAGGTCTGAGGATGTACTTCCAACTGCTCTTTGCCATGCTGCTGGTGGCTCAAGAAATGTGTCCTAGGTCTCATCATTCACCGTTTGGCTTCCAATATTTGTCAGATGTCATTGTCAATTGTGAGTATGGTCAATTTTTCACAGACATGTACAGGCAAAGAACTGAATAACATTAAAACATTTTAAATGTGAATTTCTTTGCCTTGTCAGTAAGCCAGCACTGTAACTCAACTCAAGGTAAACTAATCTATCCCTTTATTTCAGAGACCTTTCTAATCTCTACAATTTGAGTTCACAAGCATATGAGGATCTCCTCAACAAAGGTAGACGTATTCATTCACTAAACAGTATTTGCTACAAACCTATAATGTGTCCAGATCTAACCTGTAAAGCATCCTGGGCTTGGAAAGATAAAAGTTATGGCTTGTGATTTTGTGAATGGAATTATAATACACCAAGGAAATTGCTATCCGAGTGAGCGAGGTTGTGCAAAGGAGAGCAGCACGGGAAGCCAGGATAACTTGTGGAAGCCAGGATAACTTTACTGAGAAGAAGCTGTAGCCACATCTTGAGATCATGGCAGGAAAGAACAGCTGTGAGAATGGTTCTTGACATAGGATGACCATCCTTATTTGCAGGGATCTGGGTACAGCAGATGTGGGAAGCTGGCTAGTTTACTGCCCTGGGTCTCAGCTCAGTCTGTGTGCATCCCTTATGTCCTTGAAGAACTTTGGCTAAAGAACTCTATAGATTGACTGCAGAGTTGAGTAACAATAAGGTTTCTCTCAGTTTCAGAAAGAGGAACAAAGTTGAGAACCAAGATGCATTACAGAAATTCCAAGTAATGTGTCACAATTATAGAAGCACCTGTTCTAGGCATGACAATAATTTGTTTTACTAAGCTGCATGAGTCAAGACCAACTGCATTGGAAAATCTTATAATGAATAAGTAGGTGCTAAGCTTCATTTGTCTACCTGAGGACAAGTTGAAAAGCCATAATTCCAAAGAACCTCACATGGACTTCACTCCATACTGTTGTAGAAGTTCTGTTGTTTCTAGATTTGTGCCGCTGTGCCCCCATAGTAAGTATGCTGGTATCTGACTTCAAAGATCCGTGGTTCTTGAATGGAACTAAAAACTGAACTTCTTTGGCTCTGAAGGCAATTTTGTTCAGTTGCCAATCAATAAGTCAATCAATTGCATTTCTTTATCTGCTTTGGACCTGCAGAAAGTGACTCCCTGGGACCAAGTATGAAGCCACTAGGTCTCCAGTGCTACTCATCTTCTGGCTTCCAATATTTGTCAGATGTCATCATCAATTGTGAGTATGATCAATTTTTCACAGACATGTACAGGCAAAGAACTGAGTAACATTGAAACATTTTAAATGTGAATTTCTTTGCTTTGTCATTAAGCCAGCACTGTTACCTCCTTGATTTGACACCTTATGTGTGCTACATATAAGAGCAACCCAAGAGAATATTCTGTGCCCCTCAGCTACAGAAGAAGTCTTCAGGGAGCTTCAAGGCCAGGATTATCTAGCTGGACCAATGATCAAGATTTAGTGATTACATGGCTTCCCTTTGGGAGTTAGCCAGTCTAGCTGAAGATTCAAAGCATGTGTAAGGAAACTCCTCTTGATGGAAAGAATCCTATATCCATCAATTTTATCTAGACCACTAGGAAAAAGGACTCAGCCAACCTGCTGATAATTTCTCAGCTTGTGCTTTCCTGAGTGAAGAAAGAGACAGAATACAGAAGTTAACTGTTCAGGAAGTAACTTTGGATCTGGACCCAAACTCTCACTTCGTGTTGTGAGTCTCTTGGAAATCTGTTCAAAATCAACATGTTGTACTCCCAAACCATAAACAATGGTTGGGGGGGCTCCTTATTAGTAGTATCTGCCTGTAGGGCGAGAATGAGGATTGAATCAAGTCATTCCTTGCTTGTGTTCTGAAATTTCCAGTCTGGAGTTCTGCAGCAGGGATAGATAGAATTCCTCAAATACCCACACTGCCCTCCATGTCCCAGCTTCCCTTGCAGTTAGCTTAGAGCTGTGTGGTGTGGTCAGGTCCAGCATTGAATCTGGGTGGCAGTGCTCTATGTCACTTCCAAGCCAAGCATTGAAGGAGCAGCAGTCTTGTCCATCCCTGGCTTTCCCTCCCAAGGGCACTTTGAGATCACTGCTGATGTGGTCAGAGCCTGTGGCCTTGAGCTGCTGTTGCTCACTCCACAGAGAACTCTCTGTGAAAGGGAAGCCAATTGTGAGAAAGAATTACTGTGAGAAGTAATCTAATGTGATATACCCACACAACAACTGTCTGTTGTGAGAAATAAATTGTTCACTGTGTTATATGATAAGCCACTGAGAATTTAGGAGTTTTTTTTTCTCCACAGCATGAAGTTCAATTATCCTTTTATTATAAGTCACAAGCAGCTTAATTTATATTTATATAATCCTATTTCCTTCTCTCTTTAATTAAGACTTCACTTTAGGGCTATCTTATTTTTTAGTATAATAATGTAAAACATTAAGCCATGGATTTTCAGGAAATGACCACATCGATTTGAGTTTTATCATATAAATTCAATGATTTTTGCACTCCGATTACCAGGCACCTCTGTGTATAATGATAGCCAGAGATTTCCCCTGGAGAGTTTCTGGTGGGAAAAGGTGATCTTTGCTTCCAGGAATGGGGAATGAGCCTTAGATATGACATCTCTAGTCTTGACAATTTTGCCTTACATGGGCCAGCTATCCACTGGCAGCACTACATTGGGCATTGCATGTGAAGGTCTCTGTGCTTGGGAACAGCTCAGGATCAAAGTTTAGCAGAGAGGGGAGGCTGTGGTGTAGTTCCAGCCACAGCTGTGATTTGTTTCAAGGAGATGGAATAAAAGTAAGGCGAAGGCAATCACAGACAATGACAGTCCTTGGTCTCCTCAGCCAACAATAGTCTCCTCCCAGAATCAGTCTTGGTAGTGACTGTTTTATTAAGAAAGGCAGCATTGTCTCAACAATCTTGAGTTTTCCACAAATCCTTAAGGATTTCAATTATGCAATAATATGTAATACCACAAACAGGCACCATCTGGAATACCCCATTGAATGTCCTCAACTTCTCTTTGCAGTCTTGTCTCTTCTGAACTGTCTTGTCCAATGGTCTTGTCAATTCTCTGGGCTCAGAATCTTGAGCCTTGGGTTTTTACTCCACTCAATTGATGGTGAGCCCATCTAGCTCTCCTATAGGACAATTAAAATCCTAGGACTAGATTTTCTTGATTGCCAAATTGGGTGAAAGGTTACAAAATGAAAGTGACATAATATTTTATTTCCCACATCCCACCAGTTGACCTCACACAGCTGATATATTTTCTAGCATTATCTTTTGACAGCTGGCATCTGTAATATTTTATGGGATCTTTTACAGCAGAGTATCTAAGCAAATGTCCTTTTAAAGCAATAATTTTATTATAATTAAAATTTTAAATATAGATACTAAACTTCTGCAGTTTAAAAATATAAAACGGTCAGATGTGAAAATTGTCTTTTTATTTAAATTCGGTTCCTCTGGTTATCCAATTTCTTCCTGAGGGAATCACATTTCTGTGTTTAAAGATATGAACCATGAATACATAGATAAGCACCGAAACATATGCAATTTCATCCATCCATCCACACACACATATATACACACATATATACACCCTTGCACACTTCTTTTTCTTGCACAAAGATAGGTACATATGTTTTCTCCTGAGCTACTGTTTTTCCCTTTAAAATATATAGGAGTGAATTATCACTCTGTGCATGAAGATCTTGCATAATTTTCACATCTTAAATTGAAGTAAGCATGCACTTTGCAAAATCTCACAAATACCATGATCACACAGCTCAGCCAGCCTTAGTGTGAGTGCATGTGGGTACTGAGCACTCAGATTAAGACACAGACACAGGAGCTCCCTGGGAGCAACAACTACAGTCTCCTCCAGACCTTAATCTCTCTCTTTAGTGTGAAGTTCTGCAGAAGCAGTGACTTCAGAGCTTAGGAATGTCAAATAGCCATTGTTATGTACAATTCTGCAGATTGGTGATTCCTAGTTTCCATTAGACTATATTTATGATTCAATAACCAGCAATTCAGCTGACTTTACCTATGAGTTCTAACAATATGTCCCCATTTTTGTTTCCTAAAGCTACACAATTTCCTACATATACATTATATGATGCATGTGTATAATATTCTATTTTTCTAATATGTTTACATTTTTTGTGCATCATAGTGATGCCATTTTTCTAAATAATTGTGTGTGTGTGAGAGAGACAGAGAGAGTGAGAGAGAGAAAGAAAGAGAGAGAGAGAGAGTTCTTAGTGGGGCTTGAACTCAAGCCTTTATACTTGCTTGGCTTGCTTTCTTATTACTGGAGCTTCATCACTTGAGCCATGCCTCCAGTCTGCCATTTTGCTAGTTAATTTGAGATGTAGTCTCACAGTCTTTTCTGCTGGGACTGGCTTTTAACTGTGATCCTTCAGATCTAAATGCTTGCTCCAAGTAATTTGTTCACTTCTAAAGCTATAAGAGGTCATACTGTCTAGACAATTAGCAGATACAATAGAAAAGAGATTAATTTAAAAATAAACTACATAACAAATAAACTTGAAATACATTTTATAAAAAATATTTCAGAAGTTTTCAAAGGCATAATAGAATCTGTAGGTATGATTCAGATTGTATGAAAGCAAAGAGGTACGAGTAAGAATAAGATGGAAATCCTGAAAGTGAAAAACATAGTCATTGAAATAATTTTAAAATACCTGATAGCTTCAAATAAGTTGCAAATGGGTGCTTAACTGTAGTTAAATGTAGAATTAATGAGCTGAATTACAAACCTGAGGAAATAAGTCAGAATACAACTCAGGATGGAAACAATGAATTTATGGATGAAAGTGAAGGTAGGAGCTGAGGCCCAGTGAGAGTCCAGTATAGGTAACGGTGATACTGCACAGGATGACTGTGGGAAACAGCAAAAGCAGGGTTGAAAGGAAAGCATGAACCCTGATAGCTGAGAAATGTCCTCCTGTGCCGTAAGTTAAATGTTAAGAAACAAACTACCTTATTCACTGGGCCTTCAGGTTGCAGGAGACCTAGGAGAAAAAAGAAAACCTGAAAAGCTAGCAGGAAAGAGGCTGACAGTCAGATTATTACACACGCATACACAGAAATCCATGTTACATGGCCATGTGAAACTTCCTGTCTACTTTCCCATGGTCATACGGCCCTTCCAGAGAACCATCACTGGACACTTGACCTCATCTGGAGAGCCATTGAGGACCACTCTTCAGCAAGACAATGACCACAAGGTTCTGCAGGAATTAAGGCATTGAAAACTTTGGCTGCTGGTGGGTGGCTCAAGGGGTAGAACAACTATCCAGCAAGCATGAGGGCCTGCCTGAGTTCAGAACTCAGCATCCCTTCAAAGGCCAATCATAAATTTAACTTAGTGAAGAACTTAGTTCTTTTTTAAAAAGAAGAGATGATGTTGTGCGAAAGGATTTAATAAAGATAAAAACTGGATAGGAGGTTAGTAAACCAGAAACAGCAGAAAAACAAATATTTTAAAGCTACAAACCAAAGCAAAAATAGCATATGACAGAGTTAAAATGTGAAGAAGAGGAATGTGTTTTGACATGGCCAAATGAAACTCTACTGGAAAGTCCAATGAGCCATTTTGCATAAAACATGCTCTTACTCCTTGGCACAGGCTGAAACTTTCTTAATAGAAAAACACAACAAATCAAAGAAAGTCGGACAAATAGGATTGCATGAAACTGCAGAGCTTCTGCATGGCAAAGGACATAGCTAGCAAGATCAATAGAAAGCCCACGGATTGGGAGATCTTCACTAGCCATACAACATTAAAGGGTCTCTCATATCTAAGATAAACTTAGAACTCAAAAAATTAACTCCCCCAACAACAAATCCCCAAAGAAATATCTGTCTGGTTAATAAATGGGCTACAACTTAAAGAGAGACTTCTCTGAAGAGGAAATAAGAATGGCCAATAGACATGAAGAAATGCTCAACCTCTCTGGCCATAAAAGAAATGCAAATCAAAACAACATTGAGATTCCACCTCACCCTAGTTAGAATGACTTTAATCAAGAAATCTAATAACACAGATGCTGGAGGGGATGTGGCTGGAAGGGAACCCTACTGCATTGTTGGTGGGAGTGTAAACTTGTTTGGAAAGCAGTATGGAGATTCCTCAAAAGATTCCATATAGGGGCTGGGAAAGTGGCTCAGTGGTAGAGTGCTTGCCTTGCATGCATGAGGCCCTAGGTTCGATTCCTCAGAATCACATAAGCAGAAAAAAGCCTGAAGTGGTGCTGTGGCTCAAGTGGTAGAGTGCCAGCCTTGAGCTAAAGAGCTGAGGGCAGCACCCAGGCCAAGTTCAAGCCCCATGACTGACAAAAGAAAAAAAAAGACTCCACATAAAGCTCCCCTATGACTCAGCAATCCCACTTTTGGGTATATACCCAAACAATCACAAACAAGGCTATACTAAAGCTACCAGCACAACTATGTTTATTGCAGCATTATTTACCATAGCTAAGATGTGCAACCAATCCATATGCCCCTCAGTAGATGAATGGATCAAGAAAATGTGGTGTATATACATATATACTCCATTGTGTATACATACACAATAGAATTCTATGCCTCCATCAGGAAGAATGACACTGCCCCATTTGTTAGGAAATGGAAAGGCTTGGAAAAAATTATATTAAGTGAAGTAAGCCAGACCCAAAGAAACATAGGTCCCATGGTTTCCTTTATTTGCAATAACTAATATATGTCTGAGTCAAGCAGAAAAAGGTCAGATAAGTTGATGTTAGGGAAATGAACCACAAGATATGCATTCAAATGTTTTTTTCTTTCATGTGATTGTTTCTAACATATTTATAAGATTATTTCTTGTTGCTTTGTATGTTCCTCCCCCACGGTATGACCCCTGCTTTCACTGTATTTGATGTTGGTATAATTTGTGGAGGGGAGGGGAAAAATCAAGTCGTTTAAATGGGGGTACAGGTGGACCCACTGCAACAATGAGATGTACAAGTCGTTATGTCGAAAAGTGAATTTTACAATTTTGATGGGGGGGAAGATTGGACAGGGGGTGTGGGGGATGGGAAGAGATGGGAAGGGGAAACGAAGGAGGAGGCAACAATGCTTGATAAGAAATGTACTCATTATCTTGCCCATGTGGTTGTGACCCCTCTGTACAGTATTTTCACAATAAAATAAATAAATATTTTTTAAAAGAAAAAAATATATGCATAAAACATAATGGCATGAACATAAAACATATAACATATATGTATAAAGCATATAAATGGCATGATATTTAACACCTAGAAATGCAAACTGTGGCTGATGCAGAACAATTTTATTCTTTTTATCTTTCCTGTAGTTGATTCTTTTCATTGTTGTAATGTTTCACACAGAACAGCTTCTTTGAAGCTGAAGAATACAGCAAGCTAAATTGGCTTACCTAGCTTAGATTCATAAAGAAAAGTTAAGTCAATATATTTTTGTTCCTGTAACCTAAAAAAATAATAGCAGGATTAATAATGGTATTTGGGTGATTTTATTTGATGAAAACTGTCAAATCCAATTACCTTGATCTTTAGCAGTTACATAAGTGGAAGGTGAAAATGACAATTTCCCTACGGTATTCAGGTGAGATTAGACTGTGTTTATATTAGAAATGGGTCTTGTCACTTGCTGAGGCCTTTGCAGTATCCTGGTTTTCCTGTGAATGTCACCTTGAGGTCCTGTTTGTCCTGGATTTCTCAGCCCTCCATTTCCTTCTCCAGACTCACTGTCCGGGACAACAGAAAGGGACCTGTGGCACTCCACTGAGGTCCAGACCTTCCCTTGCCCGGCTCCTGCTTCAGGAAAAGCTTAGAGATTCTTGTCGTGTTAACATGCCTCTTAGCAAGACCTCAGCTGCTGACTTCACAGACGCTCCAACTACACCCTCGGATTTCCTGTTTGTTTGTCAGCTATACAACTGAGCAAACGGGACCCAGGGACCCTGGCACTGCTCCAAATCTGAGTGAAACACATCCTGAATTGGCCCTTTGCCGGAAGGTATAATTCTGAGCTGTGAGTTGCCCTTAATTTTGAAAATCATATTTGTAGCTTCGAATTCTTCAGGAGCAGAGCAGCATTTGTATGTAGCCCTTCTCCAGGCAATCAACATTCAAAAACAAAACACACAACATCTTTTTCTCCTTTGTCTTTGCATCAGATCAGACTTACAGACAACATACCAAGGACATTCATGTGTAAGTACTACAAAGACTGTGCTTGTTGGCCAAAAATGCCTTCATTGTGGGCAGATTTCCTCAGGTCATTTCAACCGGGTACTCATGATTTATTCGGCTTCATACCTGAGATACTTGAAACCAGATTTCACTGTGTTTATGAATACTAAAACAACTTCACATTGGCTTCAAATACACTGGTATAAATAAAATTATTCCATGATTGAGGATAACAATTCACAATAAACAAATTTAGCAAACATCAATCCTGGCATGTTGTAAAGTGCAACAATATATAGTTACAGTATTTCATAAGACTGTGTCAGCTAGGGCTTTACAAACACCAAGTCTGTGTTTATTTTTTATTGATTAGTGAATAGTCTTCTAAGTCTTAAAACTCCAGCAAGCAAATGATTTCTGGTCCTAATCCATTAAGATCTTTTCTTCTTTGAGAAGGTGAAGCTTGTAAGAACTTGAGGAGTTTTTATGATTGCTATTTTGCTTTTGGTATTTATAAGAAGTAAGATGTTCTGTCATTTTAAAGATCAATTCCATCAACAAATGTTCAGTATCTTTACTCCTTCAAATTAAAAATTAATGCATGCAAATAAAGATAATCACAGTCCTTTTTAAATACAAGTACATATAATGATGTTTGAATCAGAGGCACCTGACTTCTGACCCCAGGTAAAGGAAATAAATTCACAGAGAGCAGTGCTTGCAGAGTCTCGCCTCTTGTTTACTAACTGCATGCACCAAGGTACAGAGTGTTCCAGCCTCAATTTCCTTACCTAAAAACAGGAAAATATTCCTTTTGGTAAGACAGTTATCATGAGCTAATTAATCTGTAAGTAGACCTAGCACAGGACCCAATGACAATTGAGAGTTTAATTATTGTTCTCTTATGAGATTCTGAAAATAACATGTTTGTATTAGAATATTGAAACAAAATAAGTTTTTAAAAGTCACCATTGTTGCACATCTATCTGAATCTCTTTTGCCTTTTTCCTATAATAGCTGAGATATTTTGCATAGTAGAAAAATTTTACATTTTGCTATAATTCAATTGACTTTAAAGCATCAGCATTTCCTTAGGTTAGTACAGTCTTCACGAGTTTCAGAACCATGTTGCTGCTTGAGAGTTTTGCTCCTAGTGTTTGGTAAATAGTTCCTTTTCAGCATCTTTG
The DNA here is from genome assembly GCF_000151885.1 of Dipodomys ordii. NCBI lineage: Eukaryota > Metazoa > Chordata > Mammalia > Rodentia > Heteromyidae > Dipodomys > Dipodomys ordii. Next base: position 839,118 of record NW_012267421.1, read on the forward strand.
ATGCTAACTTTGTACTTCTCAGAATATAGACAATATAAAATAACCAAGTCAAAAGGATTGGAAGTGTGGCTCAGTTAGCAGAGCATTTGTCTAGCAGACACAGGCCTTGAGTCCAATCCCGAGGAACATCAAAAAAAAAAAACTGTCACCCCCTCAGATCTTTAGAGGGAACCACACACTCACCATTCCAGTGGCTTTTAGTTCCTTTGTATAGTTTAACTTCCATCTGGTATTCATTCTCATTTTCCATCTGCTTCAGAGACTTCTTTTTAGAATTTCTTGTTGGGTAGATCCACTGTCCATGAATTCTTTAGCTTTGGAGTCTGCAAATGGCTGCATTATATCTTTTCATTTTCAAGATATTTAATTTTGTTTCATGGGTTGCATGTTGACAGTTTAGGTTTTGTTTTTAGCTGTGCCACTCTACTGACTTCTAGCTGCCATTGTTTCAGACAGGAAGTTTGATGTCATCCTTAGCTTCCATTCTCTAACATGAATTTTCTCCAGTTGTTGCTTTTCAGATCTCCAGCATCAGTTTACTAGTCTGACCTAACACAGTGTGGTTACTGAGCTTAGATCTATGGTTTTGAAGTTTTAATCAAATTTAGAAGAATTTCAACATAGTAAGATGATGGTAAACGAAATGAACCCCAAGATAGAGACACAAGAGGTTTTTATCTTTATTGCTATTGTTTTTAATGTACTTATAATGTACTGTGTGATTTTATTGTTCCTTTTGTATGTTCTTCCCCTCCCCCCATGGTATAACCCCCTTTTTCACTGTATTTGATTCCGGTACCCTGCATCTAGTATATACATTTGGGGAGGGGAAGGGAAATAACAAAACGCTGAAATAAGAATACAGGTTGACCCATTGTAACACTGATATGTACAAGATACTATGCTGAAAATGAACTTTACAACTTCAGGGATGGGGGAAGGGGAGGAGTTGGGGTGGTGGGGAGGGAAGGGATGGTAGGGAAAAAACAAAGGACGAAGTAACAATGCTCGATAGGAAATGTACTCATTATCTTACTTATGCACCTGTAACTCCTCTGTACAGTACCTTTACAATAAAATATATATTTAAAAAAAGAAAAATTTGAACATAATTTCTTCAAATGTTTCCCCCTAATTCCTCATTCCACCCCCTCTGGACACCACGCTACATGTATGGCATGTATTCCACAAGTTACAAACATGACATATTCCACAAGTTAAATGTATTCTACACATTACAATCTGACATGGACACAAGTTACATGTATCTCATGAGTTACATGTATTTCACGAGTTACACACATGACACACATTCCACATGTTACATGTATTCCATAAGTTACGTTCATGTCATGCACCACACAACTCACACGTGTGATGTATATTACACAAATGACATATAGCACACAAGTCACATGCATGATATATATTATATAATGCATGTTATGCATCACACATGTTACATGCATGACTGACTATGTAATATTATCCTCACTCACCGGTCCTTTGTTCTGTTCTCCTATTCTTTTTCTTTCTGCTTCATTTTGGGTAATTTCTTTTTTCCTCCAGCTTTTATGTTATATTCCATCGACAACATATTACAAGTCAAAAATGATTCTTACTGAGCTTAGATATATAAAATGTCTCGCTTTGAAAGGCATTTTGCGTAATTTCTATGCAGTCTCTTCCTATTCACTCATCTCTTCTTTTGCTGCCTCTGTTGTCATGGGACTCATGCGATGCATTTATTCATTCTCTTGGACACCACAGTTGTCTCTACAACTTCTGCATGAATCTGCCTCTGTGTCTACCTGACATTCTCCATCATTATTCTATAAGTTGAAAAGGCTTACCATAGTGATTTTATGTAACTTTCTACTCTTGTCAGCTGAGCCATTTCTGTGATTATTTTTTCCTAATTATGGACCCTATTTTGTTTCTCCATTGTTTTCCTAGCACATATTTTTGTGGGATACTAGAGATTATGACTGGAGTTTGAACTCATGGCTTTGAGCTTGCCCTGGAGGCACTTGGCACCTTTGACCTGAGCCTCTGGCCCTTTTTGTGCTGATAATTTTTGAGGTAGGGTATCACTTTTTATCTGCAATGTCTTGACTTGGAATAAAATCCTTCCCATCTCAGCCTCCTGAATAGTATGGATAACAGGAATGCATCACTGTTACCAACTACTGGTTGAGATAGTATCCTTGATGAACATTTTGCCCAGACCAACCTTCTGCTGTGATCTTGCTGATGTCAGCCTCCAAAGTTGCTGGTGTTACAAGTGTGAGCCACCCAACTTTATTTTGTTTCTGAGATAGAGTCTCTCTAACTTTGACACAGATAGCCTCAAACTCAATATAATCTTGCCTTGACTTCCTGAGTAGGTAAGATTTCAGATGAATATCACAATGACGAAAAGTCTCTGATGTGTGTGTGTGTGTGTGTGTGAGAGAGAGAGAGAGAGAGAGAAAGAGAGAAAGAGAGAGAGAGAATGGGTGGGTGTTGGTGTGTGGTAGGGGGGCAAATCTGGTTCCTCTCCTTCCATCTGGCTGGAAATGGAAATCCTCTCAAAAATAGATACCTAAGAGCTATATATAATCTTTAGAGACAAATACGTTCATCTAGAATTATAAATATAAAATCAAAAGCCCAAAAGAGAAATAAGAAAATTCTTTTTCCCCCAGTTTATTTGGGTAAGAAATGAAATCAGGACCTGAAGACTATAAACTATAAGGCTATATGTTTTGTAACATCAAAACTAGATTTAGAAATGAAGATCATTTCTTTTAATTTGATGGTCTTATGAATAGATCCAAACCATCATTGGATGATAAACCACCTTTTCTCTCTCCAGCTATTTTTTCTCAGCAGCCTTTTCCCTCACTTAGCAGGTAATCATTGTGGGTGGAAAGATTTGAATAAGATTTCACAGGCACTAATAATATTATAGCTATACCATAAAGGCAATATTACAGGTTAATACACACAGACATGATTTTAGAAGACTTCACTCACTCTTATACAGTGAGGTGATTATGTGAACTATTACTTATGGCATAGTCTCAGTAAATTGTTATAAATAAACCAATAAATACTTCCTTCCCAAACTCAGCTTGTAAACATCTGAGGTTCAACCTAGCACAGCCAGCAGAATGCTTCTCATCTCAGTTTGTCATGCACATTCACCTTAAAAAATTTCCCAAACTAGGTACTTTTTATGTGACCCTACATCTAGCAAAACAGTTAGATAGACTTATAAGTGGTTGGATCAAGGCCACAAGTATTAATCACAAACTGACTCAGCGTATGACCTTGGAAGAAAGAGATTAATAAACCTTGAAGTTGGCCTGCAGTAAAAATTCTCCTACATACAGAATGGTGTAAACCTATCCCTTCAGACCTTCTTTCAAGAAGCACAAATACCTTATAATTAGAAAGCAAGCAAGCTTAGTCTGCTTCCTAAGAAACTCTGAAATCTGTTTGCTGGTCTTCTGGCCTCTTAGCTATCCATCCCAGCCTGACAGGCAAATAGCAATGATTTCTGAGGCTCAGATGACTTCAGATACTTGAATGTCTTTAAAATAATTCCCTAGGGAATCTGAAAATATTCTTTTGTGTGTGGGGGGAGGGTCCGGTCGTGGGGCCTGAACTCTGGGCCTGGGCACTGTCCTTCAGCTCTTCAGCTCAAGACTAATGCTCTACCACTTGAGCTACAGTGCCACTTGCGGCTTTCTTCTTTTTGCTTATGTGGTGCTGAGGAATTGAACCCAGGGCCTCATGCATGCAAGGCAAGCGCTCTACCACTGAGCCACCTTCCCAGCCCCAAGGAATCTGAAAATATTCTCTGAAATGTTAAGAAAACAACAAACAAACTTGACATCACTAATATACTTATTCACCTGTAGCAATCTTCCTGTAGGTTTCTTAATCAAGAAGTGGCTACTCATGATTTCAAATGAATATCACATTTATATTTATCATAGGGCATAACAGGGAATAGCTTGGTCCACCCTAAAGATAGTTTATCTTGAATGAAGGGCAATAATTTCAGAAATGAGTGAAGTATTAAGGCATTTCTCCATTAGGTTAAGGAACAAGCTGCTCATTACTACCCTTGTTTTGAAACATTCTAGAGGTTCAAGCAAATGTTATAAGGAAAACAAAATGAGCAATATAAATGTTGGAATAGAAGAGGCACTCTTATTAACTGCTGTTATGATTGTGTGGTTATATACCTACAGAATACAAGAGGATTTGTTTAAAGCTATTATCAAAGCGAACAGAATTTATTAAATTGTTGGAGTACCAAAAACACTTGAGAATCAAAAGCTTTACCATCTGCTAGCTGAAACCATAGAAAATTAGAATGGAAAAAAAATAACAAGTTGCTACAAACTCTTCAGGAATACATTTAATAAGAAAATAAAATAACATGTAAAATATAGGGAAGTCCTAACAGGTGCCCATTTAACTACATTTAAACTAAATGATATCTGGGTCCAGGCTGTACATGGGTTTCTCATATCTAATAAATGTAACTGAAGTCTTAAGATGCAACAACCTCTTCCTTAGGGGTCTGACAAAAGACACAGTAATTGTTTTCAGTACAATAGGAAATGACTGACAACATTTATCATAAGACATCACAGCTGTATACTATTCTTCAGAGGTGATTTAAAATATTCAAGGACCATTTTGACTATAACCAATTATTGCCTTGTTCAGGTGCTGGTATTGGAAACCAGCCCTTGTGAGGGACCAGATCCATGGTGGCTGCAGGAACTTGAGAATGGGATAAATGGAGTTAGAGGCCACAACATGGTTAACTGCTTGCATGTGTAACATTAAATGAAACAAAAGAAGCAGACAACTGTCAAGAGAGGCTCACCTCCCCCACTCATTACTGGAGGCATTGTGAGACAGAATGTGTAGAACTGCCAGATATCTGCCTTTCCTTTATTGCTTTTCTTCCTGGCTAATTGAGTTACAGAAACTCCATTATTAGAAGATGTGCCTGCCTCCAGACTAGAGAGCCCTGGCAGCCTTCTGGTAACCAGACTTCAGGTGGGAAGGGTGGAGTGGCTGTCCGCTCTGCCGATGTGAGCGTGTGGATGCCAATGCAGGTGGCCCTTGGATGCTTTGAGGTGTGTAAGGAGATGCATCACATTGCTAAGGCCAGCAGGTTGCAAGGACAGGACAGGACAGGGAACTCTTAGGACTGAGGGGAGAAGGCGAGAACTCCCCAAAGACATTGCTCTCCCATCTCCTCCTGCGATGTTTGTGTCTTCCTCCGAGAGGTTGCACCTCTCGGTTTAGATTTAGATTTCTCCCAAACTCCAAGGATAACAAAGCCCCTAAAATTTGACAGGCAACAGAATGTGATATGATACACACCCAGGGGGCCACTGTTACTGGAGAAAACACAGCCTGGTAGTGTAGGACACGAAACAATGCCATGCAAATGTTGCTTTTCCCCAGATGAAAACAAAGATGCAATACTGATACATTCAAGATCCCAACTCCCCTGTTTATGTGTCTTTGGAAATGGTTCTAAACATGACAGTTGTCAAGACGTTTTCAAACAAGAACTAAGGAGAGACACTTACTCTCTCAGCTATAAATAGACATTAAAATACTGTACATCCATCACAAGGTACATGGATAGAAGTAGTAAATAAACAATAAAAATAGGTAGTAGGACTGCATTGTAATCATTCCACAGCAAATTACACATGAGATCAGCATGGGGAGATGCCACGCTAGCCATCAGTCCACAACTTGTGACCAGGGCACCATTTCTGTCCTCGGGAGCCCACAGGCTTGGGTAAAATAGCAGGTGTCAGATCACAAATACTGAATACTTCCCTCCCGGGCTATCATGTGGACCCTGCCCCCTTTCTTCTCTTCCACAAGCCTCCAGGTCCCTTCTGCCTTGCCAGTGGGTTGAGGGAGCTTGACAGTCTGGCTGGAAATTGATGTTGCTGTCTAATTCTGGGCTTCACAGGTCCCAAAACAGTGAGCCAAATAAACTTTTCTCCCACTTTCAGGAATTCTGTGACAGCAACAAAAATAGGCTAAAATAAATATAGTAATAATTATGTTACACCTTGTTAATTAATTATTAATAACATCATGATCGCCATTCCATCAACAATTTTTAGACTTTGTTTTATGTGGCTACAGGCTCGCTTTTGGATCTTTCCTTTGCATGAGCTCCACATGCTTCTTGCCTTGTTCCTTGAAGGATTGGATGAATGGGTTTGCCTTCGTGATTTTATTACTATTTCTTTTAAGAAAATGGTCTGAGGCAGCACATTTTTCGACTCTTTGAAGCTGAAAAATGTCATGCCTTCCCTTCCTAGATCTCAGTCAGTGCTTACAGAATCCTAGCGACTTTATCACTAAGCATTTCCTCACTTGTTAGTGTTTGATCCAGTATCCTTCTGGCTCACTTGAAATTTGGCAATGTCATCACGATATGGTTAGCGTATGGTTTTAGAACTCCAGCACAGGAACTTAAGGATCTGATGACTGAACTTTGCCCTCATTTTTCTTACTATTGTGGGGTCTATTTCCCACTCAACTCCCATATATGGTGCCAGTGTGTATCTGTAGGCAGAAGAGACACCACAGGCCAAAAAGGTCTGCTAAAATGCCACCAGAGCCAACTTGCACCCATCACAGCCATACCCCATGTTTTCTTGCTTTCTTTTTATGTTTTAAACTAGAGCTAGATTCCAGGAATTGAGGAGAGCCAGAAAGCTTTTGGCATGTGTGTGTCCTCAACCACTGTAAAAGAATGAAACTGCATGAAGCAAAGGGGACAGTGGTACATGGTAGCCTCATACCTGATACTTCACTTTTAAATCAAAGGAATGCCCGTTTTCATGTTAACTTACTACAGTGACTCCAAAGTGGAGGTCCAAGAGAAAGGAAGCCAGGTGAGAGAGTGGTGCTATGCTTCCACTGAGCCTTTCTTGAGGAATCTGGTGTAAGGCTGACTTGAAAGACTTCTAGACTTAGATTGACAAGAGAGTGGGGCACTAGAATGTACCTCACCATTCTTGCTACATGACCAGAAGCCCACAGTGAGGGGATAATGTCACTGTAGAGAGAAAAATTGAGACAGCAGGACACAAGTATTGTCCAGGTTCTATAACACAGAAAAGGCAAAATCAAGCTATGGTGTCTGAGATCACCAGACATTAAAACCTATGATTTATAATTTTTTCTCTTTGTTTGGGAGATGTTTCCAGATTCCATAACTAGTGCTGGTACAAGCCTTTTGTCAGTAGGGGATGTGAAGATTAAATTAGTTGTTGGTGATAAAGTTCACGTCTGCTTTCTCTTTCTCTGGGGACGCATTGGTTTGGGATTATAGCTTATTGTAACTTGGTAACTTCAGAAATGTACATGCAACAAAATGTTACTTAAAAATGAGATGTAGGTTCAGTTGGAGGTGGTAAGGTAGTTCTGGGGTGCTTTCTGTGTGGTGGTCCTTCTGGGGTGGGGTAACAGCTGCAGCCATAATCAAACAGGGAGCTATAGCTGTTGACAGATGCATTATGAAGACAAGCCTCCGGAATTCGGCTGTAGAATTTCTCCTGTGCAAAAGGAAGGCCAAATTTGCCAGAAAAAGAGGAAACCTAAGGGACAGCAGTAAATTGAATTTCCAGCTGGAGCTTAAGGTGCTAATTCTGATTGTTACTGTTGCAAATTCAGGTCCTGACTCATCACAGAAAAGGTGGTTTAGGTTCAGAAGAGGAAATGATTCCTTTGTTTCTCAGTGCACTGTTGACTCTTCCACAATCCACACACATGAAGAGGAGCAGTCTGTCTCCCACTTAGAGTTTTATAAGGCTCAGCTACGATACAGAACTGTTACAGTCAATCATAGGTAACAAGCTGTCCATGTTCAGCAGCATACAACTGATAAATTTAGGAGTCTAGGTGAGTCTGGAGCATGGAGTCCTCTGACATTCAATTCTCCTGAGCCTAGAGTTTTGGGAACCCAAAGCTCTTTGGTGTATCGGCTGGGCAGTGAATGGACAGCTGTCATGACTGTGACTCTAGTGGCCTCATTCCTCCGCCAAGATACAGAGCAGGATCCATCCCCTTAATTCAGCAAATTACATTTAGGGTCTCAATTACCCAGGAGTATGACTTTGGTTATTATTCTTGGCTATATATGTGGTTGTCATGTGAAGAGACTAACCAACAAAACAGTCACAAAAATCAATTTGTTGCCTGGGAAGAAAGGGGGTTTCAAGGCAGGGAGGAAGACCCCGATCCTCTTGGGGAAAAGCAGAAAGGTCAATTTGGTTTATTAAAGAGTTGATCCTTTTAGGCTCAGGATGTAATATGGTTCTTTAAAAACCATCTAGTAGGAAATCAGAAACAGCCCAAAGGCACTGCTCCCTGAGGAGGAGGCCACGCAAAATTAGTAGCACCAGACCAAATTCTAGCGCTCTGGGCTGCCTTAAGCACAGAACCCTGAGATGCAGATGTCATTTCAATTTCTCAGAATTAAATTTCTAAGGGCCTGGTGCAGGAGGTGTTCTGGCTGGGAGACTCACGGCACCATCTACAAAGGACAAAGAAATGCATTCACCCTTAGTGAACTGCTCAGCATGATGAGGGTAAATTATTTAAGAAGATTCCTCAAAAGTGGGGGAGATGGTGGAGTCGAGGCCAAGGTGAGCCTAAGGAGCTTACTAAAGACAGGGACTCCGTCAGCAGTGTGGTCAATGAGGACCCAGAATGGTCAGGAAGACCACCATGAAATCAAGGGTATGGGAAGGAGGGCAGAGGTCTGAACCCACTTGCTGTGCATAGCTTCAGGACAAGACCTCTGATACATTAGACACCAGGCTCAAGGTCCACTGTGCTTGGCCCAGTGTGCCCATGAGGTCAGGACAGACCTGCCCAAAGCACAGACCCCACCTGCAAGGGCTCCCTGCAGCATGGCTCACAACACAGGGTTGTCCCCAATAGGCCCCCCAAGATGAAGTTAGTAGTTGACACCGCAGATTCAGATGGTTGGCCCTAGGTGTGAGTGGTGCACAGAGTGATGGGGAAAGTCAGAGAAGGGAGCTCCAGCTCCCTCTCCAGGGAAGGGAGAGAGGCAGGGCGCTGTAGGGAAGGCACGGTGAACTCAGAGGCCCTGCGGTGGAAGGGACCTGGGCCAGCATAGTGTCTGCGTGTCCTGGCAGATTGACCCAAATGAACATGGCAGCACAGGATGTGGAAGCTGAGCCCAACAGCCCATGTAGCACTAGGAGAGGGGAAAAAAACAGATGTGGCTGATGATTCAAGACCTAGCCAAGACAACAGAGCCAGGAAAGACTGTCCAGAAGCTGTGCAAAGAGAGGTTAAGAGCATGAAGGACTAGAGACGCAAGACTAAGAACTGAAGAGCCACATGGGAGCCAGTAAAGTGCTCCAACTGTGACACCCTGTGCAGTGAAGTGCTCCTGCTGTGATCCTCATGCAGTAAAGTGCTCCGACTGTGACATGTGCAGTGTCGTACTCCTACTCTATCAGAACAGTAGCACACTCCTTAGTGCCAGAGCAGGGTATGGGCCATCATTCTTAGTGAGCACTGAGTTTCCACAGCCAGTTGGAATGCTTAAAAGTTCCACAAGAAAGCGTCATGCAACAAGCCAGAAGGAATTTTCCTCTCCAGAAGCTTCTTGGTTGAAGAAGCATTCCTCTTAATGAATGATGTGTCTTTAAAACATTTGCTTTGTTTTCTTAGTGAGGGGTTCTTGGAGAAAGCTGTAGTTTAGTTTAGACAGGTTGATTTGGTGGAATATTTGTGCGAGATGTTATGTAAATAAAGCATTGGCCTTCCTTTCTGATAGTCACCTTGGGCAGGCATCCTGAGGATGCTGTGCCCAGCAAGAAGGGGTGTGTGTGTGTGCATGTGTATGTACTGAGGGCTAGTATGTATGTGTTTGCTCTGAAAGCTGTTGTATGTATCATGTGTGCCCTGAGATGTGGTGCATATGGGCATGTGTGTGCATGTGTGTGTTCCAAGGGTTGGTATGCTTGTGCAAATGTTTCCATTAATGTTTGATATGTGGACATGGTGTGTATCAAGGGTTGGTGTGAGTGCATACGTGTGCATTGGGGGCTGGCACATGTGTTCATGCATGTGCACTGAGGGCTTGTGTGTGTGCCTGCCTATGCACGTATGTGTGAATATCTGTGCACTGAGATCTGGTTCATGTGTACTGAGATCTGGTGTATATTCATGCATGCATGTGCATTGAGATCCTGGTGTGTGTGCATGTATGTGCACTGGGGGCTGGAACATGTGTATGCATGTGAGTGGACTGAGGTCTTGTAGTGCATGTATATGCACTGAGGGGTGGGGGTGGGGAGAGACATAAGCAAGCTCAAGCTAAAGTTCTTGATGTAAAGAAAGTCACCAATTCACAAAGGAATGCAATTCTCTATCCATTATCCGCACACAGTGAGGAGCGTGCTGCTAACCATCTGTCATCCATTTCCTTTGCATCTCAGCACCTGGCCTGTTTATCTGCTGCATCCCTTTCTTCTCCCATTTCTTCCCCTGCTTTAATAAAATACAGAAATGTTATTGTTCAAAACCAATTAATTTACAATCCTCCGCAGAGATAGTATTACTTATAATTCAATTTGGCTTCTAATGATCTGCTTTCTTGCAAAATGACTTAATTCTTGTGTCAGAGATTAGTTATTAGATATCACCCCACCATGGCAGCCATGTATGCTGAGGTAGGCGGAGCAGCTTGTGCTGTCCCTGGCCATTAATCAGAAGTTGGAAACGGCTTCTCATTTAACTCCTTCAAAAACCTGGTGGCAGGATAGGGCCCTTAACTCTTCCTTTGCCCCAGCAGGTCTGGCATAAGAAGGGCTAAAGTTTTCAGAGGAATTCACTTTGTCTTGAATTTTAAAATTTTCATAACTGCGTATAACCTGAGATTCTTCCTGCACCCATGCATGTGTCTCTATTTGACCATTGTATCTGGAACTTCTCTATGAAGAGTCTTGCCTCCACTCTGGTGTGACTGGGTTTCCCACATAGTGGCTGGTGGGTGTCACCTGCCTGACAGGGCTGGCTCATCGCACTATCACATGGGTGCCAGCGCAGATGGGGGCCTGGCAGCCTCCTGCCCTGGCCCACACATTTTTACAGTGGAATCATAAACATAGGGTAACTAGCACAAGCTGGAAGCATCAGCCGGGGCCACCGGTATCTGAGTGGAATTGTGGTCTTACAGATCCTAAATTCCTTAAGTGTCCTACTATTTTTTTAATAAAACATTCTTAAAGCTGCATGTCTTTATGTTTTTATTCTTCAATGTTTTACATAACCCAGAAATTAGCATGGGTACTATTACCTCTCTTCTCAGTTTGATTTCTACGAATATAAGCAGGTGTCATCTATCCAACAGTGGGAAATCTATATTATAGTTTTAACTGTATGCTCTGTATGGAGACAATAAACAACACAGATGTTTATAAAATAATGTGCATTTTAAATTATGACTATAAAGATTAGGACATGTCCTAGTTGCTACAAAAAAATAGGAAACCCTGAAAATAATCCCCACAGATAAATTATACCTGAATGAGAATACATCTCAAACTTGCATGGCTCAAGGGGCTGAACTTGAAGGATTCACAGATTGAAATGACATAGAAAACAGAGCAGTGTTTGAAGGTGGGTGGTAAGAGAAGGTATTTTGCTACTGAACTGAAAAGCCTGTGTTTTACATTGACAAAATCTATTTTTTTGGATGATGCATTTGTAGTCTTGCACTCACTCTTACTTTTGCAAGAAGCACTTACTGCCATCTCTGACAAAAGGCCTGTGTTGTTGCCCCTGGAGGGGCTGCAGAGGTGGTGGGGACCCCTTTGCCTCCTAGGTATTGTACCACACTCAAAGCGTGGGGTGCTCATTATTTTCCAAAGGAGAGAAGCCGGCTCCATGAGGGAGCAGAAGGAACCTGAACAGCTGGCTGCTGTGCACCAAGTATTTTGGTGTTTGTGCAGAGTGCCATCAAGGTCCAGCACCTCACACTCCACTGCTCAGAACTGGATTTCTGCAGATAATCAGGCTCATTGGTCATCTCTCAGAGATCTTTTGCTTTGAGTGGGTAGAACTCAGCACAAGCTAGGCAAGCACTCTACCACTGAGCTACATCCTAGCCTAAAAGTCAATCTTATTTCAGCTTTGACTCATCCTGAACACTGCTCTTGGTGTTATTCTGAACACCTTGTCTGATCTGTTTATACATACACATACACTTGCTGTTAGTGAACCTGGCTTTAAATCATCATGTAGCATAGGAAGCTATCCTAGGAGAATGAAAATTAATTCTGATAGGGTCAAAGACAGGCGGCGACAGGACTATGACCGTAGAATCTGCTGCCTGCCCACTACAGCTCAGGATGATGCTATGTAAACTTCTGAAACAATCCATCATCACTCTCTATATGCAAAATAGGAGTGTTAACCAAATATAAAATATGTCCCCTCCCCCCCAGAATAGACCTAAATGAACTCTATCTTTCAAAATTTATTCTTCAAACCAGACAATGTGTCGTTAACTTCAGGAATAGGAGCAGAGCCAGGCGAGTGGCAATCTAATATGCAAATGAGGTCCTGGCCCTGATCCCTGGCCACTCCTCTGCATGGGATCACCTGCACCCATCCCTCCTAGGAGAAAATTTCAAACAGAGTTAGTTCCTTAAACCTTCTAATTAAAATGAGAGATCCCCAGGCTTCCATGACTCAGCCTCAGAAGAAGATTATTAGGAATTTAATAGGGAGAATATAGCAGCCCAGACCATCTGTGACCCAGTGCTCTGTGAGAATTTAAAGAAAACTGGAGGGAGAGGAGCACGCTCAAGGAGGGCTCTGTAGGAGCGGCGATAAATCAACATAGTTAGAGTACAGCCTTTTTCAGATTTAATTACTGTTACATAATTATTAGCAAAGCATTCTCCTCTGAAACTGTAAAACTCATTACATCAAAACTCCCCAAGCTCCTGATGGAATTTATGAACTAGTTACTTTCTTTCTAGCTCTGGGAAAATAGTGGAGTAGTGTCCAGATCTATCTCCAGCCTTTTTAGAAGCCAGGGGAGATTTAAGTCTATGTCTGCATTGATGATTCTCTTAGACATTTTCTATATTCTCATTTAAATACATGCTTAGGTTTCTATTCTAGTGCCAGAAGGTGCTAAACCAAGTGAATTTGGAAGTGCACTGATCAGGAGATGGCTCTTTATTTTTGAAACAATGAGAGGCGTGTCCTTTTTAGGTGTCTGTGATTTTAGGAGGGTTAGGGTATAGTTAGAGAAAGCACCACCAGTTAAAAAGTGAGTGGGATTTGTGTTGGAAAGATAAAAGTATGTTCAGGGCTGTATCGGAATGTCCAGTACCAAAAACAACGGTGGTCTACTGGCAGCTTGAAACGGACCCCAATGGCAGGCTTTAGACTACAGAAAGCAGCCAGTGCTACAGTCAAGGCCTGCTCCCTGCAGAGCCAGTGTTAAAGACAACCACGACCATGTTCACAGTGATGCTGGTGTGAAAGTGCGCTACTGTCCACGTGGCTTTCACAACACCTCAGGCCCATTTCCCACACCGATGCATGGTGTACCGACTGAAGGTCAACAAAAATAAGTTTCTATAGAGCCTGTCTTGGGCATTGTGCTTGTCCTTGGAACCGGAAAGACTGTGGCAGAGACGACAGGTGAGTAGCCTGGTTATGCCCAGTATGGCCTTCTAGCCTTTGGGTGTTACTCACCCCAGGATGGGCCTCTCTCTGCCATGGATGTGAGGTGGCCTCTGGATCTCTGGCCCCTACCTTCCCAGAATGGAGAAGCGCAGCTGTTGGAAATGCTCCGCTCCGCCCTTGCACGCACAGTATCCTGCCAGATGTTCTCTGTTGTGTTTTGAAGTTCCCCTGGGATTAGCTCTCACCAGAGTGAGAGGAGGATAAAGGCTTAAACACTCCGCTGTCTGCTACTGTTCTGCCCAGGTACCGATTGCCTGCTTAAGGGATGGCCTAGGTTCCCCAAGGTCTCTGCTGTCATTAACAGTGCAGCCGAGTTAAAGGCCTCCTTACTCTGAACTTGCCCTGTACTTCTATGCTTTCCTCTGGTTCTCTTATTTCTTCTCTTTTGTAATAGCGAGAGGGGGACCACTGGTATACTGTGCATCATCCACACCCTCCATACTTCCAAGCATCCATGGATTTTTTTCTCTTTAGTCATGTGAGTTTAATTGACAAGAACTCTCCCTGCTTGCTTTTTTTTATAGTAGCCCTGCTCTTTCTTTGTGAATTCATGAATGTAACAACATTCCAGATCCATTGGAGAAGAACGCACTGAGAATTTTACTTTGTTTTCTGTGTTCATGTTGTGCTTTCTGGGTCTAGTCCTTGTGTTTGCGAATTGTTGTGTCTTTTTCATGCTGAAGTTTTCCTGGGACATTTGGCAGTTCTTTCTGGTCCATGCCTAGCATAGCTAAGCATCTGATTTAAGCTGTCATGACTGCCCATGGTTGGCTGTTCCATTTGGGAGGTTTTGCCTTCACTAGCTGGAGGAGGAAAAGGGCACAGCAAGGTGAGGCCAGGTGATGTTTCCCTAGGTTTAGAGACCAGTTCCTTAATGAGCATGTTTGTTACAATCGTGCTTGCTTCTTCTGTCCCTGATCATTGTTCTGCCTCGGAGGTCAGAAATGAAAAATCAATCTAATCTACAGACCAGTGCCCTATTCAAGAGCACAGAGATGATCCGATTGACTAACCTTAAAAAAAAAAAAAGAGCCATTGAATTCATTCACGGCCAGCCTTTCTCATGGGCCTCCTCTAGGTGACTATGCCTGAGATTAGAGAGGTGGAAAGGCCTGCCAGGAAAGCCCACCTGCTCCTCCCTCACCCGCTTTCACCCAACAGGCGTGCAGGCTGCCACTCTGTCTTACCCTCCTCCCCTGTAGATAAATCAGTCCCTGTTCTCATCTGCTGTGCAGTTGCTTCCATTGCTGCCTTGCATTAAACTTTTTCACCTCTTCCTGCATTTTCATGGAATTTCAGGAGAATCGAAACATCCTAACCCAGAAATCCTTCTCCACTCTTCCATATCATTTTTTTTCTAAGTCAAGTGTTATTGTCTATGGCTGTCATTTAACAGAACTTAACTGGAGTATTGTAGTCATTTTGTGTCCAATGGTCTAGGAAACAAATATTCACCACATAAAACAGTAGGAATCTATAGTTAAGACTTACCTGTCTACTCCATGTTTCCTGACTTGACCTTGAAGAAAATAAAAGTAAGTTAGTGATGGGGTATAAAGTACTTGGAAAGAATGGCCCCATTCTTCTCTATTCTTTATTTTCCAGCATGGTTTGAATGACTTATGTTCTTTTCTTTGGTGTTTCAGTAGGGAATTGTTATTTAAAAATCTGCGAAAACTTCTGGTGCTAATAGTCTGCATTTGATATCTACGTGCCACAAACACATTATTCTCCAGACAGGCATTGAGGATAAAATGGAAAACTTCTGTGATGTTTTCATAATGCCAGGTTTCATGGTATATTTTTCTACAGTGCTATTATAGTAGACCTGAAGCTAGTTTTTCAAGTGAAGGAATGTAGTGTGAAGATAAAGAGGAGAATTTGTATTATTCTTTTACCGCAGCTTGGTAATCAATGATAGAACACTGTTAGAGCAGGACATTCTTAAATGGATTTGTGAGTGACCAGTTGCAGAGTTGAGAATCTTGAACTAGGATCATGTGACAATTCTATTTCAGTTTTATAAATAAATTTCCACATGGAAATTTATTCTGGCTTTGTGATTCTTTGTCAGGTGAGTGGACGCTGCTCCACATATATATATAGAAGTCAAAGCTCTGACTGGGACTAAAAACGTGGTGTGTTAAGTCACTCAGCATGCCAGTACAGAGAAACCCGCGAAGCTCCTGGAAGATGTTGGTCACTGCGATACTCGAGGCTAATTTTCACATCCTGCTTGCAATGGTCTCCTGTCAGCATGGTGCTGCAGGGCCCTGTCAGAGCTCTGCTGCTGTGTGACCAGGTCAGAGACAAGATAATTTGTTCAGTCAAACTATTTGACTCTAATCCGGTTCAGGCTTTGTAGAAACTCCTCTGACATGAACACCAGTGAAATTTACTTTATCATGATTTGTGTTTTGGATTAGCAGGCTGGAGGGAGCATGAATGCAGCCTGGAGTGGTCAGCTCGGACTCTAGCTTAGCTTAATTCTGGGCAGCCTGGACTTTGGGTCAGTTCAAAGCAGGGTCAGGCATTGCTGTTACTATTTCACATGTAATATCTCATTTAAGCCTCACATCAACCCTGTGAGGCCAATGTGGCCACAAATTATAGATAGAAGTGAGGAAACTGAGGCCCAGAGAAAGTGAGTCAACTGGTTAAGGTGGCAGGCAGTGAAGCTGTGGTTTGTACCCATGTGGGGTGAAACTAGAGCCTATATCTTTATGGAAACAATTTTGTTTACAATTTTATGACTACGTTATTTCCATATAAACCTAATAAGTGGTCTTGAATAACAAGTTGCATCCTATTCATTAATTGAAAGACCTAGACTCAAACACTTCACTGAACCCATGTAGCCTGTTCATGTTGTGGAAAAGATATAAATCACATTTCTATTGAAAGTATTTGACTCACGAGGCATCATGCTTGCTAGGCAGATACTCCTGTATGAGCCTTGCCTTCAGTCCTAACTTTGCCCTTTTATTACTCTGAAGATAATAGCTTCTTTCAATGTTCATGCCTTCTAATCTGATTTTGGAATACTTGCCCTACTCTCTGCTTCTCCTAGCTTGAAAGACAGCTGCCTCTTTTTGCATTATGCTAACCCTTCATCATCCCCACCCAAGACCAGCTGGTAAAGGTCCGGGTGAATAGATGTGGCTGCCTGGGTAGCCCCGCCTCTTGGGAATCATCAACTCTGGAGAAGTGGATGTTGTCACTACCTTTCCTTGACCTCAGTTGCATGATATGTGTGTTCCAGTAGGATCCCACCATGGCAATTCCACAGCATGGTCAGAGCTAAGACTGGAAGCTTGTCACTCTGGTGGGGTCATGGTCTTCTCGATCTTCCAGATCTCAGCACCATGGGGGGTGGAGTGCTGGGGCTGAGTACAGGAGCCATCAGAGGTGAAGGTGCTGGGGCTCAGTACAGGAAGTGGTGGATTTCATCAACACCAATTGGAAGACTGGATGACCTTTCAGGGAAACTGATAGGTGGAGAGAGGCTGCCTAGAATCCCATCTCTACGTCCACAGTGCTGCCAAGGCTGTGGCTATCATCACTCCAGAACTGGGCTCACTAACATGGCTCCACATCGCCTTCTCTTAGGTCCCCAAGATGCCATCTATGAGGAAGGTCACATGGTGGAGAGAGGAAGAGGAGCAGAGGTCAAGGACAGGTGCCTACTCTGAATCTGTGCACAAAGCCCTGGGCAGGACTTGAGGTTGGGGGCTCAGAATTCCCATTTTATTTATTTTCAGAATGTTTTCTGGGGTGTGGGGTAAGCCCTGGCTGTGTTTGTAGAAAAGGCATGAGTTAAATTTTCCTTATTTTTAAATCAAGATGGAATGATGACCAGAGGGAGGGAGAGCCACAGGCTGCCTCCTAGCTGGCCTCCCAAGGAGTCAGAAATTCTCAACAGAGACCCAACCTCTCTTCCCATCATTGTGGAGGCAGAGTTTATCAAGATAAGGCAGGACACATTTTATTTAACAGTTCATTAGCTAGACTTATGCAAGTTTCCTACAATGGGCATGCAATAGTTTTATTGTATTAATCATTAGTTAAGAAACATGTAATGAGTGCTATAAAACAAGCCCACACACGGTTCAAAGCCTAATGTGGGCCTCCAGTTTACAGACTCTAGTGCATTGATAAAATTTCCTAGGACTTGGGTGCCAAAAAATGTTGGACCATAGAAGAAGAGACGAAGAGACTGTGACACTAACAGCCAGGATTCCCAGGATCCCCAGCCTACAGGATGGACAAGGCGCACTGGAGACTGAGCGCCTGAAGGCAAAACTTCACCAGTGGCATGACCAGGCCCATTCCTGAGCTATAGCAGACCCTGAGGTTCTCACAGAGCAATGCTGCCTTCAGCCAGGTGGGTCAGGCACTCAGTATGCTTGTGATCACAGAGCCAGAATGTGTAATACCTGAAACTATTTGAAGTAATTCTGTTCAGGAAGAAAGGTGACACTAAGTGGACCAGTCAAATTTCATTCTACTGCTACTTAATATTCTAAGCTCTAAATGCTTAGAGAATAAGATAATTAGGACACACTGCCACCAGGACAATCAGATACCTTTTCATTCTTCTCCATTGTCAAGCCACCGCTGCCAGTTCTGCTTCTAATGTAACCTAGATTTTGTGTCCAACACAGCCTGGACAGAAAGAGTTGAGAGTCTATAGATCTATGTTCCCAAAGGCCACTCAGAACATGGGGGTTTCAAGAGAACCCAGAAATGGAGGTATCAAGAGAACCAGAGCATCAATCTCTGTAGATGAAGGGGAAGTTAGCCTTTGGTCTACTGTCTCTTATTTATAACTATGTTCTTAATGGTCAGCCATGCAGTCCCCTGTCTCTGTCTCTGGGTAGAGAGGTCCAGGGTTTGGTTTGTTGTTCAGCTCTCTGGCCACGTGGTTTTCTGCCCCGCCAGTGCCTTTCTCTTAATGATGCTTCCCGATCAGAGGGGACTCATTTTCCTTTGCCTCATTATTTTCCTGCCTGGTTTTCTGCCCTCCAAAGCTACATTTTTCCTTCCATTACACATAATTGGGAAAATGTACTTACTTGTGCATACCACTAATCTTCCTGTGGTTTTGTAGCCTGACCTCTGGTCAACCTTTAACTTATAGGACTTCTTAAAGGGGTGCCTTGCTTTAAACTTACTAAAAGACATGCAAAGACACTGTACTTCTTCTGGAGTCCCAGGAGAAATGACATATTCAAAATGTAACCATCCTGGGTTTTTTTTTGTGTGTGTGTGTGCCGGTCTAGGGCTTGAACTCAGGGCCTGGGCACTGTCCCTGGGCTTCTTTGGCTCAAGGATACCACTTGAGCTACAGCACCTCTTCTGGCTTTTTCTATTTGTGTAGTGCTGAAGAATCGAACCCCGGGCTTCATGCACGCTAGACAAGCACTCTACCACTAAGCCACATTCTCAGCTACCATCCTCTGTCATTTATGCCACATGTGTTTGCTTATGTCAGATTCCATGCAGTGGATTGGTTACTTGACTTTCAGAAATGAAAGAGGAAATTCATATTTCTCACTGATACTAGTCATACACAAGGCCCATGGGCATCTCTGTGACAGCAATTTTCCCCTGTCAATACACAGGGCACTTTGTGGATACCATGTAAATATGTGAATGGTGTACCTACTATGATCAGAGTACAGGGTTGGCTGTGGTAACTGGCATCCAGCGCCAGGATTTTTGGTAGGATAAGCATAGGGCTTCATCAGGATATTTGTGGGGCATAAAGTTTCATCGGGTGAGCAATGCAAGTTGTGGAGACCACATAGCAAGTGGCTGTAAGTGCACATGGAGGTCCTTTGATGCACATCTTCTATTTCTCTCAGCTTGTCCTAACCCATCTATTTCTGCAGCAACTATAATAATAAATCATCCACATTTGTCCGTGGCTTGCAGGTCTCCTTCTAGCACAAGGCCTTTTCTACAGTCTGGATTCTGGGTTCAAATCTTGAGGCAGATTTACAACATCTGCAGCTTTCTTATGTAAGGTACTTAAGTGTGTAGTAAAATGTTCAAGGAAACCTAGGTGGTTCTTCACAGTCATAAAACAGATGGGAGGGCACATTGTAAGAAAGACACAAACTGAACTTGCCTCCTCATTAGGTCAGGGGTTTACATGACTTTATTAAAGTAGATAAATGTAGATAAATGCAATACTTTGGAAGGGCCATGGATAGGCCTGGCAGTGAGAAAGTCTTGGGCCTGATTTAGGTTCTGTCTCTTGATAACAGAGAGAATGTGAACAACAAATCACCTAATTTCTCTCCATTTCATATTTCAGAAAGGAAATTGCATTTGTTTACCGTGATATGTCAAAAAGTTGTTGTGATAATCCATATAAAATAAAATTTAATAACTACCATTTGGGGCCTGGAGTGTAGCTCAGTGGCAAAGCACTTGCCTAGCATAGGGGGTGGGGAGTATGATTCAGAAGGCAGGTAGCATCATTATAGCAAGCTTGCAGATAAACTCTTGGGTATCATTTGGCTCTCTTTTTATGAATCCCTAACTGTTAACTAATTTTCTTCATGGATCTTTATGCAATGCTCCTTTTCTAATGACTTTACTTTCCCTAGCCAGGATCAAAGTACAAAGACATGTGCAGAGTCAGGTGCCTTAGTGGTCCTTTGAGGGCTGCAGCTGGCTGCAGTGTTTCTGTCACATAGCCTCATGTACCCCTTTTCCTGCAGAAAATGAGGGAATCAGAGTTTTTCTTTCTACAGCCTCAGATCCCTTCTCTATGGCCTCCCTTCTTCTTCCACTGCTCCTGTATAAAACCTAGCAATAAAAGGTTATAATTACAGATGTGAAGTTGAGAAGATAAATCTTAGTCATCATTATTAATGTTGTTTATTTATTTATTTATTTTTGGTCTGAATCTGAGGTTTCTCTTTGCAGGTTATCTTCTGGAAATGACAGCAGGAAAGAATGTGATAAGACTGGAGGAGTGAGAGGCAAGACTTTCCTCGTGACTGGAAGAGGGTTGCGGGACACATTCAGAGGAGAGGGGGTGAGAGGTGTCACCAGCTTCCTGGGGACGCAGTATGGCATAACAGCAGCCCCCCTCTGCTGACCAGGCTGAGATCCACAGATGCAGGTCAAGGGGCACACTGTCCCCGGGCAACTCAACAAAAAAGGAAACCAAGGTAAAAGTCATAATCACTGCCAGAGCAGTGAAGTGTAATCGTGTTTTTATTTTCTGGAATGATGCAAGGTGGCACATATCTCATTCTTTAGGATACTTGAACTTCTTGTAGAAGGAGGCATGACTTAGCTGTGAAGTGCAGACTGCACCTGATTGGGGGAGGGTTGTGGAGAAGGGGGATTAAACTCCTAACAACTCTTTTATTTTTATTTCAAACTTCTTAAACAGGAGTATGTATGTATGCATTCATGTATCTAAATACATATATACATATACATATATGTGTGTGTATTTCTTCTCTTGTCTTCTAAGAGGAAAACTGAAAAGAAGAAGGAAATTGGGAGTAAGGAAGAAAAATACTAGAAGTCTTGGCTACTGTTGAAGATTGAATGCTCTTGATTTTATTCCCATCAGTGAAACCGTAAATAATAGCAGGCCTATAGATTTGAAAGCACATAATTACTTATTGTGATGAAATTAGGAAATAAAGCAAATCTTTAATTCCACCATTTGAAAGACACTGCTTCTTATTTTTGGTTAGGTCAAGAGCTTCTAACTAGACATGCTGGGCTATTCTGTAAATTGTTCAATGGAGTGACCAGAAAAACAAAAATTGGAGCCATATGGAAACTTATCGCACATACTAAATTGTGGGTAACAGTGTTAACAGCATCTTGATTTGTGGCTGCAAGTAATAAATGAATTATATTAATTTTGTAGCTACAAGCTAATTTCTCCAGAATTACTTTTTAATAACCAGCATCATGTTCGCTGGTAAGATTTAAATACATTTAGGAACAAATTTGTAGACTTTTAAGTAATGCTAGATTATCATTTGGAAAGCTTAAGAGTTCATTTACCATCTCCCTTAGCTCCAGATGTTTAGAGAAGAAATGCCTGTGCTCAGACCAGGAGCCTTAGCTGGTAGCGAATGGGCATGTTACGCCTGGGGACAGTCATGGTCCTCACATGGCCAGGGGAGAGTGGAATGTTCAAGAACTTTCCCCCATATTTTCTAGGTGATTTGTCTTTATTATATAACTTACCATTTTCTCTCCCTTACTGGGTGGAAAATAATCACAATTTAATTTCGATGCAAAACCTAGCATGCCGAGGCTCTGTTTCAGGCAAAGGATTTCATGTGGAAGTGAGGAGCCTGGAAAGTGGCGTGGATGGGGTTTTCACACCCCAGCAGGTCAGCCACAGGCCTCCATCTTCTGACAGAGTCAATCTCAGTATTCACCCCTCGTGGCCTCCATCTCCTGATGGGGCCAGTCTCAGTGTGCACTCCTTAGCCACTGGGAGCGTTATGTCAGGAAGAACACATGAGGCTCTTGTGCTCTTGTGGTTTCTTAAGATTCTGAGATGCAGATGTTGTAGGGGGAACTCTCAGGGGAAAGGTCCATCCATCCATCCATCCAACAGAGGCATGTCCTCAGAAAAAGTCCTGTTCCCCACTCTCCTCTCTCCCTGCTTGATATGTGATTGTCCCCTTTTCATGATTCCATCCATGATGAGGTCATCACCATACACAGAACACACAAGGCTGCCCTGATTGAGACTTTCAGCCTCTCTGTGCTGTTGGAATTGGATTCTTGGAGTGCAGTATGAAATCAGGGGGTCATTAATTGTTTCAATACTTTTTCTTTCTCTTCCATGAGACACAGACTCACCTCTATATTTGAGATGCAAGGAGCTGGGCGATGTCATCCAAGTCCAATGACCAGATTCCCCCATCTTTTAAGCACTACATCACAGCGGACCTCTGATACCAGGACACAACAGATCTAGAACCACAAATAATAAAATGTTTGTACTACTCTGGAGATATCCTCTATTTTCTCTCCCTTATCTGGAAATCAAAGCCCTGGAGTTGTCACTTGTCGTGGTCCATTTTTTTTTATTGCTATTACAGAAAATCTGGGGCTGGATCACTTATACAGATGTGTTTATCCCACTGTTTTGGAGGATGGAAGTCCATGCTTGGGCAGCTGCCTGTGAGGGCCATGATGGAAGGCAGGAGGACACACAGGTTTACTGGAAGAGATAACCTGAGGGGCTGGGCTTGCTTCACTAGTCCTTCTCAGGTAACTCATCTAGTCTCTCAGAAAGAGCAGCATTACCCAACTTCTCTAGCCATAAAAGAAATGCAAATCAAAACAACATTGAGGGGCTGGGAAGTTGGTTCAGTGGTAGAGCGCTTGCCTTGCATGCCCGAGGCCCTGGGTTCGATTCCTCAGCACCACATAAGCAAGAAAAAAGAAAAAAAGCCGGAGGTGGCGCTGTGGCTCAAGTGGTAGAGCGCTAGCCTTGAGCTGAAGAGCTGAGGGACAGCGCCCAGGCCCAGAGTTCAGGCCCCACTACCGGACCCCAAAAAAAAATTAAAAAAAACAACATTGAGATTCCACCTTACCCCAGTTACAAAACCAATAACAACAGATGGAATTCTATGCTTCCATCAGAAAGAATGACACCTCCCCCTTTGTTAAATGGACAGACTTGGAAAAAAGTAAATTAAGTGAAGTAAGCCAGGCCCAAAAAATCATAGGCCCCATGGTTTCCCTTATTTGCAATAACTAGTATATGTCTAGGACAAGCAAAAAGGTAAAAAGCTATGTACGTGTGACCATATAAGATGATGTTAAGTGAAATGAACCCCAAGATAGGGACACAAATGGTTTTTTCTTTCTTGCTATTATTTTTCATGTATTTATAATGTACTATGTGATTTTCTTTTGTTTCTTTTGTATGTTCTTCCCCCATGGTATAACCTCTGTTTTTCACTGTATTTGCTTCCAGTGTCTTGCATCTTATATAAACATTTTTCTAATTTGGGGAGGGGAAGGGAAATAACAAAATGCTGAAATAAGGATACAGGTTGACCCATTGTAACAATGAGACGTACAAGACCCTACGTTGAAAATGAACTTTACAACTTCGGGGACAGGGAAGGGAGGAGTTGGGGAGGTTGGGAGGGAAGGGATGGTAGGGGAAAAACAAAGGAGGAGGTAACAATGTTTGATAGGAAATGTACTCATTACCTTACTCACGTAACTATATCCCTCTGTGCAGTACTTTGACAATAAAAACATTTTTTAAAAAGAAAGAGCAGCATTAACCTTCACCTAAATGACTCTCCACAGTCCCATGCCCAGCTCTGCCACAATGATGGTCAAACCTCAACAGGATTTTGGGAGGGGTTGGGCCATGCTCCTACCTTGGGGCTGCTCACCCTAGGACTCCGGCGGGGGTCTGGAGGGCACTGGGGCTTCAGAGCTTCACTTGTGGTGGGCCAAGGGGAGAGGATGTACAAGGGGAGAGGATGTACAAGGGGAGAGGATGTACAAGGGGAGAGGATGTACTTGGCCTGGCTCCTCTTTCTTTGCAGACCCCATCCAAACCCTGTCTACGACTAAAGCCCTCTTGAGCTGTCAACAGTCACCGTTCTGTTGACTTTTTACATATTTTTTCAATAAGGTCCAAACAAAGGTCCTTGCTTTTCTGCCTTTGTCTGTCTTCCCACTGATCTTCCCTTCCTCAGCTGCTCCTCTCCTATCTATCCTGTCCCTCTGTTCCCTTTCATTCCAACAACTTTTCAATTTGTTCTAGGTTCAGCTGGGAGCTCTCACCGTACCACTCTGGTGAATGCTTCTGAAATGTGAATCTGTTGCACCCTCAAATGTAGGGGCTCTGCCACAGTTCCCCTGGGCCCTGCCAGACTTTCTGAGTACTGTGAGGCTGTGTGACTTTACTAGGGCATTGTATATCTGCTCTCATGATCCTTCATGAGTGCTCATTTCTTTCTTTGTCTCTCTTTATTCCTTTCCTCCCTCCCTCTTTACCTTTC
>NW_012267421.1:864024-915722 GCF_000151885.1 Dipodomys ordii
CTTCCTTCCTTCCTTCCTTTCCCTTCCTTCCTTTCTTTCTTCCTTCCTTTCCCTCCCTTCCTTCCTCCCTCCCTCTCTCCCTCCCTCCCCCCCCTCTCTCTCTCTTTCTTTCTTTCTATCTTTCTTTCCCTCTTTTTCTTTGTCAGTAATGGGGTTTGAACTCAGGGCCTGGGTGCTGCTCCTGAGCTCTTTTGCTAAAGGTTAGCACTCTACTACTTTGAGCCATAGCACCACTTCTGGTTTTCTGGTAGTTAATTGGAGATTAGTGTCTCATGGACTTTCCTGACTGGGTTGGCTTTGCACTAAGATCCTCAGATCTCAGCCTCCTGAGTAGCTAGGATTATAGGTGTGAGCCACTAGCACCTGGCAAATGTTCATTTGTTAGTGTTGTAGCTTCATATAGAATGTCTCTTGCACACGCATGTTGCTCAAGAATTATTCCTTGGCTCATGGTACTCTTGGTTGGCATTAAGAAGTAGAGAATGGTAGGGGATCAATCGAAGGAGGTTGCCCTTTAATAGAATTATGGTTCCCTATTCTCCTCCTCATTTTCCTATCTTCTTTGCCTTCTCTTACTCCTTATTCTTCTTCTTCCTATTTTCCTCCTTCTTTTCATGGCCAAAAGGTACACAGTACTGTTCGTAATATATTACCATCAGGATGCATTTCTGCAGGTCCTGAGCACCAGGGTCAAGTACTGAAACCTCCAAGTGTAAACCAAACTAAACCGTTTCTCTTTAATAGGTAATTTATCTCAGGTGTAAGTTACAACAACAGGAAGCTGAGTGTCACGTTGGTGTGCAACATTTCTGTTGCTAGCATTCAGCTTCCTACACAGACTGTGTAATGGGGAAGCGGAGTGATGGTTGAGGATCCTGAGAACTGCTGTTCCAACAAACATATCCCTAGGAGATTGCATGCCTGGGAAAGCTTGGGAGTCCTACTGAATGGGATGGTGTCAGATTCTTGCAAGCTGGTCAGGGGAGGGGTGTCACTCAAGCTATGTTTTCCTTGATCCCCATACATTAGACTTCATAAGGTGTCTTGTGCTCCTCCTCTCCTTCCTACTGCTCACAACATCTCTGTTCTTCACCATCATCACCATCTTCCTGTAGAGCTCCTAGCTACACAGCAATACCCTTGCCAAAGTCTGAGAGGGAAGAGGAAGGTGCTTGACTTGATGTCCAAGAAGTTCCAGTGCCACTGCAAAAGTATTCTCTGGAAACTGGGTGGTGATTCAGTGTGGACTTCCCCATGGTGAGCCCTCACCTCAGCTGTGATGGGATCTCACACAAACTGTACTTGAGCTCAGAAGTGTGCACCAGGTATTGCAAACACGACCCCTCTGGCCTTTCTCACCTGTCCTTGCTAGATCAGAGGCTCTCCAGCTTCCTGACATCTGACACTGGATTATACACATCACTCTGTGTGTGTGTGTGTAAACAATCCATTTCAGATGAACCAGACTTTTACTATATAGAAGCTCTTATTTCATACTGCTGTAAAATATACTAATAAAGGCTATATTATAAATGTAACGCACTTTATCTAGATCTTACAGGAATGAGTGAGGGTGTACCACACCAGCTCACTGGCCTCATTGATGGTATGCATACTTGAACCCGAATGCAGGCTAAGTGGCTTTCAGCCACGATCTCACTTCATCTTCACAAATCCCAGTGACATCTGTGCCTTATTCTCACTTCAGAGGTGACGAGTCTGCACTTTGCTGTGGGGGCTCAGCATCAACCCTTATTGGCAGTGATAAGTTGGCCTGTTTTGCCTATGCATCGAGACCTGAACTTAGATCCCAACCCCAAACCCAAATCAAGAGCTGTGTACGTGTGTTGCATGCACTTTGGAGACGCAGAGAAGATTAATTACTGACCTGGTTGTCAAACTGAATGTAATCTAATCAGTGCAGTATATCACATAGCAATGTATAACCAACTAAGATATCAAAAATCATGTTACCTAGGTATGAAAAAGTGAGTGGACCACAATAGAACTGGGTTTTTAGGGCAGGATGAAGTCTTCACAGCACTCAGGGGTCTGGGGGCTTCACATAGAAGTCCATGTGACTTTGAGATTCAGCTCCCTGGATCCTGTCCTTTTTATGACCCTATGTTGGCATAGGAGCTAGAATAAATACCAAAACATTTGCAATCTCAGTTTATTGGCAGAGCTAGAAGAAGGACCAAAGAGACAAAAGATCACCTGATAAAGCTATAGCTACACTCTGGATCTGGTTGATACTAAAGAAAAAGCATGAGAGCCCAGAAGGGCTTTGGATGCAGAAAGTGTTTTGTCATCATTCCTTCTCCAGGTAGCAAAGGAAGCCTTATATTCATGTCTGACTCTTTGCACTGATTAGAGATCCTACTAAATATTTAACATGAGGGGACAGGTTAGAGACTCTCTCTTTCTTATACACATCTCTGGGAAGCTTTGTTATACATGTGGATTTCCATCAGGAGACTCAAGAAATTAGGTTCCTGTGGAAGAGGGAGGCTGCCTTGTACCACCTACCCAGGGGAGAAATGCAATGGGGTAAGCTCAGAACAGGAAAAACATTGAAGTGCTATGGTTGTAACAGGAGGCTAATTTGAACTCAGCTCCCATGGGGTGGAGTGACCAAGCACCAGAGAGCCAGGTGGTTCAAGCAAGAGATCCTGAGTATTGGGAGTGAATCCTCTGCCCTCTCTACAAAATGACCATACATGTCCTTCCTGGATGAGAGAGGGTGAGGAAGGGTAAAGGAGGGTGAGGAAGGAAGAAGGTGGGTGAGGGAGGATGCTGGGGAGAAGTGGTAGGTCCAGGTGGGGGAGGAGGACTTGACTGGACTGGATGGTGGGGGTACAGGCCTAGTTAGAGCCTGCACCAACATCTGATTTCTCCTTTCTTACTGCAGGACTGCTTTTATTCCTGGTGGCAATAAACTCTGTGAACTAGGATGTATTTCCCAATTAAAAGGATGTATTTCCCAGATTTTCCTAAATCTGAGGTGTTCAGCGGAATCTAGTAGAAATCATTGCACTGGGTTTTCTAAAGGAGTTTGACTAGGTGGCTGGATTCCCTTTTGCCATCTTCCTTCTTACTCTCCCCTCCTCTTCCTCTTCCTCTTCCTCCTCCTCCTCCCCTTGGAAGGCTGTATTTGAGATCGAATCTTAGGCTTCTTATGTGCTTGTCACATACTCTGCCATTTGAGCCATGCTGCATCCTTTTACTTCTTAGTTTATTTTTCTGGTTTTCTGTGTTTTTTTTTTTCCTGGACTAGATTGAAACTATGATCCTCAGAGCTCTACCTCCCAAGTACCTGGGATTACAGGCACGTACCACCATGCCCACCCCTTTCTTAATGGCGCTGTGAAAACAATGGCTGGAGATCTAGTAGCTGGCTATTTTGGGTCTTGAAAATGGAGGCCTACGCCAGGTATAATACAGACACATCAAAAGAGAAAATGTGTATGGGAGGGGTGAGGAAAAAGGTGGGGGGAGAAAGAGAGAGAGAGATCCGTAAAACGTGAAAGAACAAATAGAGAAGAAAGCACATACTTGAAAGAAGGTAAATAAAGACTGGGAAATCCAGCTTAAAACCAAAGATGCTTAGTTTACTTCCAAGTCAGTAATTACTAGAAGTTCAGAAGAAATGCTGGTAGGGAATGGGAAAGGCAAGAAATCCCACCCAGGTCAAACCAAGACAAGCCTGCCTGGCCCACATGGGGACGTCCTTGTGTGAGTGAACAAGTCTTACCATTTCCCAGGCTACGGTGGGTGGTGACAGACACTAACATGGGGGTCTGCCCATCAAGCTGGGCTCATGGGAAGGGGGCTATCTGTCCAGCAAGCTGCCCTAACACACTGTAGGGACAGGGCAACACCAGTCAGTCACTACAACAGGGACCATACCTTGAGCTTGAGCTTCCAATCACTCAGAGAGCTTCCTGTTCTCTAGGGTGTGTGCCCCAAACCTCACTCTTTAGCTGCAATTTCTCATGAATAGGGCTGTGAGGTGAGGGGCAGCTCCTGCATGGTTAGATTCTTTCCTGTGTCCCCTGCCACTCCCCTACCTGGCAGAAGGGAGGAAGAGAAAGATTTCCCTCCATGGCAGTCTTTTCCTAGTGAGGATTTGTGGCCCTGGAAAGACTATTCCAGAAGCCAAAGGATAAGACTCAGTATCCATGGGTACACCCTGCAGCCGGATGGGCTCAAGGGGACCACAACCTGCACCCTGCAGCAGGGCTGATGGAGTCCAAAGGGCCACATCCAGTATCCTGCACCTTGCTGCCAGGATGAGGACCAGGAGGGGACCTCACCCTGAATCCTGCATTCCTCCAGGACTGGGGGCCATACCTGCCTCCTGCAGAGCGGGTAGGGACCAGGGGACCACATGCGCATGTTAGGGACTAAAGGGGACCTGTTAAAAAGAAGCAACAAAACAAACTTCTTCTACTCCCAGATTCTTCCTCTCTGTCTTGTTGGCTCACAATGGGGACCCTGACCACGTGGGTGATGGCCACATTGGAGCTCCTAATGTTTGAGGTGCCTTAAGGAGTTCAGGCCACCCCGGATCGGCCCAAGGAGCCTGGGCTTTGTGGGCCTATGGAGGCGGTGGTGATAAATGGGGGCCCAGAGCCACCACTCCTTGGCCCAGACGACGGAGGGACTGGCTGCTGTCTATTTTGTTACCATCTCTACCCGGAGGGCCCAGTCCCCTCCTGGAACAGGGACCACAGCAGTGCTGGGGGCTGAGTCCCTCCAGGACCGAATCAGTGCTAATTTGCATGCCATCAGAGCCCAGCCCGCCCCTGACCTGCTGGCCTGGGGATGTCCGGGCAAGGCAGGAGAAGGGGCGGGGCACACAGGGCACCGCTGCTGGAAGGAGATGCGAAGGCAGATTGAGTTGGAGCTGCTAAAGCCGTCCCCTTCTTCCCTCCTAGTGCTGCCAGAGCCTGGGGCCCTGATGCTGCGGGGTTTTTCCGGTCCCGACAATCTGGCAATCTGGGTCCCTGGACTTGGAGATCAATTTTGGTGAGGGCGGCGGAACCGGGCCGCGGGCGGGACTCGTGCATGTGCGGCCAGAGTCCATGGCATCCGCGGGATCACGGCCACCTGCACCCCCTCGCCTGTCTCCGCCGCCCGCGGGGCGCGCAATAGCAGCTTTGGCTCGGTACCCGGTCCGCGCGTCCCGCCATGGCCACTGCCACAGGCGCCGGCGCGCGCGTCCTGGGCCTCTGCCAGCGCTCCCCTCCCCGACTCCTGCCAGGGGTCCTAGCCACCTGAGGCCACGAGGCCGGCTCTAAGAAGGCCAGCTCTCAAGCCCCGTAGACTTAAGTTTGGGGTGATCTTTTGTTACCGAAACTTTTAATCCCAGAATTTAGCCTTTAATCGGCCAGACATTTAAACGGTGCGGAGGAAAAAAAAAAAAACCTTCCCTTTTGAACACCCACTGTGATGTTTGCTGGAAATTTGCCACCGAATTTAGGCCTGAGTTGAAGGTTACCAGGATTTATCATTGTTTCCCCAAGATGTTTAACCCTCCTGGGCTCCATGCTTTCATTTAAGATACTCCAGAAAGGAAAGTCTTGTCAGCGCTCTGGCCATTTTGTTTAAGAAATTTGCTTTGAGCTCAGTACGGTTTTGTAATCCAGAAGTATTTCTGAAATGGGGAGGATGTGGCAGACGTGTCCCAGGAAATAATAAGTATCATGCAAAATCACCACGGCTAGTAGGTGGCTGTTACAAGGGGAAATATCTATGTTTAATTGCTTTAAAAATAGGGGTAGGAAAACCAGTTACCTACTGTGCTACCAAACCTGTAAGGATAATTTCTAAACACTTCAAGTGCAGGAAAATCATTTTCTGTAGGATGGAAATAATTGTTCCAAAATTAGGGTACCACCTCCCCAGCATCACATTGCCCCCTTTTACAGATACAGAAGAGGGATAGTTACCCATAGGGTACATTTCATCTCATCCCTAACAGACAGAAAATTACATCACTTAAAGTCTTGCTGTAAATGTCCAAAGCCATTGTTAGCTCAGTGAAAGTCTCCATATTTTACTGTGTCCATTTTCAGAGATACATAATATATAATGCCTAATAATCATCAACACATCGTTTGACTCATCTGATTTTAATATCATGCATTTTTATAATGACTGTACAACTGGAAAAGACAGGCTCCTTGCGTGTCTTCATTCAGTACTATTTTCTCAGACACCTTGTTCAAACAAATTAAGTAAATCTAAGAGAAAATAAAGCAAGAAAAAAAAATCCTGTCAGTAGAAACAGAATCACAGTGGTTTACAGACAAAAGGAAAGGAATAGAAGTTCTCATAGGAAAAGAGATTTTTTTTTATTACATAGAAAATTCTCACGGCAGTTGGAGCACACTTGAAAAACTAGTGAACACCTTAAACAGAGTTGTGCCAATTACTCAGCCCACGGGCATCTGCCTCGTCTTAATTAGACGAGGGGCGGGTGTGGGGGGGGTGAATGACCACCGTTTATTTTCATTTTCCTCATTAATTATGAAAAACTGCATTTAATTCATCCTGCATGGTGAGAGACTGGCTGCGCAGATGTAGCTCGTAGGGGAAGGGGTTGTCAGCGGGCAACCTGAACACGGCGCCCTGCCCCAGAGGGCCCCTGGGCGGCACTGCGCAGTAATGCATGCTATAATTGTAATTTTTGCCATAGTCCAAGGGCTCTTCTTGCTTCAGGGAAAAGATCCCATTATAGTTAATTGGGGGAGGACTTAAGGGCCCTTCAAACTGAGGGCTGGCACACTCGGGGGAAGCGCTCTCGTAGAAGGACTCGTACGCGCTGCAGTAATTGTAGGGTTTCATGGACTTGGCATTCTCCAGCGTCCCGTGCCCCGTGGGGGTGGCCAGCTCGGGGCTGTGGTAAGGAGGGTAGAAGGTGGAGTAGGGCGGCCTGGTGGGGTGCGCAGCCTCGCCCCCCTGCCCCATCAGGAAACTCCGGGCATTGAGCTGCAGGCAGCCGGCCACCAAGTTTGTAGTCGGCTGGGAGAGACCCTTGCACAAGTTCTGCACGAACGTGAGCAGATCTGGCCTCTTGCCGATCCTCAGGATCTCGGAAAGTGCCCAGATGTAGTTTTTGGCCAGTCGTAAAGTCTCTATTTTGGATAGTTTTTGGGTTTTGGAATAACAGGGGACCACTTTTCGCAAATTGTCCAAAGCATCGTTGAGGCCGTGCATCCGATTCCGCTCTCGGGCATTGGCTTCCTGCCTCCTGAACTTGACCCTTTCCAGCCGAAGCTTCGAGGTCTTTTTTTTCCTGAGACCCCTCCTTCGGGGCAGCCCGTTTTCATCTTCCTCTTCTCGATCGTCCTCCTCTTCTTCCTTCTCAGTTTCTTCTCCTGGGGCTCTTTTGAGGCTCTTGCCTCGAAGGACAACTGGTTTGGAAAAGCTTTCCGGTTTCTTGATTTGCTTCTGGTCCTCGCATTCTCTAGAAAACTTTCTGCACATCTGGGATTCTGGCATTACAACAGACTCATCAAACGGTAGTGTTAACATGGTTCTCTAATTTTAAATTACCTGAAAAAATGCCAGCACAATATTTAAAGTGTTTTCATTTTTCAAGTTTATATACTTCAGACACACTTGATAACTTAATCTTAAGACTCCAAAGCACATGAGAAAGACTGATATCAAGACGAATACCTTTTTGCATTAAATAAAATTTTTGAGTCTGTGCAGACTAATGATTGTTAAAAAATAAATAAAACACCCCCAAACAAAAAACACTGATGCATGCAATAGAATTGATTTACACAGGCAAATTACCAAAAGCCAAGAAGTCAGGATGCATTCATTCAGCAGCATCTCCCTCCCCATTTCCCTGGGATTTTAAACTGGATTTTAATGTAGGAAAAAGATTGTGGAATTCAAGCAAATGAAAACCATGCTATAGCAATGCAAAATTTCATTAATTCCAGCTCACCCGAGAGCAAAACAGCAGAGAAAACAGTTTTTAAAATGAAAAGTACTATCTCTCCATTAACTGACAAATTTGTGAGATTTTCCTTAGAAAAAAAATCCCCTGTTTGCAATGATCATATCATTCAAGTGTGAATTTAAGTAAATGACTGTTAGAGTATACAAATTTAAAGAAAAGAGTAATTGGATCCATTTTAAAACTGATTTCTTTCTGATCAGTAAAAGAATTATGCAAAAGAACACTATTTTCCTTGCCTTTGAAAAGAAAAGGGGATTAGACAAATTTGTAAAAAGAAAAGAGCCAGTTTCCATAAACAAATGAAAATAAAAAACACTGGAAATTTTTAAAACAAAAACATGACATTAAGATTATTTTGAATGTAATTGTTTACTGTTGTTCGGATCATCCTGGACAAAAACCCTACTCTCATAGTGGTTTTTTGTTGTTGTTGTTCGATGAGCCACAGAAGTGTCCCTCTAGCTAAGAGCCCACAGGAATGGTCCAAGAATTCTCACTGCAATTGTGCGCGTGTGTTTAGAATCCAAATGAAAGGGGAAGAAGAGAATTTAAGTTTCAATTGCATTTTTGTTTTTTTGTGGGAAAAAGCAGCAAGGATTTTCATCTAGAGTCTTCCAACAAACAAGCATGCTAAAGCAGAGACTTTTCAATGTAACAATTAATCTGTAGCCCCCTACACACACACACACACACACACACACACACACACACACACACACACATATACACACATACACACACACACACAAACTCTTAGTAATGTCCACATACTGGCAGTCCTACATAATAGCAGTGAAAGTATGTGATAATTATATCATAAGAACAAGATAGGATAAGAAGTTATAGATGGCAAAGAGCATATAAATACTCCAAGACAGTGACACTGTATCTTTAAATACTTGCATGCAAAGCCAGCAGCAATTGAAGTATATCTTTATTTATATTACCTTAGGTTTTAATTTCATTCAATAATCAGTTTTCATTTTGGGTCTTCCAAATCTTTTCAGGCTGAGTGTTGCATCGTCTCCAGGAGCCTCTAGATCTGTGTATATCTGCACTATCTCATTGATCTCTAAAAAGTGACATTGATACCAACTGCCAGAGCTGGTACTCATGCCATCTGCTAGTGACGTCACAGGGCAGAGAGAGCCATGTGATCCTCTCTTGGGACCTTCATTCTGCACTGATCATCTGGCATCCCTGTAAGTGGGTACCAGCATCCATGCATCAACACAGGAGGTTAGCCGGGTAGGGAGGGACCGCACCAGCCCTCCGCCTGCAGTAGTGTGTTCCTCTCTCCCTGGCGATCTGGAGAAAGAGCTGTGTTGTTAGTGCTTTGCTCACTTTCGCCCTGCCAACG
Organism: Dipodomys ordii; assembly: GCF_000151885.1. Taxonomy (NCBI): domain Eukaryota; kingdom Metazoa; phylum Chordata; class Mammalia; order Rodentia; family Heteromyidae; genus Dipodomys; species Dipodomys ordii. The sequence continues at coordinate 873,369 of NW_012267421.1, forward strand.
GTGCCACTGCTAGGGAGTCGTTAATATTCCATTCATTTGCAAGGTGGGCTTTTGTGTGAGCCAGATTTTTGTTGTTGGGGATGGTGTTGTTTTGTGAGGATCACCATCTCCTTTGTGCACCTGGGCACCAGGGCACCTGGGCACCAGGGAATGAGAGCCTTGGCAAGGAGCTGGGCAGACACTGGGCTTGGGTGCTGAACCAAACTGAGACGAGCAGCAGAGAGCAGGGTCGGCACAGGCTCTTTATTTCTTTGTTTGTTTCATGGTGTGTGTGTGTGTGTGTGTGTGTGTGTGTATGTGTGTGTGTGTTGTGTGTGTCTGTGTCTGTGTGTCTGTGTGTGTCTGTGTCTGTGTGTGTCTGTATCTGTGTCTGTGTTAGTGTATCTCTGTCTGTACATGTGTGTGTGAGTTCTTTATCGCATGTAAGACTTCTGTGCTCCTTAGAAATTTGGAATAAAAGAATAGTTTCTCTGTCTATCTGTAGTCTGTGAAAAGCATCCTCAAATGTTCCCGTTCCTACATTTGCTGTTATCTTCCCACAACTTTTTTTGGGAGATTGGATAAAATAGACAGATGATTGATAGCTAGACAGACACATACATACATACATAACAAAGTAAATACATAGATAATACATAGCTACATGAACACAGGCACATATAGACCGGTGCAGACACAACTCAATCACACTTGGACTCTCCACTAGTTACGAACTTCGCATTTTACTCCTTCCTTATCCTCTTTCGCCAATCATTAACGTGCCTGCTTCTTCTCATTCCATTTCAAGCACAATAAACATAAAAATAATCACTTAGGGTTGTTTTATTTTCCACTCAGCATTCTTTGGAGGAATTATATCACAGATTAGCATTCTCACGTTTTGGAGTTTTCAGATTTATTTATTTATTTATTGGTCTTTGTCCTTAAAAAAAAACTCCTTTTTTTGTTTTTTTCTAGACTGTCATCAATTTAATTATCATCTTGTTTCTATATACATGTCCAATTGTTTTCCCCTATTAGGTGTGGTCCCCTCTTTTGGGTTCTTTTCCATAACAGCTGGGAGGTGTTTCTACTTTGCAGTACAAAGCTCACACAGTCTGCCTAACAAGCTGGACCCTGAAGCCAAGAAACTGCACCATCTCTTCTCTCCTCTCCTACCCCTTCCTATCAACATGCATTTCATTTCGGGAATGTACCCAAGGTAAAAAGTGAACTTCAAAGTAAAGTTTAAAAACAAACAAACAAACACAAGCTTTGTTGTTTGATGCCTGCCTGTGTAATCTTCTCTAGCATGAGTATGCTTTTGGTATTAGTGTAATCTCTAACCCTGTGAGCCCCCCTTACAAATCCCACTGCAGGAAGGCCTGGGTTCTGCTGCTCTGCTGCACGTGGGGCTCACATTGGCACAAAATATAGTGCAGTTCCTCTACCTGACATTCTCACCCTCCTCAAAAAGTCACCCGACTTCTCCTAGACAATTCTAGGAAAGATGGGGGAGCTGGCAACAAGAATCGTGCGAGGCAAAAGTGGACAATTTTCTCTCCTAATCAACAATAAAAACAGTAAGAGTAAGACTCTAAATTTGTAAGTTAAAATGGGTAAATTGGCTTTCTCATGTTTTAGAATAGAAGCAAATATAACAAAGTCATCTGAAAATTGGTAGCTTAAGTTATCGTTGCTCTTGAGTGTCAATTTCATGGAACATTTGGAATCAAAACCTAACCCCATTTTATGTATTAGCACAAAGAATTTCCCTAGTGGGGTCAAAGGCAGGATTTTGTTTGTCTTTGTATGTGGTTTAATTTTTAAATGCAAAGGAGCACAAATATCAAAGTGAGCCCAGGCAGGCTGGGGTGTCTCAGGTTGGGTGTAGGATGCCATATTGCAATCTTGCAGCCTTCAAAAGCATTTTATCAAAAGCATCACATACAGGAAAAGCCAAGGAATGAGCAGCATGGCAAACTAGTGGTGTGCCTCGTCAAAAAGATCCATTTTATATTTTAGCAAAATGTGCAGAAAAACAAGAGATGGAGACAGAGACAGAGACAGAGAGAAAGCTCACTGGTGAAAACATTTGGGCTGTGCTCTTCCTGCTTTTGATAATGAAAGGAAAACCTCAATAGTGATGGGTGGGGGGTAATCAGTGTTATTATCAGCTTTTCTGATTAGTAATTGGTTATTTATATGTCTTAGTCACTGTTTTTCCTCCAAAATTAAAAAAAAGAGAGAAAGTAGAACAAGAAGTTGCTATGTACGGATTTAACAAGATTTAGGATTCAGTGTATCTGTACAATCATTTTTCAAATTTCTCTGTGCCTTTTTACTAGGGTTCCAGATATGTAAATGTGCATGCATTCATATGCATTGGTACACAGCACACAGCGAATTGTCGCTGGTGCTCTGCTCTGCTGAGGAACCAAGTGAGAAACAGAACTCCAGACAGAAATGCATTCTGACTTAGGCTCAGAACAGCGGCAGTGTCATATCACAGTTTCTATAATATTTTTTTAAATTGCAACACCGCACAGCAATGTTCACTTCTATAAGACATCAGATACTATTCAACCACTGTGACTTTTGTTTCTGGGCCATGACATTTTATAGATTTTGTAACAAGTGCCTAGTGTCTGTCTGCCTGCTGTCTCTTGCTTTCGCTAGCTAAATTCTTGTATCTCACTTACAGAGATGAAACACAGAAAATCTGGACCTAATTTTCATTCCATCTTAAAGCAAAGAAGTCAATAGTCCAAATTAAGGCTTGAGCATAGTGACTTTTGGTACAATCTGTTGGCACCTGTACCTTAGCAAATGGGAATCAATGCAGTCCATTTTTTCTTAGTTCCCAAGGGGACAAGTCAACAGAACAAGATTAAGGAGCAAAACCCAGGACCAGATTTATGCTGGAAACTTTTCTCCTTTCTTCTTCCCTTCCTTCCCTCCTTCCTTCCTTCTCTCCTTCCTTCCTTCCCTCCTTCCTTCTTTCCCTCCTTCCTTCATTCCTTCCCTCCTTCCTTCCCTCCTTCCCTCCTTCCTTCCCTCCTCCCTTCCTTCCCTCCTCCATTCCTTCCCTCCTTCCTTCCTTCCCTCCCTTCCTTCCTCCCTCCCTCCCTCCCTCCCTTCTTTCCTTCCTTCCTTCCCTTCTATCCTCCTTCCTAACTTCCTTCTTCCTTCCTTCAACAAGCACTGTCTTTTTGTTTGTTTGTCTGGCTGGTTCTGGGGCTTGAACTCAGAATTTCACACTTGCTTGGCTTGTTCAGCTAGATCTCTACCACTTGAGTCATCTGGTCTGGCTTTTCACTGGTTAGCTGGTGAGGGAGTCTTGAGGAATTTTCTGCCCTGGCTGGCTTACAACATTAATCCTTCTATCTCAGCCTCCTGAGTAGTTGAGATTACAAGGGTAAGTGGCCCAAAGCCTTTGTGAATGTGCTCCTGTTATGGATATCATGAGGGCAAGGGAGAGAGCACTAGCTTGCAAAGAAGTTAGGGTTGAATTGGCTCATGAAACACATTCGTGGTCCTCTGGTTAAGAGCAACAAGCACTTCCTGGGTGAGAGAGTGGCTGTTATGAGTGAGTTAGGCTTGCAGTTACGTGGGGAATTCCTTCTTTTGATATTTGCTTCTTTCTGGTCACATTTGAAAAGCAACACAGACTGAAAAGTGCACATGACCATAAAGACACAGCGCAGTGAGGGTATCTGAGCCATAAAATGTGACAAGTTGAGGGTATCTGGGCCATAGAATGTGAATGGAAAAACAGAACATTCCCAACAACCCAGAAACCTCTTCCCACCCCTTCCAGACACCAGCCAGCCACTGTTCCAAAGCTATCTGGACACCATCAAATTGTATTCATGCATTTTGTCTGCAATGTTATCTTGGTTCATTTTCAGTAATACAAATGGAGTTATTCAGTGAGTGCTCTGGAGGAGGTCTGGCTTCTCCATTCCAGTGTTTTCTGGCATGTCATTTGCCCATGTTGTTGCATGTAACCATTGATGACTTACTCTTATTACTACATAGTACTCCATCAAGTGATTGTGCTATGATTTTTTTCTGTCTATTGTTAAGAATCTGGAAATTTTTGAGTTCGATTTGATATAAGAAGGGCTCAGCCAGGACCTATAATTTGGTGAATGTGTACAAGCTAGGTACATCTCATTCCTCTGTATATATCCAACAGAAATGCATACTTCCATCTAGTACATATAATTTTAAGGGGAGTTAGAATGAGAGATATAGAAAGAGTTCATAACTGCATGTGTCAATCACACATTTTCACATGAGATAACATTCTCTAGAAGCTTTGAACTTGGAATCTAAACAAGGAAGGCATTGATTACTTACCTGTAAATATTTACTGAGTGATTCCTAGGTGTCTGATGTTGGGGAAATAATGAAGGGACACAGTCCCTTTACCCAGTGGGTTTGGATCCAGCTAAGGGAATGAGGTTAGCCAACTGGAAGGACCAAAAAGACTGAGAACAGACTGTGGTGGGCAGGAGCAAGTAAGAGAATATCTGCTTTGATGATCTAATGCAGCAGCCTTCAGGAAGACAGCAGAAGTCCAGGATCATGATGTGCTTGTACCACGAGGATGTTTCAGAATACTTGAAACTTGAAGTACTTTGGCAAAAGTACTTTTGACTTCTTGTATGCTGTGGCTAAATTATTAAGACTATATTCAACTAGTGTTTAGAGAGATTTCTTAAATGCTTTCCTCATGCTAGATTTTGTTTCTAATTCTTACTACAGCTGCTGTGTGAGCATTGTTTGCAGCTGAATGTCTGGCATCTAGAGCTAGTTTCTGAGACCCACTGCCCATCTGGGTGACCCTGGGAAAGACCTGTGCTTCCATGTCTCCATCAACAAATGGAGTGCTTGTATTCTTATCTCATAGGTTGTTAGAAGCACAGTTCCTGGAGAAGTACCTGGCATGTGGTAAGTGGATCTATTTCCATTGCTGTAATGAAATACCTGAATATGGATTTTTTTGTAATAAGGCTTGAACTTAGGGCCTGGGAACTGACCCTGAGCTTTTTTGCTCAAGGCTAATGCTCTGTCACTTTGAGCCCCAGTTTTCTGGTGATAAATTAGAGATAAAAGTTTCACAGATTTTCCTGCCCCCGTTGGCTTTGACATGAACCTCAAATCTCAGCCTCCTAAGTAGCTAGGGTTACAGGTTACCACCACCACCAGCCTGGAGATGAATATTTAAGAACCAAAAAAGGATACTGTAGTTTATTGTACTTGGATACTGAACCAGCATGGAATATTGAAACAACACCAACACTGAAACAACATGGAACCAGTTCTGACAGGGTAGATGGCTACACAATACAAGAATGAATGTGAGAAGGAGATATCATACTACCAGACAGGAAGTCAGAGCATGAATCAGTAGTCAGACTTACTCTGGCAGCAACATGTGCTATCCAGAACTAATCCAGAATCCTGTCAGAACTATTGTGGCTGTTCTAAGATTAGCAACCCTCAGGGCCCAGTGCCCTTTCTTGGGACCCTCACTTTAAAGATTCTGCCACTCCAATGTAACCACAACTAAAACCATGCCTGCCATGCCTGGTGCTATGACAGCCAGACACCCAGACCAGGGCAGCAAGTGTTGTGTTAGAAAAGGGATTATTTGAAAATAAAAACTGAGACAGTGTGAAAGAGTCAAGTGTAAGTCATTAATGGGAAATAGCATCTCCACTCTTTGTAGATTTCTCATTCTTTTCCCTCAAGTGTGTGGTGATGCCCTGTGGTGATTCGGACATTCAGGATACAGGTAGACTGTTCATAACCTAATGGTCCATGCCACCAGTGATTCGGAAAATGGCATAGACTGCTTGCACTTTCCATATTTGGACCAGGAATTGATAGCAACCTCTTAGGGACGAATTGCTACTTAATACCTGGCTGCAGATCATATAGGAGTTTGAACCTCGTTGCTACATATTCTCTAAATCTTTCCTAAGGAAACTCGGAAGTCTTTTTGCTTTGTCTCTACTTACTTTTTAAGCCATTGGTGGCTTTGATATAATAAATACAGTGCACACCCAGCTAAGATAAAGATTGAAGCACTTTCAGCTGTGATGTGTGTAGAGATATGCTGCTGAGGTGACTTTGGACTCTGAAGATTCAGGTGGAAGGGCTAACTGCTGAAGCTACAGCTTCAAATGCAAACAGGCATGAGTCTTTCAGTCTTCAGAGATCGCACTCTTTGGCTGAGTTCTGCCCTGTGCACACAGACCTTATCGCATCTTGGGTTTATATAAACAGGAGTAAAAATAAGCAGTTGAAGTCAAGCAAACTGAAAAAGAACAAATCATGATTTGCCTTTTAGTATTTTGGACCTCAAGTTGGTTTGCTCTGCTTTGTTGGCAAGTCTCATCTAATTACTGTATATTTTCATTTGTGTTTTAGAAGACTGATCCTGACCCATCATTATTAAACATATGTGGTAAGTTGTGCCTGGGGTGGTGATAAATTTGAGGAGTCCACTCACATCGTGATGGCCTGGAATTAATCTCTCCCTCCCGATTTCCCACTGCACTTTGTGCTTAGCATAATTTGCTTTGTACTGGGCTATTTGTGATCACATCTGTCTCCCTCTTTGCACTAGGAGGTAAAAAACTGCCCCTGAATTTTGTATGTTTCATTTTGTTTTCCTGGACTTATATCACACAACACGTTGATTTGGATAGTAGGATCAGTAGATATCAACAACAGAATGAAATCTATCGATTATAGTTACAGTATATTCCATGGCTGAACCCCGTATAGTAACCAGGCCCATCTGTCAATCAAAGCTGTGATCCTTGCCTCATTAGCTTTAGGGTAAAAAGTCAGAGACAAAGCCTCATGTCCTACACACTATAAATTAGGTGGTGTGTGTGTATGTGTGTGTGTGTGTGTGTGTATTTCAGTTGTGAAAAATAAAACTTTATGGAAGACAAGAGATCATGTGGCAATAATGACTCCTGCTATTGATCACAATTGTCTGTTCTCCAAGACAAGAATCCTTCCTAATTAGCATGTATATCTCCTTACAAATAATCTCTGTGGTTGTGTGTGTATGTGTGTGTGTGTGATCAGTAACAAAAATGAAGTAGAAATTAATGAATGTATGATGTATTTGAAATAGTAAGAGCAGACAGGACACATGTTACACTAATTCCAGGCCTGTTATGGTAACTACATAAAACATATTCTCTGCCCTTGAGTGGTCTCTGGCCTCCAGGGACATTTAGACGCCGATAGGTGTATTTCTCAAGTCATAGAGTGGTAAGGTACCATAGTAATCTGTCTGAAATGAAAGCAGGGAAAAGCCCATGGGGAATCTTGATAGATGGACATTCAAGTCTACTTTTCCACACTAAGCATGACAAACTGGGACACTTTACAAAGTCTCTCTTAAGGCTTTGTGGTGATTGCTCTAATTATACCTCAGGAGACTAGAATATTTATTTTTATTGTTTCCATGGGAATTTCCATCATAACTAGATGAGAAGTGGAGATTGTGTGAAGAAGGTGGAGCTTCCTGTAGACTTGAACTTGTGGGTAGGTCAGAACTCTAACTTTGTGAATTCTACCTCCTTTACTTATGTGGACCCTTTCCTCCATAAAAATAAAACAATAAAAATGATGCTTTGTAATGATATGGGTATACAAGGGGTATACAAATATCATTCAGGCTGGATTATTTTCATTTCAATTTTGGGTTGGGGGAGGCTCCCTAAAAATTTTCCACAGCCTGGGGACTGTGCAGAATGCTTCACAGACAAATCTAACTTGTCACTAGAGGTAGGGTCTGATCAACAGTGCATGTTAAACCCCTTCTTTGTTGATAATCCCAAGGTATGAGAAGGATGTAGTAGCTCACAAGAAACATATTTGTGCCAGGTTCTGGTAATCCTAGCTTACTCCGGAGGCTGAGATCTGAGGATCATGGTTCTAAGCCAGCCCAGGCAGCAAAATCTGTGAGACTCTTATTTCCCTTTAACTACCAGAAAACCAGAAGTGGCGCTGTGGTTCAAAGTGGTAGAATTCTTGCCTTGAGTGAAAAAGCTCAAAAACAGTGCCCAAGCCCCAAGCTCAAGCTATGACCAACCAAAAAAAGAAAAAGAAAAAAGAAAAGAAAGGAAGGAAAGAAGAAAAGAAAGAAAGCAAGAAAGCAAGGAAAGAAAAGAAAGAAAGAAGACTTGTGATTTGTGGAAGCATCTGCCTCCTCTACTTCTTTCAATTGCGGTTTCCACAAGCTGCTCACCTTCCATTCGGAGGTCACATGATTTGAGTAGGGAAGAATGAACACTCTACTCAGGTGCCAGACTTAGCAACCAAAACTGTAGGACACAGTTCTATTTGAATTTTAGATGTGTCTATATGTAGAACAAAGTTATAATAAAAAGTATACATTGCTGATCTAAAATTCAAATTTAACTGGGCATTCTGCATTTTTACCTGGCAACTCCATGGATTTTATTTTAGCAAATCAAATTGCTTTTCCTCGTAAAATATACTTTCTGATAAAGTCTTCCAGAGTGCTCTGTAGACGACTAGGAGAAATCACCTAAAAACATAACTGTGCATCAAAGCGTCTGTTTTCTTTGCTGTCTGTTCTCATGGATACTTCCACTTGCTGATGCACATTACAACTCTCCAGGAACAGGACATGGAACAGACAGAATCATGTCCCAAATTTATCCCACCATGGGGTGGCTTCCTTTTACTGGAGTTTCTCAGGGAAATACAGGTTTTCGTGGACCCACGCATTCTCACCACAAGCCAGCATATTTTGCTCCGTGATGAGTGTAACAAGTGTTTTGAACCTGTGTCATGATTGATTTCCTTTCCTGTCCACCTTTCTCTTATCTCTGAGTATCTGACCACTTTGTGTTCTGACTGTAGGTTTAGTTGGGGCCCCGGGCTACACAGTGAGAGGTCTGTAAGTCACTTTACTGTTGAGTGAAAAAACTGGTGCTGGGTGAAAAACCAATTACATCACTGGAGACCCAGAATAGAAGAGAGGGGCGGGGCCCCTCATTCATAGATCATTGCAACGTTCAGAGTAGCAACAACAGAGCATTAAGTCCAACTGAGGGGACTCCTTGGATTGGATTCATGGGTCCTGCCACAGAGCCCTCCTGGGGCCAGGATGCTGGAAGGGCCATCACCCAGACAACCCTGGACGGGGCTTTCAAAGGCTGAAACCTCGCACAGAGGCTGTGGGAAGTAGCAAAGTCATGGGATCAGACCCCAGAAGATATGGGACATTCAGATATTGTGTTCACTCAGGATTGTTGTTTATATTCTCACAAACATTGCATTACACTTTTCTTTTAATCTTGATTTTTGTGTTCTTGGTCTGTTTGGGCAACCATAACAGAACACTCCAGATTGGGAGGCTTCGAGGACAGACATTCAACTAACTCTATGGTGCTAGAGGCTGGCAAGTCCAAGGTCAAGGGACCAATTTGGTTTCTGGTGAGGCCTCTTCTCCTTTCACCCTAGTATGGCCTTTCTTTTGAGGCTGTGAAGAGGGGAATGGGAGGAGAGACAGAGGAAGAGAGAAAGGTGTGTGTGTGTGTGTGTGTGTGTGTGTGTGTGTGTGTGTGTGTGTGTGTAACCTAATGTAACCCAAATTAACTCTCAAAGGCCATCTCCTCCTATCATCTTTTTAGTGGGTAGAGCTCCAGCATGTGGATTTTGGGAGACACAGTACACAATCTGTTATGGCTGCCCCTTAAATTCTGTGTCCCTGAAGTCACTCACTCCTGATGTTTTGGCCCTGGTGAGTTAGACAAGAGGAATTCTCCTGGGAAATGAGCAGGTTGACAGAGCTGGGAACTCTCCCGGGGGAAGTCTACAGACTATAAATGTTGGGTGTGGAAGGAGAAGCAAAGGGAGGTGCTAAGGGTACCACAGTTCTGGCTTCCAGTCAGTCCCTGCCAGTCTGCCTCTACTGCCCACTCTTCCTGTTCGAATGCCAACTTCACCGTGGCATGGATTCTCTTGGAAATAGGGGAGCTCCAGTTGAGCCCATTGTGAAATGACAAAGATTCACTTATGCAGCCCACATTCCAGCTCATTGCTGTGCGAGATGAGACAGCTCACATGAGACAGCTCACAGCTACTTTTCCTCAGGACCCCAAACAGGGTCTCTGGATCCCCAAATAGGGAGCAAAACAGGGTGGGCCATCCTGCACTCACTTGGTTTTTTCCCTTCTGGAAAGCCAAGGCTCAGGGGCCACTTATCCCAGGAATTGAAGGCACCAGCCACCCTCAGCCCTCCTTAGCACTCCCCAATCAAAGCTGCTCTCAACTGGGTCCACTGCCTTGGTTCATATCCCTCCCCCATCATTTCCCCTGCTCCCTCCCACCCATCTTAAATTCCATTTTACAACACACAAAGCAAGATAGCCTTTGTTAAAAAGTTTAATGTTCTTAATTAGTTGAATCGGTTGGGCTAATTAGAATACCAATTAGAACTGGCAGGGCTATCGTTAATTTGAAAGTGCTGTGGTCTAGTGTTAATCGCTATTAAACCTTATAGTTTGTGAAAGATAGAAAGGGGATGAATTCACAAAATTGGTTCTAAAAGTGAAAGGTCTGTGGTCAAGGGATGGCTTGTCAGCGAGGGCTCCCAGAAAGCACAATCCACAGAGAACCCGAGAAGGGCCCTCCTGCCTCCCTTGCCAGGAAATGTTCAAAGACTGGAGTATGTTTTACTAAAATAGCCACAGTGTTTTAATTCACCTAATGGGCTAATGATCTGGAATGATTCTTTAGGATTAAAAAAAAAAAGATCAGTGTGTAAGTTACCAGGGCACGAAAAAGTTTCTGCTGTTAGCAGAGCTGTGCATCCCTTTTGGGTTATAACTTCTTAAATCTGAGGAGGAACCTTCACAATTGAACCACTTTTATTTCTGGTCATGATTTGAGTTGGAAATTAGACTAACTGCCATCTTTGCACAGTGCATGTGCCACATTAGGACTGAGATGGCGGAGATCTTATTCTTTCTGTTGTCCTTGGAGATGCTTTCAGGAGAAATCAGGTCCTAACCTGTGTTTTCAGACAACTTCGGCATGGACAGTGAAGGTGGGTTTGGGGTGCATATTCTGAGCTGTGGCTGCTTTCACTTAGTTCCACCATGCACACAGAAGGGATCATCCTCCATGATGGCTGTGTTATCCTCTCACGCTACCTGTGAAACACTTCCAGAAAATAAACCCTGCTGTTTATAGCAAACAAATATAAAAATATATTTCATCATAGGCATTATGGCACAGTTTGGAAACAAGGAATCTATCTTTTCAGGCAGTGAATTGCTTTACATAGCACATAAAATAATTGACTTGATTGCTGCATCAAATCTTGTTGGAGGGTACGTGGAGAATAAATTTAAAACAAACAGACAGACTAACAAATACATAATGACTGAATGACTGCCCTGAATCAAGGTAGTTTTGTATACAAAAATTTGCAGGAAGAACAAAAGTTTCATTACCTAGCATTTTCTCCAAATAGCTCTTGAGGAACCATAGTGACTTTAACAGAAGGAATGTTCAAGTTCTTCATCAAATTTTTCACTCCGTCTGAGTATCCCACAGTGTGCAAGGCCACGCTGGACATAGAAGCTAAGAATCCATAAGTGAAGGGGATTGAGCTAGGGTATGTGGTGGGAGAGGTATAAATGACAGTGAAACAAACAAAAGAAAATTCTGTTCGATAGCTGATCAGAATAAAGACTTGTTTCCTCTGAGCCTGGCCTGAAGACCATATGAAGCTTTTTTTTTCTATGTCACTAAATGTTACATTTGTTTTGATCCTATCTGAGTTCCAATTCTTTCAGGAATACTAATTAGAGAATAGTTTTAAGTCATGTATAAACATTATATCCAGGCAATATGCTTAGTTCAAGTAGGGTTATTGGAGGGGGGGATTTTTTTGTTAACCCCAAGATAAGGACTCAAGTGGTTTTTCTTTCTTGCTATTGTTTCTAACATATTTATAAGGTGATTTTTTTTGTTGCTTTGTATGTCCCTCCCCCGTGGTATAACCTCTGTTTTCACTGTATTTGATGTTGGTATAATTTGGGGAGGGGAAGGGAAAAACCAAATTGTTTAAATAGGAATACAGGTGGACCCATTGCAACAATGAAATGTACAAGATGCTATGTCGAAAAACGAACTTTACAACTTTGGTGGGTGTGGGGGGAATGGGAAGGCAGGGATGAGAAGGGGAAACAAAGGAGGAGGCAACAATGCTTGATAAGAAATGTACTCATTACCTTGCTCATGTAATTGTAACTCCTCTGTATGGTATTTTCACAATTTAAAAAAAAATTATTAATAATAAAAAAGAACTTAAAATTTGAGTATCTATCCAGAATCCACTGTACATGAGGGTCTCTTTATGGAAGGGGGAAAACTTTGAAACTAATGAGGGCTGATACCAAGTATAGGCTGAGCTGATAGGGTACTGCTAGGTTCATTTCTGCTCAATTTGTTTTGAGTTACTTGTTGGTTTCTTTCAATGTATTTGTAGCTGCTTTTTCCTTTTTGGAGACCCAGAATTCTACAAATGCAGCTACATAAATCCTTGTGTTCATTTACCCATGCAATGAGTGAACAGAATTATTTATTTTCTGCCACATACCGGGTGGTGTGCTGAGGTTGGCGTAAAAAGGATACTAGGCACCAATGCCTAGGGAGTAAAATGAAGGTTTACAACACGACTGAATTTGCTGTCTGGTAAATGGGGAGTCCCCTGGTAAGAATGAAGTCACTTGGAGGAGGGCATAACCTCGCAAGAATGAGGCAATATAAAGGATGAAAGGCAGAGCAACCTAGTCAGAGTGGCCAGGTGATGTCAGGGCAGGTTGAAGAGCAGTTGGGAATATGCATTTGTCAGTTCTCTCATGATTATAATGGAATTCCTGAATTGGGCTGACTTTATAAAGAAGAGAGGTTGATTTGGCTCACAGCTTTGGAGACTAGCAGACTTGCTAGTACGTTGTCCCCTCCACCTGGCTGAGTCACATTGTGAACAGCAATGGAGGGAGCATGGAGGGAAAGGAGGGATCAGGAGCAAAACTAGAAGGTCAAGAGTGATTCAGGGGTGGACTCATGTTACATCAACTAGTTCCCTAAAAGCTTAGAGGTCCCCCTAGAACTCCTTTGATCTCTTCAGAGGGACCCCCAACTAGACTCCCTCTCTGAAAGATACGCTCACCCCTGATGTCAACACAGCAGTGATGCGGTTCCCACATGTTGGAGAATTTGGGGGGTACATTCAAACCACAGCAGACTGCTCTGGAAGGAATCTCCCTGGAAGGAGAATGCAGGACCCGTGGCAGGGGTTTGGGAGTGATGAGCGGCAACTGATGTTATCTAAATGCAGAAAATGCAATGCAAGACAAGATGCATAGACATCTTGTGGATTGAAGTTGGCCAACAACAGAGCTAGCTGCCTGGTTTGGAAAGTTATTTTCATCAGTTAACAAATATTCTATATTCATGTTATTTGTTTCCATCTGCCAAGAATCTACAGCCCTGAGCCAATATGATAGAACTTCAAACAAATTTCTCTCAGCATTTATAACAGGTATGCAAACATGTTAGAAATTGTATGCTGTTATTTTCATTTGGGGCAAGAATGTGAAGAGAACAAATGAAATTGTTTCTCTTTTGATAGTACATCAGACAAAAAGTGTCTAGTATTACTGAAGACAGTCATTCAGGCTTCCTTTATCCAAATCCTTGTCCTGAAAATAGACCTCGGGAAGTCATGGCAAGGCCCCATACCTCAAGTACCCCCAGTGTGTGGGCACTGTTAGAGCCAGTCCCTCATTTGACTGTGGATGTGTAACGGCAGTGTTGTGACGCTCTGTCATTCTGCAGGAATGGATTCACCCAGCCAACTGGATGTGTGAGATCTGAGCTCAGTAGTCAGCTGGAAGAACAAAGAGACAGTGATCAGCAAAGATGGTCCATGGGGGTCCCTGAAGGCTGTCATTAATGCCAGGGGGGTCCCCCAGGGCCGTCATTGTCAGCACTGGGGGACTGTTTTGACAGAACCACTGAACTGGGTACCAGAGTCAAAAATTCTGGGGCATCAAAGGAGGACTTTCTGCTGGCCCTTGAATACCAGAAAGCCCTCTGCCTGGAAGGGATAGATAGGAGAGATCTTTCCTTCTGGGGGTGCAGTTGTTTCTAGGGCTGGCTGGGGTAATTTGCTGGAGGCAAAAGGGCAAGGAACATTGAGTAGCAGAAATGGAGGCAAATAATTTATTTATTTATTTATTTTTAAGAAAACAACTGTGCACCCTGATGTCTGGCCGACAGTTGAACACATCGTCCTTCCTCCAACAAAAGAAACACACATGCTTTTCCGCCCGTTTCCGCCTCATCTGGCAGCTACTTTCTGGTCCAGCAGACACTAACATCTAATGAGTCAAACTTCTCATTTTCAGACTAATCAGTCGGCTGCACTAATTGCAAATGCAAATATGCAAATTTATATTAATTAATTACTCTGCTAATTAGTTCTGCGGTCTTTTTTGGGTAATAAATCATTGTGCAGTGGAAGGGAAACAAGTCCTGTCCCATTTCGCTCCACATAAAAATTTAATGTACTCATGGAAGAAAAAAACATATATACATATAGAAAGGAACGGGGAGCTAATCTCTGCTTGCACCAATGAGGGCCTTGTCGAGAGGTGCCATTGTGAGGGGACTTTCACATCTTCAGCAAATGCCATCACTAAGGTGCCTGTTAGCAATTTAATTATCACATTATGAGCTTCAGAAGAAGGCCGTTTGCTGAGCTGCAGGCTATGTCATGAAGCTGGGCAGTTTACCTGCTCTGCAGCAAGGTGCTTATAAATAAACTGGGAACAGAGAGAAGGAATCCCATTGATTTGCTGAAATGCTATAGCTGGGGAATGCACATTTTTTTTGGGGGGGGGCTTGCTGCTGTTATTTTTTTCAAGTCCAGATTATCCTTGAATTAAGTTTTCTCACTCAGGTTCAGAGAGGCACACAAGGTGGGCCTTGGTGCGAGGGGCAAAGGGAAAGGGGGCAGCAGAAAAACAGAGTCAGCCAGGTGTATTGATTCCATATCTTTCTCTTGGAGACTTACGACTGTTCCCAGCTGCCCACTACAGAGTCCCTGCTGCCCACTGCAGGTGCCTAACACGCCTGTAGCATCCAGAGACATCTCTACCAATTAGTGTGAGTTCTTTGAGGAGAAGAAGCTGTGTGTTTTTATCCTGTCCCAAGCTTCTCTCCAGACCGAGAAGCTGTGCATTCTCCATGTGGGGGCTGATGTTTGAGAAATAAAGAAAAAGCCAGGCATGGTGGCATCTACCTGTACTCCTAGCACTAATGAGTGCAGGAAGATCTTGCATTTGAAGTCAGCCTGGACTGCACAGTGAAGCTTTGTCTTTTTGGAGGGAGAAGGATTCCCAGGATGTGGTAGAAAAAAAGTTGGTAAAGAGGACCGAAGGAATGACATATACATATGAGGAGGTCATAATGAAACTCATAAAAAATTAGTAAGAAAGTTTAAAAAATCAGGGACTGTGGGCAGAGGAAATAAGAAAGAGCAATAATAGAGTAGAACTATGGATGGGCATGCCTTGTGCTTTACAACCAATATACACCAAGAAAAAATTTTGAGAAATAAAATACATAGAAAACAATGTCAATGCTCCCTTGCTTCTCTGTCTCCCTTGCTTTTCTGCCTCCCTTGCCAGTAGCAGTAGTTAATTTCTCAGTACCCTTATGAAGGAAGATTGAATTTATAAGTGATTTGTATACAGCAGGCCACACTACTGTCCTGCATCTTGCTTTTTTTTTTTTTTTGTCAGTTGTGGGTCTTGAACTCTGGGCCTGGGTACTGTCCCTGAGCCCTTCAGCTCAAGGTGAGTTCTACCACTTGAGCCACAGCACCACTTCCGGTTTTCTAGTAGTTAATTGGAGATAAGAGTCTCACGGACTTCCTGCCCTGGCTAGCTTTGAACTGTCATCCTCAGATCTCAGCCTCCTGAGTAGCTAGGATTACAGGTGTGAGCCACGGGTGCCTGGCTACATCTCACTTTTAATGGGCACAAAGATTCCCTGTGCCTTTTGAGTCTGGATGGTATACAAGACCCAGATTGGCAGGACATTTAGGTCATTTCTGAATTCTGCTACCAGAAATGATGGGGTGGTTCCCATCCTTGTATATTCAGCTCTGCCTGCATGGATGCAAACTGGCAGGGCATGTTTCCAGAAATGGAAGGGTTGGATTAAGGGGCACCCGACCTTCTACCCTCCCCTCCTGGGTTCTCCGAACCCCAGTTCCACAGCCTGCCCTGTGAGAGGTGGAGGTAGCTGATCAGGCTCTGCTCTTATTGGGTGGTGGTGGGCTTGTTATAAAGGGGGTCCTTCGAGAGCAGGTCTTGATGGATGGATGTTGTGTGCAACTCTTCCCCACAGCTCTGATCTTATGTTCACCCTCCTGGGGCTGTTGGAGGGTGATGGGAGCTCTGATGCAAGCCACCTATAGAAGCTCCATGTGTTCATCATCAGCAAAACCCACTTGCTTTTCCTACGAAGGAAATGGCATGCCACCAAACTCCTTTTAGTTGGGGTTTTGCCCCCGAGGCAATAAGAGACAGGAAATGAAAGCAGGGGTTATATCGTGGGGGAGGGACGTACAAAGCAACAAAGAAATAATTTTATACATGTGTTAGAAACAATAGCATGAAAGAAAAAAAAACATTTGAATACATATCTTAGGGTTCATTTCCCTAACACACCTTATCTGACCATTTCTGCTTGACTCAGACATATACTTGTTGCAAATAATTCACTGTATTTGATGTTGGTATAATTTGTGGAAGGGAAGGGAAAAAACAAATCGTTTAAATAGGGATACAGGTGGACCCATTGCAACAATGAGATGTACAAGATGTTATGTTGAAAACAAACTTTACAACTTTGGTGCGGGGGGAGGAGAGGATTGGGTGGGGTGGGGAAGATGGGAAGGGATGGGAAGGGGAAACAAAGGAGGAGGCAACAATGCTTGATAAGAAATGTACTCATTACCTTGCTCATGTAATTGTAACCCCTCTGTACAGTATTTTCACAATAAAAAATAATAAAAAGTGACAGGAAATGAAGGGAGAGTTCTCTCCATCTTCTTTCTCTCTCTCTCCATTCTCTCTCCATCTTCTTCATCTTCTCTCTCAATCCTACCTATTCTCTCTGTCTTCTCTCTCTCCATCCTTTCTCCCCATCTTCTCCATCCTTTCTCTCCATCTTCTCCATCCTTTCTCTCTCTCCATCCTCCCCATCCTCTATCTCCATCTACTCTCCATTCTATCTCCCCATCTTTTCTGTCCATCTTTTCTCCATTCTCTTTTTCTCCCCCTACCTTAAAGACAGGATGAAAGTTCTCCTTAACCAAAGATGGCATCAGAGGACCAGAAACCCCTTAGGGTCTTGGAATGTTTACCTTCCCACTGTCCCCTGCCTGGGTCTTCTCACAGATGTTTTGTTCCCTGTTAAAGACGCTGTACTGGCCAGCAAGTTCTCAGTTGCTGGGGTGTCTTCCACTTTAGGTCAATAAGTGTTTATCTCCTATCTATGCTCCATCTCCAAACCCCTCCACCCCTTGCCCAGCTCTGTCCTAACCAGGAGTCTGGGATCATTTCTTCGAGGGTATGGGCCTCGCAGACTCCAATGCTGAGTCTTTCTATCATGTCAGCTCCTAAGAGACATCTCATGAAGATTCTTCTGAAGTTTCCCAAATGCTTATTCATATAGTACATTTAGCACAAAGAGGACAGAATTGTCTATCATTTGCCTAGGGCATAGAACAGGTGAAAGGAAGCCAGTGTAATGAGATGGATGATAAGGAACTGGAGGAGCAGGTGGATAGGACCCAGGGTGGAGAGAGGGACCATGAAGCAGGGTATCTGGAGCTGGGTTCTGGACAGAGAATGGAAGGTGTCCCAGGCCCCATGAGCCTCCAGTTGGAGATGCCAAAGCCATGCAAGTGTGTGGTCGGCTGTGCCTCCCACACCCTCCAGGGCCGAGGAGCCCTCAGGCTCTTCCTGTGGAACACAGGAGTTGATGCCAGGACAGAGTTCAATTCACAAGTCCTCAGCACCACTGGCCACTCAGGGACACTGACCCTGTATCTCCGCAGCACTCTGTAGGCCGTGCTTACCAGATGGGTTCAATGTTGTTGACTGAGCACATTGTCTCTCAGCAATGTGATTCCTCATGCTGTAGTTCGGTGCCTCCCAGAAAGTGTAAACCACTGCTTGTCATTATATTTCGGTGCGTGCTAATGAACTGTGAACCACCCTCCTTCTCTCTGTTTTGTTTTGTATCCTTCTGTTCCACTGGGGTGCGATCCAGAGCCTCCTGGTACGTGCTGGCAAGGGCTTTGCTGCCAAGATGCATTCCCAGACCTTTCAAATGTTTATATTTTGAGACAGGGTCTTGCTAAGTCACTCAGGCTAGCCTTGAACTCACCATCTTCCTGTCTTGGCCTTCTCAGTAGCTGAGAAGACAGGTGAAGCCTGTGTATTTCTTGGTGTGGACCCTGTGCTGGGCCAGTGTTACCAAGTCCTGGGGGCATAGGAGAGGCTTAATGGCTGACAGGTCTATCAAAGTGCATAGGGTCTTCCTGTCATCCCATCTACCCTTGGGCAGCTCTCGACCCTCCCCCTCTTCCCTCTCCCCTCCTGGGGCTAGAACTCAGGTTCTGAGCATTGTTTCTGAGTTGTTGGAACCCTAGCACTCTACCACTTGAGCCATAGCTCTACTTCTGGCTTTTTGGTGGTAAGTTGGAGATACGAGTCTCACAGACTCTCCTGCCCAGGCTAACTCTGAACCACGATCGTCACATCTCAGCTTCCTGAGTAGCTGGGTTTAAAGGTGGGAGCCACTTGCTCCAGGCTCTCATTTTTTAATTTTGATCTGAACAAATCAGACACCTTTCTAGGTTTCTATGGCTTGTGCTGGTAACTAACAATTCTTGGGCAGGACACTGAGCTGCTATCCAGGGATGCCTTGCGGGGCCCTGAGGCCCTTCTGCAAGCCGACTTCCTCTCCTCCTCTCTGACAGGCATATGGCTGAGCCCTACAGAGTCCAACTGAGAGACTTGGGGCTGATTATTTATTTAGTGAGAGCCTGAGACTGTGACTAGCTTAGATCGTAATTAGACTGACAGAAGAACCATGGTGCAGATTTTAAGAACACAAATGGCTTTGGCTGAAAACCTGAGGAGCAGAATCTTTACAATTCCATCTGACACCAAAGTATTAATGCTTTGTGAAGGTCAAGTGGAAAAATACAAGCGTCTCTTCTGATAATTAAATTTAAAACTCTGTGTCATATCCTGCATTTGTATTTGAGTCATCACATTTTTTTTTCGTTATCTTAAAAATGATACTTTTTCCTCACTAATGTGTTAGGAGATTGTTGAGTTTTATTTTTGATTTTGGTCTCACATTTCTTGACAATCAACTAGGTTGATGAGGTTGAATATTTGTGTCAA
The DNA here is from genome assembly GCF_000151885.1 of Dipodomys ordii. Lineage (NCBI taxonomy): Eukaryota > Metazoa > Chordata > Mammalia > Rodentia > Heteromyidae > Dipodomys > Dipodomys ordii. The sequence continues at coordinate 892,928 of NW_012267421.1, forward strand.
AAATGTGGCCAAATGATTCATCCTGAAAAAACGCATGCTCTGTATATACCTTAGCTACCTTTTCTGAAACATACGTCTGGATTCAGGGGCAAATGCATTAGGTATACAGGAAGAGCAACTGAAAATGGCTTTTAAAAGCTTTTGATTTTACACTCATGTTTTGGCATAAAGAAAAAAATTAAAATCAAATATCACATATGCGTACTTGTCTCTTTGTATGTGTTACTTATACTTTACTAATGCTTAACAAGAATCATGGACCTTGCCCTTAATTTTACTAGCAGAAACAATGACTGTTAAATTTGGTTCCTTCCCAACACTGCAAAATTACCTGGATTGACCAAAGGGCTTCCGAGGGTCTGTGGTTGTGTCTCTTTCTTCCTTTGGCCTGTGGCAGCACAGCACAGCACACCACCGCAGGGAGTATGTGGAGGACTGGCACAGTGGAGCAGGCCCCAGTTCCTTGGACCCCCTGTCTCCCCATCCTCCCATGAGGCTCCCATGACTTATCAGTGCCACCACCTCCTGACAGGTCACAAGAGGGCAACCACTCCTCTTGAAAGGCCTCTGGAGGGTACTTCCTAGCCACAGGAACTGCAAACATTTGGGGTTTTCCCAGGCAGTTGTTTACCCCAATGCCACCTGCAGCTGTATCTCCACTTGACAAACTTCTCCACAGACATGCTGGGTCTGGAACTATGGTGCTGCAGCAGGTCTGTTGTTAAGTTCGTCACTGTTGCACAGGTCGACAATCCTTTGTCACCTGATTGCTGTTATACCAATGAGTTGTCTGCCTTGGCATAGTTCTTGTGTATTTGTTTATCACTTACAGGTAGCATTTTCTCTAAATGCACTTCATTTTTGTGATCATAGAGCATTTGGTTTTGTTGATAGCCTACAGCTTGTCCAACTCGTCTCAGGTCTTGGAGCATCTGGATGTGTTTCCAATTCAGTCTTGCTGTTTGTTACATCTGTACTGCATTCTACTTTCTGCTTCTGATCTGCATTTCTCCTCTCTAGCACTGACCATTCCATCCTAGCCATTCAACTCTCTACTGAAAACAGAGTCGGTTCATCTCTAGTAGTGTTAGCTCTTCCTTAGTCCTTGCCGGTCCCCTTTCCAGTTTTGCTTTTGTAACCCCCAGTATTGCCAATTCTCAGTGGACACTTAAGGAACTGGGAATTTTAAGACTCATTCTCTGAAATATAATTTGTATCTCTTCTTTCAAGAATAATGTTCGATATTTGTACCATTTATCACCACTCAACAATTGTTAAGCTATGAACTGTGAGCCTTACTGCCTTAGTAACTCACTGTATCTTTTTTTCTTTTCAACAGCATTATTTACACTTATTCATTTTATTTTAGCAATTGTCTTAGAAAATAGGAATACTTTCTGAGGATATTTTCTCACAAAGTATATGTAGGTAAAGAGCATGCTGAACAGAATTTTTCTCTCTTTTTCAAACACAAAAGGCATGACATTTGTTCAAAGTTTTTCTTCAAATTTCCTTACCTATGTTCCCAGTTTGTCCTCTGGCTTTGAATTTTAATCTGATTTTTTTTCTCCCTAGATTGCCTTTAAAAACAACTACCTGTGCCTGAATAGGTATCGTTCCCTCTTTGTCTCTCAAGTACAAACTCATAACTAGGTTTGCACATGTGGGAGACTGTCCTCATTACCTTCTTCAATGGACCCATGAAATCCAGATGCTCCCTAGACAGACTTCACAGGAAACTCCTGTTGTTCCTCCACATCAGGTGCATCCTATTCTTATGCCATGTTTCTCTCATGGTACTTGCATTCATCTTGTCCTCTTGTGCTATCATTTACCCCTGTCCTGTGTTCGTTGTTCACTCTCTGGTACCGAGTTTGGATGAAGCCATGAAGCTGGTCCCCCTGTCACGGGTTTTTTTTATCCTCTCTCCTGCTGTAACTACTCACTGTGCTGGGGCATTTGCAGGCTCTGGTTTTCACCTGGAAGCATCTTTCTCCTGAAAACAGTTTTTCCCCCCTTACAGAGATGTAAATCTCTTATACACTGAGGCACAGAACAACTCCCTGTGAGCATGCTTAAAATTTCTCACCATAATCTAGACTGGAGAATTTGGCTCTGTGACCTCTCTTGGTCAGCTTTTTTATATGTCAGATGAACTGTCACCTTTGGAGGCAGCAGAGCTGGATGCATATCATGACAGCAACACACCTGTGACGCAGCCCTGTAATCCTTCCCACTCAGGAGGCCAAGTCCTGGAGGACTGTGGTCCAAAGCAGCCCAGGCAGAAAAGTCTGTAAGACTCTATTTCCAAGTAAGTATCAAAAAGCCTTGTTGGAGATATGGCTCAAATGATTCAGCACCAGCCAAAAAAGAGCTCAGCCCTAATTTCAGAAGGCAGAGCGAGCAAGCGAGCGAGCGAGCGAGAGAGAGAGAGAGAGAGAGACAGACAGACAGACAGACAGACAGAGACAGAGACGGGGGCGGGGCATTGATATCTTTATTAGCAATTTTATAAGTCCTTGTTCATGTATATTTGAGTTCCAAACCTATCCCCCAAAAGTAATAAAGAAACAAGGCAAAGGTTAAAAAAAGAAGAAAAGAAAAGGGGGGAAAGGGAAGAAAGAACTTATATTTTCTGTGATCCTATGGTTGGCAGGACAATTTTCAGAGTGAGAGCCAAAGTGATTTTTGAGTGGCAGCAGCACCAGCCAGCTGGTAGCTGCCCTCTGTGTCACCTGAGCTGTGGCAGATTGCGTCACCCCTTCTTGCACAGCACCCTGGCTGCTCCAGGTCAGATGTGGGTCAGGCCTCCAAGGCCATTGTAGACTCTTTGGGCATCCTTTATAGTCTCATCAGACTGGCTTTGTGTTCCAATTTGGAATATAGGCTGTGCCCTACAAGCTGTTTCATGCAGTTGGGATTTGTTCCAAGCGTGCCCTGAGCTCCAGCCCCTAGTTCTGGGTGTACTCAAGCTCCAGTACCTGTTCTCAGAGTGTGTGGGCTCTGGTGGTGGTTCAGCTTCTCTAAAAGATGCAGATGTTCTTGTCGTTGGGCATTTCCACTTGGGTGTCCTGTGCCCAGTCTTGCGGTTGGCACTATGCCTTTGATGGCGTCCCTGAGGCATCCTTTTTGGGCACTTGATCAAAGTTATTAAACCACCTTACAGGACATCCCAAATCGATGGGAAAAAAAATCTCTTAATGGGGGCCTCATTGCTCTACAGGACACAGAAATATCAGCATGAAAGATTCAATGAATGACCAGCGTCTTGTGTCTTCATGAGGTAACCAATTCCTGTATATAGATAGCAGATGTTTAGGATTCTTATTTTCTTCTTGACACTTGGCATCATCAAAAATACAGACAACATCCACAGATTACTAAGATTGAAAAGCCATTTCTCCATGTCCCCAGGGTCTTTGGGTAGGGGCTATTTTTACTGACCCCTGGTTCCTTCCTGGAAGAACTATTGTTTCCCTCCCCCACCTTCTCTGGGCACAAGCTGAGCTTTACAGTTCAGAAGTTAAGCACATTAGAATATTTATTTAGAGGTAATTCTGTTGCCTGCTCTTTCTGGGTAGCTGGGCCCACCATGCTGCCAGACCTCCAGATGTGCATTCACTTTATGGTGGCCCAGCCTTCAGAGACATGGCTTTGCTGGAGTTTTTCTTCCACAAACCTTTTAACTCCATAAGTTTGCAACCATTAATTCTTAAGGGTTTTGACAAATCTCCCCAGTTAAATATTAAATAATAAATATGGCCCGGATGGTAACAGTGCTTTGTGAAGTTTGTTTGAAGTGTCCTTTAAAATATTAAATTCAAATAAATGATTGAATCAGAACAAAGGCTATATCTTAAGACAAATTCAGCCAAGTCTCTTTAACCTTTGAGCTTTCGACACAGATTAGAAAGCCAGGGAGCACATGCTTTCCTAGCAAATTGAAGTGGGATTTTGGAAACGGTTCCTGCAAATCCAGGTAACCCACACCTAGGCTTGATCTGCTCTTGCCATTTTGGAGGAGAGATTTCTGTTGCTAATGTTTGATAAGAATGTGAATCTTTTTTTTTCCTTTTTAATGCTTATGTTCAAAGAAGCAAATCCTTGGGAACGCTTGCTCCCGGTGCTGTGTTTATTTCTTGTCAATGTCTTCCATATGAAATCTGTTCTGCTTATAATATCCACCACAGTTGGAGCCCTGGGAAAAAAATCTGTTTTGTATCTGCCCTTTGCGCTTTGCTGATTTTGTTTGAGGCTTCCCCCACGTTATCTGTCTGCATTCTGTCTTGCTTCTAAGCAAACAGACTTGGGGAAGGAGGGACTGGGCAGACTGCCCTGACTCTTGGGGACCTGGACTCCTGACACTTGTGTCCTATCTCAGGTAGGAAGCAGGCAAAGGAGAAGAGGCGGAAGACTCATAAAGTCAGATTTCTTCCTTTTTCCTCCATACCCTGTGCAACCCGCTCAAGTACTCCTTATATCTGGTGCTGAATCTGTGCTTGGCCACTTTAACTCCAGCATTTGTCCAGCACTACACAGATTCCCGCAGCTCCTCACTTAGCTAGCCCAACTCAATGGCTCCACAGACCCCAGTACCTCGGAAGCAGATGGGTCTCCCAGCCACAGAACATGTATGATGCAGAGACCTAATTACGGGACACGGGTTGTGTGCTGAGGAATGTGGTTGATTACATGGGGCTGAAGGATGTGAGCATGTCAAAGATGCCTGTTATAAACCTCTTGATTGAATGGGGGTTGTGGGGTCCACAGGTCTCTAAAAGGAGCAGAAATGAAATGTTCATTGCTTCATGCTGTCTGTCTGTGGTAAGAAAATGCTGAACATAGGCGGATGGCATCCTCAGCTAAAGGCCCTGCTCACCTCCTCATGATGGACATCTGGTGGACGGGGCCCTCCTTCAATTCACAAGTAGTCCAAGGGTTGGCATAGGAGAGGTTAGAATTTGTCTGCATGAGTAAAGGGTGATTTACAATCCAGAGACAGACAGACAGACAGAGATCATCTTGTGCCCCCATTTTAGTACTGTCCTTGGTGAAGTCTTGTGTGAAGTCTGGTGCTGTCTGGCTAGGCTAAGTTTTCTGGGTGCCATGTCCTGTCCAAGGCATCATTCCTGTGACTGTTCTGCCACCAGGGGGCATCGATGCTTTGCTCAGGACAGAGCAAAAGGCAGCCTTTTCAGATGAAACCCACCAAAAAGATGCTTTGGGTTGGGTTCTGTCTGTCTCTGGCTGTGTGCTTTTGAGCCTCTGGGCCTCAGTGCTCTTATTTTTATGATGAGAAGAAGAGCTTCAGAGACTGATGAAAGATGTACTATATGCCAGATTTTGTACTATATGTAGTATAGTGCCGATGTACTATATGTAGATTTTTGCTTGGGAGAGGAATTCCTCCAATAAGGCTGGAGGTAAGGACTTAGGTATGCTGACTTATTTGGGAAGCATGGCTCCTGGGTATAGACAGCCAAGGCTGATGCAGGGTACATGATGGAGGGGCTGCTAAGAGCTGTGCTGCTGGAGTCCAGGGAGACAGCCTCAGCAGGGCCAGAGGCCTCACAGAGGCTGGGTCTACCTGGCTTCCATCCTACCTGAGTTGTGGCTTAGGACAAAGCACTTTTGTACACCAGTGGATTAGAACAGTGAGAGAAAAGTGGACATGTGTGCTACATGAGTATGGTGGAGAGTCTGAAATCAGATGAGAGTCAGAAAGATAATGTGATGTAGAACCTGGATACAGTAGAGAACCTGGGGTGGATGATGGAGAGCCTGAGGTGGGATGATGGAGAGCCTGACAAAGGATGCAGAGCCCTGGTGCTGAGTGGTACACAGACACAGTTTTCAGGTACTTCTTGCTTTCCAACTGGGTTCCTGCTAACCTGTTGTATTACCATTTGATGAAATGGATTGAATACAGCCCAGCAGCCAGCATCAGAACACAGCTTTGCCTCTCTTGAACATGGTCAGAGCACTTACATTGGCCTGCAGCTGGTATTGCCATCCCATGGACTTCACTGATTGCTGCACTGAACGTGAGAAATTAGGTGGATCACACTTGCTTCCTTTCCTCCCCTTTCACTTCCTTCCTTTTGTTCCTCTTCTTCCTTTATTCTTCCATCTTCACCTCCCCTCTTTCTCCTTCCTTTTATCCCCTCCTGCTTTGCTTCTTTGAGACTGGGTTTTACCATGTAGTTCAGACTGCCCCAGATCTCACGATCCCCTGCCTCGGAGTGCTGAGACTGCAATTGTGAATCACCACACCATGCTGGTTTCTTTTCAAGGGAAGAGCCAATGTTACATCTTTGTATTTCCTTCATGATGTAACCATTTTTATCAGGTGAGAACAATGAAATGTAGATTTCATGGTGAACACTTGTCCAGGGATATCCCAGGTTACACTTAGAAATATCAAGGAAAATATAGAGTATTTTAAGGACAATACAAGGAGTTGTTTGTTTGGTTTTTTTAATAAGAGAAGTTCTTTATCCATCCTGCAGTTTCTAACATTCATCACAATGTGAGAATGTTAGCAAAGACATAAAACTTTGACACAGAACTCCAAATTCAGATAATAAACTGGGAGTCTGAGGCAGAAGGATCCTGAGTTTAGGGATAGTCTGAAATAGAGTGAGACCCTGCATTAGAAATAAACCAAAATGAAAAGGGGAGAAGGAAGAATAGATGGACCAGGATGAAGATGAAGAGGAGAAGGTGGAGGAGGAGGAGGAGAAAGAAATACACTTCAGCCCTTACCTCAAGATTGAAATCCATTTAAATTCTGAGAATAAGTAGCTGACAAAGATAATTTCCATAGATTAACGTTTTTCACTGGGTTTTACATTTCTGGGAGAAATATGCACTGCATCGGTTATGCATTGATCAAACTTTTATTGTGCCAGCTGTACTTCATAGAGCTGAGAAAGTGACTCAAGCAAAACAAAAGAGAACATAAAAGCACAACTCTAATGGCTTTAAATCCCAAAGAGGCCATTCTAAGTTTGATTCCAGAGAGGCAGCTGGACTCCATCGGAAAGCTGAACACCTTATCCATACTAAGTAGTTAGGAAGGCGAGGGCTGGGGATGCAAATAATAAATTTGCACTGCAGTCATATTTGTAAAGCACATCCCTTTTAATAAGTGAAAGGATGGGGCAATAAATTTTCACATGAATTCCTATGCAAAGAAGAATTTTACAGAGTTCAAATGTGTTATGACAGGTAAAGAAAATGTGGAGCATGAAATAATTCATTATAGATAACAGATTGGGATTCATGTGCCCCACGCCAGATCATAGTTCCTGAGTCACTTGGTGCTAGGCTCAGCCAAACACAATCTCCCTATGCATGGGGTTTTGCTGCCTCTCTTCAAAAGGAAAATGAGATCAAATGGTTTATCCTGGTTCCCTAAGTAATTCACAAAGGCCCAGGTTGATATATGTAGAGAACTAATTATTGTATGGTTTAGAATATCTTTCTCATCAAGAAGAGGAAAGTATTTATGCAAGGTTCCACTGACACTGAGAAATCAGCCTGGCCTCCTGTCCTGTGAAACTATTCAAACTCCAGATCCCACTCCAAGAATTTCTATTCGCTTCCCGCAGAGTAAGGAAGCAAGACCAGAGTGAGGAAGCACTTAGAAAGCTTCCGGCTTCAAAGTGGCACTGTGGCTCAAGTGGTAGAGTGCCAGCCTTGGGCTGAAGAGCTGAGGGACAGCGCCCAGGCCCAGAGTTCAAGCCCCCCGACTGGAACCCCCCCCCCACAAAAAAAGAAAGCTTCTGGCTTTAAATTCTTTCATGTCCTCTCCAACCAGAAAACATCATGTGACAACAAAACAGAACTAGGAGATGGAAGAAGGCACCTACAAAAACCCCAAATCTAGCTGGGCACTGGTGATTCTTTCCTGTCATCCTAGCTACTCAAGATGCTGAGATCTGAGGCCCAGGTTTGAAGCCAATTCAGGTAGGAAAGTCTGTGAGACTCTTACCTCCAATTAACCACTAGAAAACTGGAAGTAGAGCTGTGGCTTAAAGTGGTAGAGTGCTAGCCTGAAGCAGAAAAACACAGGGTCAGCACCCAGGCCCTGTGTTTGAGCCCCATGACCAACCAAATAAACCAACCAACCTCAAAATCTTCTGCTCATGCCCTGCAGTGAGACACCCCATGAAAGCCAAAGCCATGGCGAAGAAATTCTAGGCTGAGCTATCATCTGAATGGTGTCCTTCCGGGCCAAGTGTGGTGGTTCATACCTGTAATTCCAGAGATAGATATCAGAAGAATCATGGTTCCACACAAGCCCAGGCAAAAATATTAGTGAAACCCCATCTCAAGTAATGAACTGGGCATAATGGCACACACCTTTCAACCCAGCTATGTGGGAGGTATAGCTCAAAGATTTGTATGGATCTAGCTCAAGGCCAGCCCCAGCAAGAAGTTAGCACAACCCCATCTTCATCAATTAACCAATGTGGTAGTACATAGTTGGCATTCCAGCTGACTGGTGTCTCAACTTATCAACCTATCCTCAACCTATCTAGCAAATCAGGGGTCTTAGTGCTGTGGAAGTCTCTGGAGGACACATGTGACATCTGTGGAATGGCGGCTGTCTCTGAAGACATTAATTGCACATAATAATTGTTTTGCTTTTCCCTGTGCCAAGGCTCAGGTTAGGATCATCGGCAGGGAATGTGTTCTCTAGGATCATTAAGGTTCCAGTTAGCGCTCTGTGGATATAATTAATTAAACTAGACCCACATTCCCTGAAATGAAATTCTTTATATTCCTAGTGGAATTTGGGGTGCACACAGAATAGATGGAGGAGGATTCACCCAAATCTGACTTCCTGCCGAGGCTCATCTTATGCATGACTTGGGTCTCCCAGCCTCTCCTGGGAGGGCTTGGCAATGGCGGCCCGTTCCATCCACTTTTGTACTTCTCTTGTTTTGAGCTAGTTGAACAGTCGCATCTGGTAATAACACCTGAGGATAGGGTCAGAGGCTGGAGGTTTTAATTGCCATGCTACCACGAGGCCTGATCAGATCACTGAGCGATTGCATTGCAACCCGCTACATGCTTTGCCGTAGTTAAGTGTGATTTGATGTGCCCATTATCAGTGTCTATTCTCAGGGGTTTATGTCTTGGCCAAAATAGTCCCTGCAGGCTGAAAGCTGGCAGACATTTCAGCCTAATTACAGTCATTTTCCTTTCTGGATTAAGAAAATGGAATTATTACTGTGCTTCAAGGCCCACCCACTCCCATATTTTCAAAGGTTTGTGTTTACATTCACATAAATTGGAGGATTTTGATCCTTTAAAGAGAATAGGACTTCCTTGATATCTGTGAGCAACTTGATCAGAGAGAGGGGGGAGAGAGAAAGAGAGACAGAGGGAGAAAAAAAGAAGGGGAGAAAAGAGGAGGGAGAGAGAGAAAGAAAGAGAGGAGGGGATGGGATAAAGAGACAGAGAAAGAGGGAGAAAGGAAGAAGAAGGAAAGAGAGGAGGAGGGAGAGGGAGAAAGAGAAAAGATAGAGAGAAGCAAGGAGAAAGAGCAAGAGAGGAGGGGAGACTCACCTTTGTTTCCAGCAATTGCAGTGAGAAGCTAGGACCATGAATCAAGGACCAGCTTTGTGTGGTATTGAGGAGGCCAGAGCTCTGGTTGTCTGCTTGACAAGTATAAGTGTTTCCAAGTCTCTGGTGATTATCTTGATCACTTTCCTTCTTAAACTTTGTTATGCTACTCATGTTTCTAGCTCCCTTTCTTTCATTCTTGGACACATGATCTGAGGGCAGGAGCGGTGACTAAAGAGGCCTGAGCTAGTATGGAAGAAAACTCAAGTCTGCCTTCTGGGCAGGTATTCCCTGTGGTCATCTCTGGGAGGCCTCAGGGAAGGTTGGCTTGTCTCACCAGCCCTAAGAAGCCCAGAAGTGACCCCCTTAGCTCACCAACGACCACGCTAGGGCAACCAGGATCATTTAAATATTGTCACCAATGCAGTAGGTAATAGATGACTTAAAGCTTTATGTCCCCAGTGTGGCTTTTTAAAAAAAATTTGAATCATGCAGTGAGAGATGGTAGACTGGAAGCTTTTTGCAACTTTCCAATGGCTTCCCTGACTAAGGCCAAAATGGCAAACTTTTATGAAGAAACCAGTGAATATCCTGCCATTGATAGCTTGGAACTCCAGGGCTGTTGTTTGTAAATCAGCTCAGAGAAAGTGTCATGAATCCATAATGTGCTCTGACATGGAAGGTACAGTATAAATTAGCCATGGGCTTCCTCCTCAAACTAGCAACAAGGAGTTGGTGGTTAAGAAAAACACATTACCCAATTTTCTACTCAGTGCAGCCCAGTCCATTGAGAAGACTGGAAAAAACCGAGTGTGGAAGGTGCTAAAAGGAAAGTGTTGCTGAGTCAGACCCTTCTCAGAGGCACCTTGTTGAGTCACATCTTCTGGAAGGAGATGCATACCCCCAGGATCTCAGGTATTTACAAAGCCTGGTATTTGTGGGATGGCATTGAGCAAGATGGCATGCCAGTGATACATAGAAACCAAGCCTCCAGAAGTTAAATTAAAAACTAAAGCGGGTTTGAATGGCACAATTGAATACGACTTAATTGAACACAATTCTATTGAAGATGATTAGCTTACCACCTTGGAAAAGAAGCACAAAGAGGTAGATAATGTGCCACAGAACCCAAGTTTAGAACAGACACTGACGAAACCACAGGCACCCCAGTGTTGCAGACATACAGGGCTGACAATATGAAAGTATGAATTATTTATATCTTCTTTAAATGTGGAATGTAAATTTGCCTGGAATTAATTTCTGCTGGGAAATCACTACATAGTAAACAGTAATGTCTCTTAGGGTAATATTTTTCCACTCTAAATGTTATTATTATTATTATTTTGTTATTGTTCTTATAGGAAGGAGAAGAAAGGAGGAAGAACTATTTAGAGCTGAGAAGAATCTAGCTGTAATTATACTGGAAAACAAAGCCTTTTATTTCCAGGGAACGTGTGATACAGACATTCACGAGGTGATTTTTCCCACACAATTCTCCAGAGGATAGCCAAACTGGGTGGCACAACTGACGCAGCTCCCAAGTGCTTGCGTCAAAGCCCTGATCCCCACTATAACTGCATTTGGAAACAGGGCACAGCAGGAGATCTGTCTGTCTGTCTGTCTGTCTGTCTATCTATTTCTCTTGACCTTGCTGGCAATGAAACCCAGGACCTTGCTCATTCTTCCCTTGAGCTACATCCTCAGCCTTTTGGGGATGGAATCATTAGGAGATATTAACATTGAATATGGCATATTGGCCTTACAAGGAGAGAGAAAGTGTGTGAGTGTGTACATACATGTGTATGTATGTGTGTCTCTGTGTGATGTGTATTGTATTGTGTATGCATGTGTATATGCGCATGTATGCATGTGCGGGTGTATATTATGTGCATGTGCTTGCATGTTTGTGTGCATGTATGTATGTATATATGTGTGTGTATAGAACTGAAGAGGAATTATTCAACACAAAGGAAGCTGAAGATGGAGATTTAGAGAGTTGTTAGCTTATCCTTGTAAGGTTGCAATTAGACAATCATTGGGTGGAGATCATGACAGAGGGCCAGGACTCGTGTCATGTCTGCAGAAGTTGGGCAGAGTAGGGTCTGCCACTGCCAATTTCTACTGAAGGAAAACAGAGAAAGCGGGGTACCACAGGGCCTCTTTGATTATTCAAGGATGGATCATAGGGCCATTTTTCTATGGAATTGTGTTTTTTTATTCCTCAAGGAAAGTAAAGAATATCTTCAAATTTGATTCCAATACCAACATGGCTGCCTGATAGGATCCAAGGAGGAGGGCAAGGCTGGGACTTCTCACTTCGGGGATGGGACTGCCCTCCTAGAGAGCTGTGCTGGTGGGGTCCCCACAAAGTGCAGAAGGGACAGGGCTATGACATTGAGCTGTAATGCTGCCACCCAGAAGGCAGAGCCCCAAGCCAGCAGCTAGATCCTCTGGCCTTAAAAGCTTACTCCTGAATTTGCCCTGCTGGATGGGGTGTGATTTGGTAGCCACCATCTTTGTCTTACAAAGTGGTGACTTCTATGTCACACCTCTGGCACCCTGGTGTTTTGGAAGAACATAACCTGGCATTTCACACATGGACAACTGGAGAGGCTCAGCCACACCTGACTGAACTGATATATTTAGATAAAGCTTTAGTTTTCAGAATTGAGAGTTGATGCAAAAATGATTTAAGACTTTTGGAGCCTTGAGGAGCAGTAAAGGCTTGAATTTAGCTGGGTGCCAGTGACTCACACCTATAATCCTAACTACATAGGGGGCTGAGCTCAAAGCCAGCCTAGGCAAACAAATCCACAAGACTCTTATTTCCAGTTAACCAGTGAAAATAGGAGACTGGAGGCGTGGCTCAAGTGATAGCCAACCATGATCAGAAAAGGCTGAGTGAGAATGCGAGGCCCAGGGTTCAAGCCTCAGTATGGACACATACACCACACACATGCACAAGCGCGTGTGTATACACACACACACAAACACACACACACACCCCTGAATTTTGGGGGATGAGCACACACTGTAGGCTGAAGCCTTAATCCCCTTGGTACCTGTGTTTGGACATATGACTTTTAGAAAGGAAATAGGTTCAGTGACATCACATGGGTGGGACCCTTAATCCTACAGGGTTGGTAGCCTTATGAGAAAATAGAGATACTTTTCCTTTCTCTCCTCCTGAGCAAAGATGAAAAATCACAAAAGCTGTGTTCAAGGCAGGAGAAGAGATTTGCCAGAGCCGGGGCCCTGGTGTCATCTTGAGCATGAACGTCATAGTTTTTGGAATGCTGAAAAAATAAAAGCCTATTGTTTATGCCACTCAGTGTTTGGTTGTTTATTTATGGCAGCCCAAGCAGACTAAGACAATGAAGTTCACAGAAAAGCTGAATTTGGAGGGCTCTTTAGGGTTCATTGTTCACCCATTGAAGACTGCAAAGCCTTATGACTGTCTGAACTATGCATGTGAATTCCTGTATGTTCTATACCTGTGTTGCTTCTGATTCCTTTTGGTTGAAGATTGGAAAAATCAAATAAACAATTGAGACTTGAGGTTTTGTTTGGCCCAGTACTGTCCTGTGGAGATAAATATGTTTAATTTTATTCTAGTAGCCACATTTGAAAAGTCAAAGAACTGCTCAAGGCTTTGGGTTTAACCCAGGACAACCTCCTACTGGCCAAAAAGAAAAAGAAAGTCAACAATAGAGATAAAATTAATTTTAATAACATATTCTCTCTAATGGATGATATCCAACACATTAGAATTTTAGCATGCAATTAATATGAAAATATTAATTATATATTTTATATTCATTTTGATATTCAATCTTCAAACTCTGAAGTGTATTTTACATATTTAGCACTACAGCCCAGCCACTTTCAAATCCTCAAAAGGCACATGGAGCTAGAGGCTATCATCTTGGATGGTACAAGTATAGACTGGTCCTAAATCTTAGTCTCATGCCAAAGTAACATGGAATTAAGCTTAACACCTCTAGAAAGAGATGCTCGAATGATTAGCCAAGCAATTCTGTGTCTTCTTAAATATGTATTTTTGAGTCATGTCAACTCTAATCTATGACTTACATTATTTGTGATTTCCACAATGGGAATTCATTCACAGTGACTCTCTGCAGCTATAAAATGGTTCCTAATGATGTGTTTCAGGGTTTGGGGATTAGACAGAATCTCCTGTACAAAAGGCTTTGCTGGATATTTGCAAGAAGAATTTTGTGTTATACCAAAGTCTGGCACCTAATCAGCACTCAGTAGTTATTCCTGCAAGATGGAGGCAGCACAAGAGAGGAGCTGAAGGAAGAAACAGTGAAAGAAAAAGTGAGGGGAAGAAAGAAGTGAGGGAGGAAAGGAGGCTGGGAAGGAGAGAGGGAGAGAGGAAGAGTGGGAGGACAGGGAAGGAAGGAAAGGAGAAAAAGAAAGGAAGGAAGGGCCAGGATTCTGGCCTCTCAGCCAGCTGTCTTAGGGCTAAACAAAAAACGGCACTGTGTGATTGAAGGACAGAGCTGTTCATTGGGTTTTCCATCCTCCATGACTGGATCCTTTTGCATGCGTGATGGTGACTCTATCACTTAAATATTCTACAACATTCACAACAGTGGACAGATCCAATTTATCCATTTTGTCTTAGTGCTGCCTAGATAGTCATCCTCAAGAATCACAGCCCAGCAGAGGAGCAATGCATGGGAAGGGACTTCTGTGCCTGTTCACACAGCACCTCTAGACAAGGTGGGTTGTGTTGTTTTCAGACCATTAGAAGCTACCAGAGCCTGATTCCTGGGTCCCAGAAGGAAAGTTTGGAATAAACATTTCCTTCTTTCTAATTGTACATTGTCTGTGTGATGAAAAAAATTACAACAACTGATCAAGTCTGAATATTTGTCCTTGCTTCTGAACATTCAGAAAAGAACATTGAACTAAAAAACAAGAACAGTGTATGAGCAGGCTTTGGCCTACCCCATGCTGGATGCTGACTGGTTTCACTGCAAAGAATAAATATGACACCACATTTATCACAAGATCTGGCACATGGGAAGATATTAATAACTGCCCAGTGCTGTTACTCTCCTTCGGTGCTTTGGTGAAGTCATGAGTCTCTTAATCAGTCAAGCTAAAGCTCAGTTCTCAGAAATTGCCACTTGTAGAGTATGGTGGGCAGCCAAGGCTCAGATGTAGGGTGCTGATGGGCCCCAAGTTCTCAGTTTCTATACTAACATTTTCCTCTCAGCCTGCCCAGCCTGGAATATTCTAAGAAACACCAGTGGGTTTGGACTTGGCCTGGCATACAGCATAGTCGAGTATAGTCACAGATCTTTAGGACATGACATCATATGCCAATGTTTTATCCAGATTCAGTTTTCCTTTTCCACAGATGAGGAAACAGCCTAGAAAAAGGGGCAAAAATGTCAAATCACGCAGTTAATGCTAGCAGAATTAACACTCAAGACTCCATCTTCTGTTAGTGCTAGCAGAATAAATGCTCAAGACTCCATTTTCCAGTTTTCTATCCATGTGCCTCTATTAGACTATGGTATTCTGAATTGATACTACCAGGCCTTTTCAGCCCTCATCAGGAATAGCAGATGTCTTATGCATATAAATGGTTCACAAAAGCAAAGAACCAGAGGAAGGAAGAGACTGAAGGTGTGTGTTTCCTTGACTTAATTAAGTGGCAATCTATCTTAGCTGCTCAGAATAAATTCATGCTTTCTTGACCCTCATCCCTCTATTCTCTTCTGGACAAACACGAGCCACATTGTGCATGGGCTGGGCACTGGTGGCTCTCACCTGTAATCCTATCTACTCTGGAGGCTGAGATCTGAGGATCATGGTTTGAAGCCAGCTGGGCAGGAAAGTCCATGAGACTCTTATCTCCTATTAACCACCAAAATGCTGGAAGTGGGGCTGTAACTCAAGTGGTAGAGCACTAGTCTCGAGCACAACAGCTCAGGGACAGCACACAGACCTGAGTTCAAACCCCAATTGGAATATTAAAAAAAAAAAAGAACGGTTTCTAGAGTCCAGGTACAGACATGTGCTGTGCAGGCAACTTCTCCATGATTCCATGCAAAGGGAAAGAGACACCTACTTCCTATGTGGATGCAGGCGTTTAAGATAATAAAACAATAAGTGCTGCAGAATGTGTTACAATTAAGCACTGAATTGACACCAGTGACTCTGCGCAGGTAAAATGGCCACAAAAGTGGATTTCAAAGATGCCTGAATTGATCACTTGTCTGTTGGGTTGTCTCTGGGCTGTCCTCCTTCTTTCCCTTCTTGCCCTTGAGGGCACAGGTGGGTGGTCTGGGCAGTGGGAGGTAGATTCTGGAAACCAAGACCAGTAGGTGGGCTCTCTCTCTCTCTCTCTCTTTCTGTCTCTCTGTCTCTGTCTCTCTCATTTTTACCCGAGACACAGAGCTGAGTGCTCCCTAAGTACCAAAAGAGAATATAAAGTCCTTTGCTAGTGCTGAAGGGCTGAGTTGTAGGAGGAGAGTTTGAGCAGGCCTACCTGGGCCCGGTCTCCCTAAAGCCCACCTCCTACGTACCCCTGATTCCTGCCCTCTGCACTTCTCAGAGTTTTCATCCCATGATGCTCTTCTCCATGCTGAGTTTTGGCACCAACATTGCCTCTGCCTAGAACATTCTTATCCTTCCCTTCCCTTTGCACCTTTGCTTTGCCTTTGCCTGGCAGGGTGCGAGGCTCTGTCTCTCCCTCAACCCTGCACCGTGCCACCCCCCACCCCCACCGTGACCTTGGGCAGGGCAGTGTGGTACCATGAGCTACCCAGCTGCCATGATCTGTGTGCTGTGATTCTTGTCCCCGAAGAGGTGGGAGCTTGCATGAGGGATTCTGTCCTGCTGTGGTCCCCACTCCTAACACACAGCCTGGACAGAGGAGTCAGTCTGTGCAGACAAGCTGATGAATGGCAGCATGTGTACACACTGCCAGTGTTGCCATCCCAGCTCCTTTTCTTCTGCATTTAAAGTCCAAAGCTCAGTTAGGCTTCCAAGTGCAAGTCCTGTTTTTTTTTTTTTTTAATTAGGAACTATAGGGAAATAGATAGGCATGTGTAGGTCTGTTTGTAGTCTTGGATGTCTGCATTCCTCTCCCTCGGCCTGTGTTGGAGCCCACGCCTGCCTCCCTCGCAGTATCTGGGCAGGGAGCACAGGCGTGAATATTCTTCTCTGACATTATTTTGGAGCACGGCTTTCCTGTTTGCTACTGCTTCCCTTTCATGGGCCATTAGCAGCTTCCAAAGGCAATATCCTTTCACTGTCACACTGTGCCACGGGGGGCCGTTCCCACAACTTCAGACTAGGGCATTAAGTGCAATTCTGGATGAGAGTCAGCACATAACAAAATAAAAATAATAAAGGGAAAGCTTGTAGGAGCCATTTGGAATGCGATCCTGGGCTGAATTCATTTGCAGCCTTGCAGAAACCTACCTATCACAAGCCATCAGCCCGGCGCCCGCCCATACCTTATTTAATTGTGAAGTATTTCATGTCCTCAGACACGCTCCTGCTCATCTGCCTTCCCTTTTTTGGAGATTGTCTTGGTGGAATGCTGAGATCCTAATCAGTGGGAGAAGAAGAAAATGCAGGTTTTGCTTTCAGCGAGAAACAAAACAAACAAACAGGTATATTTCTTGTAGCATCTCTTCCCTCCTTAAAATGAGCATTTAGGAGAGCTGGTTGGAAACTCTCCTAAAATAGGCAATTGGCACTGGGAACAAGAAGGTACAAAAGCAAACGATTAAGCTCGAGTACTCCAGCTACTAGGAACCCCTGCGTCCCTGCCTGGTCTCAAGGTGGAGGGCAGGGTCAGGAACAACCTAGGAAGGAAGCTGTGTCTGAAGTAGGTCTTCCCTTTGGGGGAGAGCACAGAGCCTGAACCCAGAAAAGTCTCAGTTCTAGGGTTGAGGGAGGCCATACCCCCTCAGTGGGCCCCTCATTTGCCTGCCACCATGGCTGTGCAGATGAGACAGTTATTAAAAGTATTGATTCTCAGAGAAATTCTGACTTTATCTACCTGGGGTGGAAAGAAGGAAGCGTGAGAATGTGTGATCTGAGAAGATCTTTAAGAAGTTAGGAAACACTGTCATAATTTAACATCCCTTCTCTACCTTGGCTTGTACTGATAACTGGTTTAGTACAGCTGGAGCCCAGAGATCATGAGGGAAAAGACATCCATGCAGCTTCTGCCTTCCAGGATCCACAGTGCAAGCATTCCAGGCACTTCTAGAAAGTTTCAGTTCCCTCCTTAGTCCAAGTCTTTTCTAGAGCTCAGTGACACAGGTGAATCACTTTGAGAAGAGCAATCAGAAGTCAGTTAACACCTGCGGAGTCACTGCAAGATACCATCACTGAGCTCTGACTCTGGGAGAGAAGTTCCTTCAGCCTGGTGACAGACTGTGTGCATTAGAAAGACAGGTACAGACAGACTGTCATAAAACAGCACAATAACACTGCCCAGCAGACATTTGTCACAAGCTCCTGAAAGTCCGTGTGTGCTCAGCACTGTGCTATATAATTTGCTTCTCATCTCATTTACATTAGGGACTTTGTGTTGCTCATTGTTTCCCTGCTGGCTTCTAGGACAAGGCTAGACACAGAGAAACTGCTCAGTACTTGTCCACTAAATGAGTGCATGCATTATTAGCTGATCTAATCATCTAGACAGCTCTCTGAACTAAATAGTAAATATTCAAGATGTTCTAACACCTTAGTAGGGGGCCTCTAAAAAAATCTCTATTTGTATCAATCTCTTTGCAACATTAGTATGGGTCAGATTTATGAAATAGGATATTTAAATCAAATTTTCTAATGGATAGTTGAATCCCCTGTGGGGGAAAAACATCTCACTGGAGTTCAGCTCACACAAGACCATCCCAAAGACAAAGCTCTTACCACCTCTTGTGGAAACTTACACTACATGCCACACTGAAGTCCGAACAATGCAAGAATTAAAACATACTCCTTAGGATAAAGAGAAGTACATGCTTGCTCCACTTTTGCCACATTGTTTGCTTTGCTTTGGATTTTGGGGGCATTGAGGTTTGAACTTAAGCCCTTGTGCTTGTCAGGTAGGCGGTGTTACCACAGAGCTATGATTCCAGTCTTCTTTTCAAAATAAACTTTCACTCATTGCTTGAGTACCTGCTAGGGCTGTGACTGCCTGAGTTAGGTTTCCATCATGGTTAAATTGGCAGACATTGTGTTCAGCCATCCATTGAGATGGGGGTCTTGGAAGTTTTTTGTCTAGGTTGGCCTCAAACTATGATCCTCCCATTTTAAGTCTCCCAACTGCCATGATAATAAATTAAGCCACCAGCACCCAACTGACTAGTATGTTTGAAAGTTGAGTTTCAAATCTAAGTTAATCAGATTTGAGTCTGTGTTCTCCTGCAGAGAGACTTTTCATCGAGATGAAACCATGATTCCTCATTACTCCTGCTTCTAGCTCCATCCTAAGTCTCCATTTTATGTGGTGAAAGACAGCTGAATGGGGTAAGCATTGACTTTCTTCCCTTTCCAACACAAAGCAAAGCAAAACGAAACACCCACTAGTTGTAGATCCCTCTATAAATGGCTCAAACTCTAGTTTTCCCCACATGTGCTAATAAAATGACATAGCACTGAGAATATAAAATGTAATGGCTAACATAACCAAACCACATATAACAAATAGAATAATAAAGCGTGAAAATTGCAGCTAACATTTGCTGTGTGCAAAAACTGAGACCGAAGATCCTCACCCAAGTAGATGATGGACCAGGGTTTGAACCCGGAAACCTTTCTGTGCTCTGTAGCTAGTGACTGCATGGTTATTGCTGGCCATTGATGTAATAAGTGACTCTCATTTTAGATGTGCAGTCTTCCATGGCATCTGTTGCTAGAAACGGTGGCTTACTTCGCTTGTGAGAAGAGAGCCCAGTCCTGTCTTCATTCCTTCCTGTGGATGAATGTGCCTGTTCAGAAGCTGAGACTCATTTCATCCAGTTTCCGGTAGTCCGGGGGCTGCTTTGTGAGAACCCACACTCCACCCCGAGCCTTATTCTCCCATGGAGTCATCACCAAGAACTCTAAAACTGCTGGACTGAAAATGAAATATGCAATGGCTCGGGGCTATGCTTTCCCTTTGTTGGGGAGCTCTGCCATGATAATTGTTTCTACAAAAAGAAACTACAACTCTGGCAAAAAAAGAAAAAAATCAAACCCTCTGTTTGCTTGAACCTATCATAAGCCATTGCTGGTAATTATGGAAGCTGATTGTGTGACTGTTTCGTTTAACTTAATTGGCAATTTTTTTAAGCTACAACACACAATAAAAATAGTAAAGAACAAGCCAGGTTCTAGAGATGGAACATTTAGCTTCGGTGAAATGTCAGAGTTCTGCGTGCCTTGCCAAAGGTGTGGGGCTGTAAGTCTTTGCTGTCGGCTCTGTTATTTAAGCCTTTCTCCTCGCATTTTAAATTCTGTTTCCTGCGTGCACAGAGTCTGGTGTGTGCCTTCATTGTATTGTGGCTAAGCTGGAAATTCCATGGCTGTGCATACACCAACTCAGACATCTAAGACTCTTGTGCCCGAGAGACAGTGAATACAAGACACACTAGCTGTGTCCCATTACAAGTGAGGTAGAATCAACTCTTTGGCAGGCTTCTTTAACTTCACTGAGAAAGAAAACCATTTACTCTTTTTTGCCAGCCTAGGGACAGTCTCATCCTTATTTTTCTTCCATGATCCTCATCTCATTCAGTCTCACCACCACTATCATCTCCAACATCACCATTATCACTGTCATCAACATCACCATCACCATTATCATCATCATCATCATCATCATCATCATCATCATCATCATCAGGTCATCTCTGTCATCAGGTACTGTGGAATCCTGTCTCCATGCTTAGTGCTTGCCTCCAGACTGCTTATTGCACCTCAGGAAGCCACATCCGGAAGGAGCACTTCTCTTGTTGTTTCTCTGTTTTCCTCTTTGGTGTGTGGGAGACATAGATTCAAGTTGTGTCCAGTAATTTAGCTCAGAAGTTTGTTTTTAGTCATTGATCTACAGACTGCCTTTGCTCCCCTTTTCTCAATATCTGTTTTTAACACTCATTTTCCTGTCTTGGTTTTAAAATGTTTATTCACTGTGTGTTATATTACCTAACATTTGCATGTTCTGCTAAGGATCATAAATCATTCACAGAGGAATACCTGTTATATCTACCATAACAATGCTTTTCATACTGTATCACGTGTACTCCAAAGTGACTTGGGGGCTTCTTGAAATTCACATGTCCAGTCAGGGTAGCATCTGGGTGGGGCCTGGCTGCTAGTCCAGCCTGTAGCTGAGCTGAGATGCAAAGTTAAGCATCCCATGTCTCCAGTGTCCCTCCCAGGAGAGGCCAATGCCAGGGATGGGTAGGGATCACACTAGTTCTCCAGTGCACCTGGGGAATGATGGCAGCCTTGTGGTCTGCTCTCAGAAGTACTCCCCAGCCTGCTGGACTTTTCTGGTGGAGGAGTTGTCTTAAACTCGAGTTAAGATTCCCACTTTACTCTGCACCTAGGCAGTAATTGTTTGAGGAACATTGTATTTCCTACTACCTTCAAGACTTAAGACACCAAGATAAGAGCAACAAAGACATTTTTGTGATTTGCAGGGATGCTACCATCAATAGTTTACCAACTGCTAGCTTTTACTAATGTCAGTTCTGGACCATTGGAACAGGGCTTGTCAGTATTCAGACACTGCCCTCAACCTGAAGGAGCTAATGCCAACTTGCTTTGCTGACTGTCCTTTGGTCTGAGTTATTTTCACCTTGGATTACAAGAACAACAGGCCTGATAGATAGACAGACATCTTGTCACAAGAATTGAACCCTCTCCCCTAGGAAGAAGTGATCTTTTTGTCAACAAAGCCCTCCAAACCATCCTGAGATGGTTTAGAGCAATGGCCTGACCTAGCTTGGTTGTTTAGCTACTTGTGCAGATCACTTGGCTATGCCAACCCCAAGCCCTCACCTTTGTCCCCTTCCTCAAAAGCCTGAAAGCCCTCACAGCACTCAGGACAGGTCACAGGCCACCCGCTGTCTGTTCTCCCCAGCAGGGTCACATTGAGCAAAGTGCCTGTCCAGCTCTTAGTGTCACTCTGTCACTTGGAGATTTGGGGATGGTGGCCATGTTTGATGTGTTCAGACAGACCTTGAAGCTGGGGGTTTCACCCTGAAATACAGACCTCCCTTCCCATAACCTAGGAGTTGTCTTGAGAACAAATAGCTAAGAGGATGCCTTCAAAGTAGGATCATGGTTTCTGAAGTCTCAGTCAGGGTTGGCTGGACCCATGGTTTGAGCCTGAGATGAGTGTGTGGCAGAGGCTGGAGAGCAGGAAGTCGAGAGACAGGTGGAAAGGGTGGGGGAGGGGATAAGGCACACCCTGGGGACCTACTTCCTCCAGCCCATCCATCCCCATCTCCTGTGTCCTCCATCTCCCAATAATGCCATCCAATTATGAACCCACCAATGGATGAAGCCATCTATGATGTCAGCACCCTCTGAAGAGCCCATCCCCGCACACTGCATGGCTGGGGACTAAACCTTTATTCCAGGAGCTTTCTGGGGACACGCCACTTTCAAATGCTAACAAAGAGAGTCTGGTTTGTTTCCAGTTTTCCCTGTTGTGTATTATGTAGTGGGTGAGGAGGGGTTTGCTCTCTTACCAGGTTATTATACAGTAGAGCACCTCTACTTTCCCTCTTTGCAAAGCCCACACTCTCTTTCAAGTGGAGATGTGCATCTAGAACTATTTTTGATGCTCAAGTATTCCAGAACTTTATGTATCTGTTTGTGAATTACCTATGTATCTGTCTGTTAACTAACACAGTATATATTAATTACTATAGATTTGTAATGATATTTTTTATCTAATAAAATGAGACTAACACCTTAAGCTGTGATTTAGATATCTGTATTAGGTTTTGAGTGGCTCTGAGTCAGAAACTAACCAGCTAGCTAGCTGCTAAGTAACCTAAAGAAATAAATTTGCTCTCATTCAAAACTGAGTTCACACCGGGCACTGGTGGCTCACGCCTGTAATCCTAGCTACTCAGGAGGCTGAGATCTGAGGATCGCGGTTCAAAGCCAGCCCTGGCAGGAGAGACCGTGAGACTCCTATCTCCAATAAACCACCAGAAAA
>NW_012267421.1:918857-930997 GCF_000151885.1 Dipodomys ordii
TATATATATATATATATATATTCTTGTGAAGATGTTGTACAGAGAGGTTACAGTTACATCAGTAAGGTAATGAGTACATTTCTTGTCAAACATTATTACCCCTTCTTTGTTTTTCTCCTACCATCCTTTCCCTCCCCAACTTCCCTAACTCCTCCCCCTCCCAAAGTCATAAAGTTCATTTCCAACATAGTGTCTTGTGAGTATCATTGTTGCAATGGGTCATCCTTTGTCCATGTTTCAGCATTTTGTTATTCCCCTTCCCCTCCCCAAATTAGATAAATGTATATACAAGGTACCCAAATCAAATACAGTGGGGGCTGGGAAGGTGACTCAGTGGTAGAATGCTTGCCTTGCATGCCTGAGGCCCTGGGTTCGATACCTCAGCACCACATAAGCAGAAAAAGCTGGAAGTGGAGCTGTAGCTCAAGTGGTAGAGCTCTAGCCTTGAGCTGAAAAGCTGAGGGACAATACCCAGGCCCAGAGTTCAGGCCCCACAACTGGCAAAAACAACCAAAAAACAAAAATCAAATACAGTGACAACAGCGATTTTTTGTACATTTTTTTGTAAAAATACTGTACAGAGGGGTAACAGTTATATGAGCAAGGTAAAGTGTACATTTTCTATCGAGCATTGTTGCCTCCTCCTTTGTTTTTCCCCTATGATCCTTTCTCTCCAACCTCCACTACTACCCTCCCCTCCCCACCCCACCAAAGTTGTAAAGTTTGTTTTCAACACAGTATCTTGTACATCTCATTGTTACAATGGGTCAACTTATATTCCTATTTAAGCATTTTGTTTTTTCCCTTCCCCTCCCCAAATTAGAGAAATGTATATACAAGATGCAGGGCACTGAGGAACATACAAAGAAACAAAAAAAAATCACATGGTACATTATAAATATATTAGAAACAATAACAAGCAAGAAAAAATATTTGTGTCCCTATCTTGGGTTCATTTCGCTTAACATCATCTTATATGATCATATGTACATAGCTTTGGATCTTTTCTACTTGTCCTAGACATGTACTAGTTATTGCAAACAAGGGAAACCATGAGACCTATGTTTCTTTGGACCTGGCTTACTTCACTTAATATAATTTTTTCCAAGTCTTTCCATTTTCTAACAAATGGGGTAATGTCATTCTTTCTGATGGAGGCATAGAATTCCATTGCACCAAGAAAATGTGGTGTATATATGTGATATATATATACCACATTTTCTTGATCCATTCATCTACTGAGGGGCATCTACTATGGTTGGTTCCATATCTTAGCTATGGTGAATAATGCTGCAATAAACATAGTTGTGCTGGTAGCCTTATTATGGCCTTGTTTGTGATTGTTTGGGTACATGCACAAAAGTGGGATTTCTGGGTCATGGGGGGTTCTATGTGGAGTCTTTTGAGGACAATAGGGATTTTTTTATATTGAGATATTCTACTTAAAAAAATTGTATCTTTATAAAAACAATTTGTAGAACAAGTGAAACAGGACTTTGAATTGATTTTATCAAGGAGGCTATAAAACTTCAAGGATGGCTATGAGGAAATAACACAAAGACATAAGTCAGCAGAGGGCTGGAGGGATGGCTCAAGTGGTATAACACTACATAGCAAAGGGAAGGTCCTGAGTTCAAACTCTAGTGCAGCAAAGAAAGAAAAAAAAACAGAAAAAAAGCAAAACGAAAGTCATAAAGGAAGCAATTCTAAGGTGACATGTGATGTGATGAACACAAGGTCCTTTCTATCATAAATTGCTGGTGAGATGCTGTGCATATATGTGTGCACACATGTGTATGTGCACCTGTGTGCATGTGTGTGCAAATAGACAATTGCCTTGTCAGAATACAATATTTGACACTATTTGAAAACGTATCATTTTTGTGATGAAACATTGAGAGGGAGCAGCTTGGGTTTGGGGCACATGGATTGAGAAACCACAAGACAGCCACATGGGGTGGCAGGGGACACCCTCCCCCCAGCTCAGTCCCTAGGGAAGAAAGGAGGCTCCCAAAGAAAGTGTCAGGGAGAAAGAGGAGGTGACAATCTGGACAAGAAGTGACAGGTGTATTGAGACAGTGACATAACTTGTTATTAGCCCTCTGTTCCTATAACAAGATACCTGGAGTAACTCATGTGTAAAGAGGGAAGGTCTGTTTTGAGCACAGTGTGGTAGATTTCAGTGCATGACTGACTGGCCCCATGGCTTTGGGCCTGTGGCCAGGCAGCACACCATGGTGACAGTGTGTGGTCAATCAGTTTCTGCGTATCTTATGACCCCCAGGAAGTGAAGGAGAGGAAGAGGACAGGGCTGGGCCAGACATCCTTTTAAAGGACACCTGCCCTGTGCCTAGAGGACCTCCTGCAAGGCCTCTTAAAGGTTCCATTATCTCCCAGTAGGGTCACAGGCTTTGTCCCCACACAAACACACAGCCCAATCACACATCAAAGATAAACTACTCTCATGGAAGTATTTTTTTAAAACCAACAAATGATCAGCTGTTGTTTCTGCTCAGATTCTGCCAGACCAGTGTTTCTTAGGTCTTTACCTGGGGCCTCTCCCAAGCAACTGGATTAGGGCCGTCTGTCCCTGTCTGTGGTCCTCCCAACTCTCCTACACTTCGAAAGGGCGCACCTTGGACCCCTCTATCCCAGATGGCCCCACCTGGATTCCCAAACACAAGCTCATTGTGGCCCCTTCCTTACTCTTGCAGTCTGAAAGGAGCAAACACCCTGCACACACATTTAGTGAATGCTGAATGTGTAGTACATGCATTATTTTTGAAAGAGCATTTCCCCCACATGAGAGGAAGAAGAATTTATATTCACACTGCTTTATGGAATTCTGGAATGTGTTTTGGGGCATACAACTCAAACACTACAGTAATCTGTTTTGTGCATATTAATTGATTTTACACAGAAGCCTGTCCTTGAGAGTCTGGGGAAGATGTTACCAATGGTTGTGAGGAAAGGAACTCCAAACAGGGATCTCAATTACCACAAGCTTAAGGAGACAGGGGTGAGCCCCTGCTGGCTTCCTTGCCACCAGTGGCTGGAGTCCACTGTTCTCTTCTCACTGCTGAGCCCTTCCCAATGCTCCCCTTCCAGAATAATCCTTGTACAGATGATTTCCACTTCACAGCCTTAGACCACTCACCAAGTAAGTGCCTGGGTGTGTGTGGCGTTTAAACCAACAGTTCTCAGCTCTATCAGACTTTTTCTCCCTTTAATATTGTACAATAAAAAGTCCATTGGGGGGGTTGGGAAGGTGGCTCAGTGGTAGAGCACTTGCCTTGCATGCATGAGGCCCTTGGTTCAATTCCTCAGTACCACATAAGCAGAAAAAGAAGTGGGGCCGAAGCCCAAGTGGTAGAGCGCTAGTTTGCAGCTGAAGAGCTGAGGGACAGCACTGAGGCCCAGAGTTCAGGCCCCACAACCAACAACAACAACAAAAGTCCATAGAGCATTAAATCAAACTCCATACTTAACTTCAAAGTATGTAGTGTTTCAATCATAGTATAAAAGAGAAATGAAAGGAACTTATAATAATAGGTACTTCAGCCTACACATGGGGAGAGAGGAATATTCTAGAACCTCCCCACTTTCACATGTCCACTGTGGGTGCTGTCCTTACAGCATCCCCACAGGGCTGAGACACTCACTGCACTGGTGGGGTGAAATTCGTGCTTCTTCCTCCATGTAGAAATGTGGAAATCGCATTGGCCACAAAGGTGCCTGAGGCATACATAAAGGCACTGGACCCTCAGACACCCAGTGGTGATAGGATTTAGGGAAACAATGAACAACTTTTGACACTGGAGTGAAGTACTCTCAATCCGCGAGATACTTGCATTTCTGAAATAGCAGAATATCATAACTGTTATACAACATGCCTTCTTACAAATGTTACATTTACAAATGTAAATGTTACGAAACATGGAATGGAGTGAGGAGTGCAGGTTTGTATAATTATGAGTGGGTTTACCACTGATTTGGGGCTTTGTTTGGGTTTTGTAAATACCATGTAGTGTATTTGAAAGTAATGCCAATTATGGCACAATGCATTGGCTTTCCTTTATTTTTCTGCCCAATTTTAAGACTCTCCTCTTGTCTAATTAATGTGAGGTAGAGAGTACAGCTTTTCCAAAAATGGCAAGGCTAGATTTATGCTCAGGTCAGGTTTGGAAAAGGCTGCTAGAAGTTTCCAGGGATTTCATTCAGACAGGCTCAGACTGTGGGCCACGGGGGACATCCGTCCATAGGCAGAAGTGACTAAAATGTTCCCAGGTGTCACCTGTCACCATTCCTTATGCCTCTTGTGCAGATGGGTCTGCCAGAGCGATGGCTGCCAGGAACATGGGACCTTGTCCCACTCGTGTGCTGTTCTATTCTCATTTCCTAGCGGAGTAGTTCTCATATTTAGAAGATGTCAGAATCACCTGGAAGGTTTGTCAAGCCCCAGGTTGCCTCCCACCTACAGAGTCTGATTCAGCAAGTCCAAGGGGGTCTCCATGGTTTGTATTCCTAACAAGTCCCCAGTTGATGCTTCTTAAATCATCTTCGAACCCCCACACTTGGAGAGTCATTGATCCAGGAAATCTGAATGAATGGGTTGTCAGCCAGTCAGTCTGCTCCTCCAAATATCAGACTGTCAGTCAACAAATACTTGTACCAAATTCCTGTTTATCTGAAATTTCAGACTGGGAGTTTTGATTTTGTGACAACCATTGTGCCCACGGCAAATTTAACTAAGGCATAAAGGGTGAGAATTACTGCCTATGAAAACCTTTCAAGGCTTAGAGCGGAGTGGAGACAGGGGATCTGGTATAGAAAGGATTTCCAAAATTGGAAAATGATATCATGTTGCCCAATCTAGTACACAGAGGGAAACTGATACTTTAAAAGAAATTGAAATCTTCCCAGAAGACCTAGAACCATGCTTGGTTTGCTCATAGGGACAGGAGAAAATACGCAAGTATGTGAGCAAGAAGTCTGACAATAGTCAGGAAGCCAGGCAGCCTGAAGGAGAGAGGCAGATCAGGGACAACTCTCATGAACAGCTGAGTCACTAAGCTATACAACGATGCAGGCAAGAAAAGTCTTTCAGGAAAGCCATTTGGTGATCGTGTTATTTTGGGGATCATTGATCAGACACCCAACTGCAGGTGTCAGGAAGGGAACTGGTCCCATTTTCAGAGAAAGGTAGTGAGTGGAAATACAAATTTGGACAATTTACAATTTCAAAACTAAGGGACCAGTTTTGCTCATGCAGAGAAAGTATTTGAGAAAGAAAGGTCTGGGAGAGAGTCCTCAGAGCAGCCTGAATTGAGAAGGGGAATCAACACAGAAGCGCATGGACTCTTAGAAAGAAACTTGAGGTTACAGAAGTCAATCACTACACTTGTATGGAGGAAAAATGACAATATGTATCAATGCCAGAATGATAAGCACACTTTTTTTGGAGGTTAGTCATGGGGCTTGAGCTGAGAACTCATGGGTTCTTTTGCTGAGCTTTTATGTGCTCAAAGCTAGTGGTCTACCACTCTGAGCCACTGTGCCACTTCTGGTTTTCTGGTGGTTACTTTGAGATAAGAGTCTTATGTACTTATTTTCCTGCCTGGACTTTGAACTTCAATCCTCAGATCTCAGCCTCCTGAGAAGCTAGAATTACAGGTATGAGCCACTAGCACCCAGCGAAACATACCTTTTTATTAAGTAATTTGACTTCCAGGAATTTAGCCTATAAAAGTTTAAAATTTACATACAAGAGATTTTCATTGAAGCATTATTTCATAATAGCTGAAGATTATGTACACCATAAATGTCCAAAAATAAGAGATTCGTTAAATAAATTTTGATGCAGCTATACAATTGAATATTATGCAGCCATTAAATTATGTTTATGAAGAGTTTTTAATGAGCTGAAAAATGCTTCTAAGATGATAGAATGTTGAGTTAAAAATAATATGTGAAATTTTATAGACAGTATGATCTCAGTTATTTAATCATAGGTACTGATTGAGAAATGCAGGAAGAAGTATACCAAAATAGTAGCATAATCCTCCAGGTTATAGGATCATGAATAATTGTTATTTTTCTGTTTTCCCCCCTGAATTCTCCCAGAATCTATCAACAAAAAGCATTAAATAAAACTTTGTTACAAAAAGCATTAAATAAAACTTTGTTACATGAGCAGAAATTTGTCTTCTTCTCTACTACATTTGTTTGTTCTCATTTGTCCCTTTGTGTGGCTGAAAGGGTAGGGAGTCTTTTTTCCTATATAAAGGAGAGAGTGAACACCCAGAGCGCTGGCAGCCCAGACTTTATCCCCCAACCTCCAGGGTCCTGAGGAAGAGTCTGCCTCCATGTCCCCCTCCATGTCATTTGTCACTGGATTTCATTCTCTCACAAATAGAGCAAGTAAGTGTCTGGAAAGTTAGTAAGTAGAATATGGTGTGCAAGCTTTTATTTTAAAAGCTGAGCCTGTACAACGGAGATGGAATGGAGGCTCCTAGTAACAAAACAGAAACTCGAAAGTCAAGTACCTTTCTTTTTGTTCTGTTAATTAAATTTAGCTGAGTAGGATGAGGGGTGAAGTGTCTTTTCTATTTCCTTTAGTGGTGGAGTCTTTGTGCCAAGAGCACTGTAGGTGGGGTAAAGCTGTGCAGACCAGTAGTTCTGTCTCTTCCCCTCTTTTCCAATTTCTCCAATCATATTAATTTCAAAATTATATAGCTTATAGTGCTGAGGCTGGAACTAGGGGTTTTGCATACATTAATCACCTTGTCAATGAACTACATCCTCCAACCCCTATCATTTCTTTTTATTGACTAAAATTGATGCCTGAGTACAGGAGTGACCCGTGGCATGATGGGTATGCAGGCTCCTCCGGCCTCTACAGATATTGTGGGTGTAAAGACACTGGGACTGAGAGGCTGTAGCCAGGCTCTTGCTGAACTGGGGGACCAGGAAGGACAGGATGAGATGGGATTTTTGACTATTTTCCCAGTGGCTCACACAGGTGGAAGAGGAGGGCGCTGCATCTTCTCTGTCCCAGGAGCTCTGTGTCACCAGGACCAGGGTCAGCAGTTGGGGGTGCCTGTAGCCATTTCACTATGGTGGATAGCCAGCTCCTTATCTCTTCATTCCTCTTCTTCTGCTTTGGCTATAACCTGCTTTATGCCCTCCCTCCAGAGGTGACTTAGCCATCGGGAAAGGAGTCTGAGGAAGGAAGAGAGTGACTTCAGCCCTCCTTCAGCACTGCATGATAACAGTTGCATGACTGCCACGGTCCTATGGGAGGTAGGGCCTGACCAGAGTCTGTCTTGATTCCCCTTCTGTCTTTTCCTTCTGGGGTCAGATGATCCAGGTATGCTTTCTCTTTCCCCAACTTGAATGCCAAAATGCTGTTTGCTCAATTATTATCCATTAAGCATCTTACAAAGTTAAGGCCCAAGTACTGCCACAAAATTTGTTTTCAAGATCACTGTTGTTGTTGTTGTTTTCTGAAGGATTCTCTAATTAATTGGCATGTAAATGAGGTGTCAGAGGTATGGGACTATCAAGGCTTTCCATAGATCTCAGACTTTCTCATCTCATTTTCAAGGCAATTTACATATTTTCACTCACAGCTACCAGACACTTCTGTTTGAAGAAAGCTTTAGTGCCTGGGAGGGTTCTGAGCCCATAGCAACCCTGACCTAACACTTGGGCTGCACTTTCCCCTGAGTAGTGACTTTGCCTGGGGCAAAAGTGACACATTTCCATCACTGAGGCGCATCCTGAGGGCTCAGAGAGTACACCAGCACTGGTGTGGATTTATCTAGAGGTAGGGGTAGTCATTTTTTAAAAAATTGTTATTATTATAAAGTTGATATTCAGAGGGGTTACAGTTGCATAAGTCTGGTAATGAGTACATTTCTTTTTGGACAATGTCATCCCTTCCCTCACACTCTCCCAGATTTACTCTCCCATCCTCACCTACAAGTTGTTTAGTTCATTTTCAACATAGCATCCAGTGAGTACCACTGCTGCATTGGTTCACCCTTTGTCCCCCCACCCCATACCCTCCCAAAGACAAATAAATGAACAAACAAGACAAAAAGAAAAAAAAACAAAAACAGCAACAAAGAAAAATCCTCTTGTTTACATTTCCTGGAGCTCATTTCAGTAAATATTATTTTATATGATCAGAAGCACATAGGCATTATACCTTTTTTTGTTGCTTGTTGGGCTTAAACTCAAGCCTGTGTGCTATCCCTAAACTCTTTGCTCAAATATAGTGTTTTACCATTTTGAACCACAGCACAATTTTCAAGTTTTAGATGGTTAATTGAAGATAAAAGGGGGACTTTTCTGCCCAGGCTGGCTTTGAATTGCAATCCTCAGATCTCAGCCTCCTGAGGAGGAGCGAGGATTATAGGCATGAGTCATGGGTGCCCAGCTGCATTGTGCCTTTTTGTTCCTCTCCTAAGACTATCCTCATTTGGTCCCATTGTTTGTGAATGCCTAGAATCCTGTATAATTTATGATGTCCCAGTGTATTTTAGATCTACCTTCTGCGTATGAGAGAAAACATGTCATTTTTAGAGATTCCAGGCAAAATGTAGAAAGAAAAATAATAAATCATAATAAACAAAGTTCTTTTCTTGTTTTTTTAAGTATGGGTGAGCTTCATTTAACTTTATGGATTTTTATTAATATATGTTAATTATATAGGGGTTCCTTGTGACATCTTCATATATGGATACAATGTAACCCAATCACATTCACTCACTCTATCTTTCTCCCTTACTGGATTCCCCCTTCTAAAACAATCCCAACACGTTTCTTTCTTCTATTTTTATACATGCGAATAAACCCTTTGACTACATTCATCTCCCTTTTCCACTTGCCCTTTCTTCAACCTCTGAAATTCAACCCCCACAGAGCCTGTTATACTTTCTGACTCCCATCTTTTAGTGTGTATTAGTTACATCCAGGG
Organism: Dipodomys ordii; assembly: GCF_000151885.1. Lineage (NCBI taxonomy): Eukaryota > Metazoa > Chordata > Mammalia > Rodentia > Heteromyidae > Dipodomys > Dipodomys ordii. The sequence goes on from NW_012267421.1 coordinate 927,841, forward strand.
ATTTCCCCAAAATATTTGAGGCGTCTGTGTTGTATTTAATCATAATCATCCTCTCTATGGCTCTGACTTCCTGCCCTCCAACCCTGTCCTGAGATCCCCTATGGCATCCTCTATGTGTTTAGATGTAATTTGCCTTCCATTGTTCATTTTCTCTCTCTGTCTCTCTCTCTCTCTCTGTCTCTCTCTCTCTCTCTGTCTTTCTGTCTCTGGCTCTCTGTCTCTCTCTGTCCCTGTCTCTCTGTCTCTGTCTCTCTCTTCTCTCTCTCTCTCTCTCTCTCACACACACACACACACACAGAGCTCTGGTCTCTCGGCTTAGATGGAACACTGAAGGGTGGGTGAACTCTCCTTCTCTATTCTGACTACTCAACCAGCATTGCACAGTGATGCCCTAGTGAAAAATGAAGCATACACCTCTCTACCTGCATATCTGTCAAATTCCATTTGCTGTGGGAGAAAGGAAGGACTTACCTTGTACTACAACTGAGTTTAGAACTTACTAGCCATCATTTATTATGAAGAAAATACTGATAATTAATCATAATAAAAATCAGGTATTTTTGAGTGCTTACTGCCCACCGTGTTATTCTTTCTACTTATTGTTCAGTTGTTTGTTTAGTGGTACTGGGGCTTGAATCCAGGGTCTCATGATTGTTAGGCAAATGATCTCCCTATGACAAACACGTAGCTGTTTTCTTCTTTATTGTCCATGTAGGGTCTTGAGCTTTTGCACCTGTCCAGCTATGTATGAGGATCCTGTTTAACTATGCCTCCCAAGTAGCTGTGACTACAGATGCAACCCAACATGCTAGGAGATGGAAGTCTGATTAACTTCATGGCAAGCTTGCCTCAAATCACAATTCTCCTGATCTCCCCATCCTAAGGAGCTTGGATTACAGATATCAGCCACTAAGCTTGGCTTTTTTTTTCTCCTAGTATGTGAGTTTGAACAAGATCTTACATTTGCTCAGCTTGATTGCTTGGTTGGAGCTCTACCATTTGAGCTATGCCTCCAGCCCAGCTTTTTGCTGGCTGTTTCTAAGATATAATCTTTGGACTTTTCTACCTGGGCTGACCTCAAGCTTTATTTTTTTCCCCTGATCTCGAACTCCTGTGTATCTAGGATTACAGGTGTGAGACACCAGTGCCCAGCTCACTAGTATTTTTATTCATAAAAACAAATGCTAAGGCTGGGAAGATGGCTCAGTGGTAGAGTGCTTGCCTCGCATGCATGAGGCCCTGGGTTCGATTCTTCAGCACCACATACGCGGAAAAAGCCAGAAGTGGTGCTATGGCTCAAGTGGTAGAGCACTAGCCTTGAGCTGAAGAGCTGAGGGACAGCGCCCACATCCAGAGTTCAGGCCCACAACCTACAAAAAAACAAACAAACAAAAACAAATGCTAGTTGCATATTGCATGCTGGATACTGTGCCAGATTCTAATAAAAGAGGACTTGGCGATATCTCTCAGGCAGTAGGCTATGGTAGGTGATAAACAGTCCTGAATGAGGAATGGTGGAGTGTGGTTCTGGGTTTGGCACATTTTGTGAGCTGGCTGTGTCACAGGGGGTAAAACAGGGTTCAAACTGAAAACCTGTGTTCCATCAATTTAAGATGCCCTTGAAGAGAAGAGAAGTTTTATTTTATGTACCACCTACAAGAAATAAAATACTGCTTACCGATCTGTGATAAAATCCTTTTCCATGAGGATTTTCTGTTTAATATATGTTGAAAGAGCACTTTTAGCCTCGTTTATACATCAATTTCCTTTAGTGAAGTATTCTTTTGGGGGTGTCCACCAAGGAAAATGCAAATAGACTGAAATAAAGTCCTTCAGAGTCGGAGTCCTCTGTACCAGCTCTGACACCCATGTAACCTATGGGAATCACATTCTCTCAAAGGCTGTTCTGCCCTGGGCTTCCTTCCATGCTACTACCGTTGATTTTTCCTGCAAATATTGACATAGGCAACATCTTGATTTGACCAGAAGATGGCAAGTAGGTATTTGAACATTATTACCTCAGAATGTCTTCGGCTGCTTTGTTGGCTGAAACTTCTGAAAGCTGAAACAGTGACATGCTTCTTCAGGCCCAGGCAATCACCACCATTGTCTGCTACTTGGAGTAATTGGGAGTCACCCAGTTCTCAGAAATGCAAACATGTGTGTGGTGGGGGGTGGGGGGAGGACTTCTTATTGTGAGTAAAGACATGACAGACAGCCTAACGAGACACCCTCATCCACCAGAATTAATTGGAACAGCAATTATAAATGTGGCAGGGCCAAGCTGGACTTCACCCAGCCTCAACCCTAGGGAGTAGGAATAAGAGAACAGGCACTATGGCCTTCCTTCTGTGGCTGGAGGTATGGTACATGGTGACTCAGGTTCCCCTTCTTAGCACAGGCAAGCTAGACATCATTCTTAAGAAAGAATGCCACATGCATGACTAGAAGGAATGTTGCTAGAGAAGAAAGGGCTGCTAGGGTTCTGGTGATGGAGAGGAAGGTGGAGGTGGGGGTGTGTGGCTACTGGGATCCTGTTAATGGCCCAATGTGTTTGATTTGGATGCTTTCAACCTTGCTACCCAAAGCATAGCTCAGGACTGGTAGCATCAGAATCCCCTGAGCATGGCAAAAGTACAGATTTTTCAGGCCTTACCTGAGAGTCACACAATCATCACCACCTCTCAGACATCATTTGAGGACCACTGACTAAGGGTGTATTTTCTCCCTCCCATACATGCTGGCACATACCACCAGTGATGCCCGAGCTCACCAACCCTAGAAGAGCAGATATTCACCACCTTGGCCTATTAAATAGGCCATGTACTTGGAGACTTTGTTATTTTAGTTTTAAATGTTTATTGTAAAGGTGATGTACAGAGGGGTTACAGTTGTATAACTCAGGTAATGAGTACATTCCTTTTTGAACAGTGTCACCCTCTCCCTCATTTTCTCCCAGTTATTATTCCTCCTGATCTCTCTTGCCCCATGTTGTATAGTTTATTTCCAACATAGTGTCTAGTGAGTATCACTGCTGAATTAGTTCACCCTTTGTCCCACCATTTCTTTTTTTTGGGGGGGGGTCCAGTCATGGGGCCTGAACTCTGGGCCTGGGCGCTGTCCCTCAGCTCTTCAGCTCAAGGCTAGCGCTCTACCA
>NW_012267421.1:931047-932411 GCF_000151885.1 Dipodomys ordii
GCGCTCGCCTTGAGCTGAAGAGCTGAGGGACAGCGCCCAGGCCCAGAGTTCAAGCCCCACGGCCAACAACAACAACAACAAAAAAAACTGAGTTCACATATTCCACCAACTGTCTCTATTCAGTCTTTCAGAATTGAGAGTGTTTCCATCCTGCAGATGGCAAGTTGAGCACTGCTAACTTTAGGGAACTTGCAGAAAGAGGCACCGTGGAACCCTGTCTCCATGCTTAATGCTCATTAAAGGTGCTTGCCTCCAGAATCCTTAGTTCCCCTCACAAACCACATCAGAAACAAGCGCCTCTTTCACTGTTTCTCTGTTTTCCTCTTGGGAGGGTGGGGAACTTAGTTTCAAAGTTGTGCCTGATAATTTAGCTCAGAAGTTCATTGTGTTTGCTTCCCTTTTCTCAATACCTATTTTTTAACACTCATTTTCCTGTCTTGATTTTTAAATATTTATTCACAGTGCATTATGTTACCATACCATGTTTTGCTGCTAAACATGATTCATTTACCTCATTGATATCTACCACACTGATGCTTTTCAAACTGTATCACATGTATCCCAAAGTCACTTAGGGGCTTCTTGAAATTCAGATGTCCGGTCAATAAATCCAGGGCTGGGCAGGATCTGAAGTGGTGTCTAGCACCAGGGTGAGGCCTGAGCTGTTAGTCCAGCCTGTATCTGAGCTGAGATGCAAGGCTCAATACCCCATGTGTCCTGCGGGCCTCCAGGAGAAGCCAATGCCAGGGCAGGGTAAAGATCACATGAATTCTTCAGTGCACCTGGAAAATGAAGATGGCCTTGTGGTCTTCTCTCAGAAGCCTGAATTGGGCTTTTCTGCCAGAGAACTCACCAGAAGATGGAGCTGCTTCTTTCTGGCAGCTGTCTCAACTCTGGCTGCACATTAAACTCACCAAGGTAGCTTTTAAAACTTGAGAGAGTAAAAGGAGTCCAGGCCAACCATGCTCCAGGCCTTGGGTCAGGGATTTAAGAATATTTTTAGGTTTCCTATTGATCCCAGAGCACAGGTAAAGTAAGAGGTGGTCCTGCTGCCTGTCCTCCCAAGGAGAGGGGGAGCCCTCCTTCAGACCTCCTCCTTGGCTGGCAGGTTATTGTTTTCAAAGCTATTTCTGTTTCCGTGGCCCTTTTCTTCCCTTCCTTCTCCTTTCTCTTCCCTTTCTCTTTCCCCATCCCCTTCCTTTTCCCCTCCCCTCCCCTTCTCTTTCCTTCCTTAGCTCCCCTTCCCTTTTCCCCTTCCTTTTCTTCTCTTTTCCTTCCTCTCCGTCTGTCCGTCCCTCCCTCCCTCCCTCCCTTCCTTCCTCCCTCCCTCCCTTCCTTCCTTCCTTCCTTCCTTCCTTCTTTCC